>NC_138159.1:13479352-13564352 GCF_964199315.1 Orbicella franksi
CTTGAAGAAAAAAAATCCTTGACAATAGCTTCAGAATAGCCACGTTTCAAGAATTGTTCGCCTCCTAGAACAGTATTCTCGAACTAAAGAGACGAGAAGATAGATATTCACGTCTTATTCCAATAATAGCGATTTTTCAGCAATCGCGTTTGGTTCCAACACAACTGTCTAACCACTTTCTACTGTCCATTTTTCTTTTTTTCTCACATCCGATCTAGTCTTTAGAATAGCTTCGTTTTCATGCAACATTGCTAGGGGGGAGGGAAGGCAATTGTACTTGCTTCTATTCATCTTTTGTTCTAAAACGTTAAGGACATAGTTGAAATCGAGGGTCTTAGCGCGCAAAAGGGGGAGGTGTCCCAACAACTTATGGCCAGGATTGTAGGTTTACACTAGTGGAAATTGTTCCGGATTCGTGATGAATTCGGAACGTTTTAATGCCGGATTGATTTTGCCGTTTACACAAAAGTGGACGAATCAGAAATAAAAACTCCCCGGTTTGGTCGTGTCTCCGGAGATTTTGAATCCGGAATTTAAAGTGGGAACTTTGAATCCGAAAACTTTTGAATCTTGAGAGTTTTGTCGTGTAAACGATTTTCTCTCGAACCCGGATATTTTTCCGCCTGTGATCTTTTGGGTTTGCGGCGGAACGAAAATGGCGGATTACATGATCCAGTCGTAGTCGAGTCGTAGGCACATTGATGGCCATTTGATGACGGTCGCTGGGTGATTACCTCGTGCTGTTTCAGGTGTAGGTAATGCCATACTCCTCAGAAACCCAATTTATACTTTACTATGCAGATGACGACGATGGCACGATCGAAAACCTCGACGGTTCTAGATATTAAGTAAAGACCAGAATAAATACCTGGAGGGACCTGACATGATAGACAACAGTACCGTGGTCAGCGAGTTGAAAGAAAACTTCAGACTGTCTCAACCTACCCCTAGCCTTATTTTCGGAGGCATTTTGTTTCTCGTTGTCAAGGCAACAAACTGCTTGTTAACCATTCCATCATGAATGTTCCCGGAGTTATCGTCGTGTGTAAACGGTTAAGAATCCGAATATCCTTTCACTGTAAACCCCTACTAATCCGAATACTCTAAAATTGATGAATCCGGGAACTTTTACGAATCCAAAAAAACTCCTTTAGTGTAAACCTAGTCCTAGATCGACCACTATCATGTTCATTTGTCTACCAATGTTATGATCTGCAAATTTCAGTTAATTGATCAAACAACCAAAGTAGAAAAGATGGATTTTTTCCCAGTATGATCGAAACTTAAACGCAATTTCTTCCTGGGCTAATTCAATTCAAGAAATTCCGGGTTTTCTAGCTGAGTTTGAGCATATTGTGTAGGTACAAATTTTCTACACTGCTAGAAGAGCGGAGATGCCATCACGCAGTTAGTAGTTTATAGAAATTATGGTATTTCCACTTGACTTTATTTGTCAGTCAATGATTCAATTGCCATAAACCATAGAGGATTGGTTAAGTGTATCTCTAAAACTGCCACTATATTGTAAGTTATCAGTGAAATCAATAAAATAAACAAGTGTTAAAATCATTTCCCGGAGTACTGTAGAAACGTTCTTTATCAGGGATGTCGTGGGTGTTGCAATGCAAATGAAAAAACATATATATTTATACTAACTTAAACAACAACAACAACAACAACAACAAAGCAAAAAAAAAAAAAAAAACAGTTTCCATTATTTTACCTACACAACGTTTCAAAAATTGCTTTCATCGGATTGCTGGAAACGAATATTTTACTCGAGAGTGGCTATCCGCGTCACGCAATTGTTTACATTCCAACGGCGGATTTTGGGCAAAATATATGAGAAACACAGGTCAAGGAGGGCGACTTGAAATCATTTGCCCAGAGATGTTTTTTGATAGCCTAACAGGTGGGTGTATATTTAACCCGTAGAAAGTGTTTTTATGGTATCTAAAGTTACAGCCCATAGAAAAATATGGCGATGTTTTTATGCAATAATTCTCTTGCGACACACTGTAAAATTTTGCGTGACAGTTTGATCTCTTTTCGGGCTCAAAACTAACTTTGATTTATTTTATTTTTCGCTCCGTCATACCACGAAGACCTGAACTGAATATAAAATCCATTGAAAGATTCTCAAGTAGCTGTTCTGCGGAGCGCGAAGCAATCAAATTTTCGGAAAATTCAGCAAAACCGGAAGTAGATTTTGAGCCCAATCGGGTCGAAATCGTTTCTGGCGTATTTCTACCAAAGAAAGCTGTATTAGCAGAAACTAACTATGGTCCATTTCTATTCTTACTAGGACCTATCTATGGACAAAATACAAGCGAAATCAATTTTTCGACTTGTGCCATTGATAGGCGATTTAGATCCATTTTTATAGGCATTCACTCTTAATAGCATATGGTGACTACATTAAATAGGTAAGTTAACAAAAATGAAGATTACGATAATAAATAGAGCTAATTGACTCTATTTTATTCCATTTAATTTTAAATTACACTGTGAGATCAAAGGTGAATTTAATTATCTCGTTTCCTCTGGGCAACTTGCTAAATATGTATTTATAACCAGCCATGTGTACCAGCCGTGTTCTGAAGAAAAGTTTAACTAGTCGTAAAAATGACCACGATTTTAATGCCATATTGTGAGTCTCTCCTAACCAAAACAATTAAGGTTAGTGGCAACGAAAAGAAGTTCAAAGTAAGAAAAAATAACTCTAGTTTTTCGCGCATTTTTGAACTTAAAATAAAGATAATTACACATGAATTATGTTTGATTACATCTGTCAAAAATAATTGATTGACTGCCCTAAGGCTGATCAGTTGAAAAGCATTTAGACAGGTGTTTTTTTTCTTTTTTTTTTAAGCGAGAAAAACCACGTCGGGTTGTTTTTTCTTTTCTCGCGACGGGGTTGCCTTTCATCGCGGGTTAAGTAAATTTTAAAGAGACAGTATCACGAGCTGCGCATGTGTAAAACTGCTTTTTCATAGCGGCTGAAATATTTGTTTTTTAGAGGGGATTTTTAACGTAATGTGTTATTTTGTAGCTGAGGAAAAGCAGATCTGTCAAAACTAAGTTATTTTGAGCTCTGTTTGTGTTGCTTTTAAATAACTTATAACTCGTGCTGTGTTCCAGCCTGTCGGGTCGCCGCGTGACAAGACAAGTTCATAAATTGACTAGTGCCTACGAAATCGTGTAAATATTTTTTGTTTTCCCCACGACATCTCCACAGATTTCTGAGTTAAATGTGCCATTTGAAAGCTGGGTGAATGTAGATTCTGCAATATCTTGGACTTTTTTTTCGTGGATTCAGCTGGTGCTCAGTCTAGAATAGGGCTCAGTGAAAAATCAATATCATCGCGGTCTAGTGTAGGCTTAGGGTTTCAGTGTCCAACGGCACACCCTTATCCCCTGGGCACTGACCTGACCAAGAAATCGAAAATTCGAACTGGCCTTCTTACCTTGAGTTTGCTCGCGATATTTCTTAGGGTCACTGCATGATTTTCAGGGGGAGTCGAAAAGTCAGGAAAGATCATGAATCACCAAACAAAGCAAAACTGGGCCGTTTGCAGTGGTATGTAGGCTTATACATCAACACAAACGGTAGAACGTCATTCGATCTGATGCGAACAAAGGTATTGTATCGAGTGACTGTTTTTCTTCCAAAACTTGATATTACTTTTTCAATTATGTTCTTTTAAGAAAACAAAGGAAATAACTGGATTTAACGGATGTTGGTCACCTTTGTCGTTTCTCAGAGATCTGCAATTCTCCACGACTTGATCAGGACACAAGGGATGGGATATTGGATTCCGACCACGGTGCAAATCAGTAATTAAGAGCAGCTTCGCCTAAATATCAACTAGACTTGGAAATAGCGAAAATAATCGAATTTCTTCAAACTCGCCCAGAATGAAGCCCTACAGGCACTAGTTACAAAAATATTGTTTTAAGTTCGATAAATCAAAAACTATTTTTTTACGCAATTTTTTCGTTTCGATGCCCCAAATCGGCCAAAATCGATCAAAAATGAGCGACATATTCAGAGGCTCGTAAAGTCAAAAGTAAAAATCTTCATTACAAACTGATTGCACGTCGTATTTGTATTTCCCTTCTTGTCTATTTAGAGCTAAATAGATCGCGATTTAATTAGAACTAAAATATTTGATGAATTTTTTAAGTTAACGACCCAAGACAGCTTAACAAGAGGTCTACATTTAGCCTATTTTGAAAGGCTAAAAAGGCGTTCTGGTACACGGCTTTTCCCAAAACGACTAGTTTGGTCTAAAAGAGCATTGTTTCTTCTTTAAATTATTGAAATAAAACTTTCGGGTAAATAAAATCGCGAGCGCTGAGATAGCGAACTAAATGCAGCACTTCTTCCTGAAAACGTGACCTTTGACCCAAGCGTAACGAAACCGATTACTGCAAGAAAACCCGGAAGAAAAGCAAACGTTGCGTTATTTTGAAACAATTTCCAGTGATACCTCTCCGAAACCATGATTGCAAGAAACTCTTTCCAGATATAAAATCTTACAGGGTCAAAGAAGGAGCTATAGGGCGCATTTTATTACAATAACTTTGTTTGCTGAGAATTGACTTGAAATCAATTCCAGTGAAATTTGCAAACTTGAAGTATGTTAGCCGATACTTACCTGATTATTTATATTCATAGAAGAGTCGTCTTCTTGGATTAACCTTCAAAAGAGCTGGACCCAGATTTGGAAACCTCTAAAAGAAGAAATGGTTAATGTTCCGTGACCTGCCCGCTGCTATAAATTCCATGCACATGCCAACCGCAAGTTTGTCGTAAAACTAACTGAACTCTACTGACGGTTTCCATGGGCAACCCCAAAATAAACAATCCTCAAAAATGTAAAGTGAAATTGGCTGTCTTCATGAACAGTTAGAGGCTAGAGTCAAGTTCCATTACCTTTTAAAAGGGCTGACCATTTGAAAAGCGTTACTTTACTGTCTTCTTCAAGTTTCTGAAAATCATATGAAATAAACACCAGTCAAGAAATGTGCTTGCAGAAGGTTTTAATTTGTTGTTGTTGTTGTTGTTGTTGTCGTTTGTTTTTCAAGGAGAGATGAAAAACCTTGGCCGGTCGACTTTTATCCCGACCGGGTTGACTTTTATCACAGGCCAAGCACATGTGACATTCCAGAAATACTTTTAGTGTTCACGGTTTGCAGCGTAAGAACATGGAAGGGAAAAATGAAATTATCACTTTTCCCCTAGGTTACTCGATAAACTTACTGATGTTCACCACCTATGTGGAGAGGCGCAGATTATACGTGAAAGTCACTGCGCTTTTAATACCATATGATGACTACATTAAATAGGTAAATTAACGGAAGTGAAGTTTATTGAAGATAATAAAAAGAGTTAATTTACTTTATTTCGTTCAAGCTTAATTTCAATACGGGTCGTTTGTCATTAGTCAGCTTTGTTACAAACGGTTCCCGACTTATAATTGTTTTTAAAGGGCATTTCGAGTGTGACATTCAGGTTTAAAGCAGCACTGTCCGTGTTGAGGTCCCATTTACCTCGGAGATTTCGAAGAGAGCAGATCAAACAACGAGAGCTGTATAAGGCAGACATCTTGCTTTAGGTCTGCGATCATGGTAAGTGTTGCACAGATGATGATGAATTACCATATATTTTTTTGTTTTGTTTTGTTTTTAAATTGGTTACTGATCTCAGACTCATGCACCCCAATCTCTTTCCACAGAGTGTGATTAAACAAGACGTGAAGATCTAGCTGCGTATGGAAGGCGCTGTAGATCGGCACAAGTTCGTTTTTGAAGAAGATGGAAAAGGCAAGTAAGTAAGACTTTAAAATTGTGTGTTAATTGTGTTCAGGTGTACGGTCACGTTGCATTAATTGCTTCTAGCAGTGCTTAAATTAAGAAAAGAGATGTTTTTCCCAGGCTTTTCCAGTCAGCGAGATTTACTACCGAGATTCGCGTAAAGGCGTTCTTCTCCATTCTAGAACAGCAGATACGGGGTCTATATTTCCTTCATTTGATCGTACGACCGTTAAGGCGACGAACTAAGAACATAGTGAAATCAAGAATTTTAGACTTTGCCTCAGAGAAATCGAAAACAAAAGTTTAAAAAATAATTGCTCGGAGAGGCTAAAAGTTTTGCTCTTTTTTTCTGGTACACATACCACTTAATTCGTAGGTTCTATTTGCCATGTGCTTCTAAGCCAGCGAAACTTTACCTGAAAACAAACGTTTCAATCAATTCAGGGCGGGATTGCATTAGATTGAAGGGCACACCCAGTGCAGTGGGGCGTGATCAAGCCATAACATTCATCGTACGTGTTGAATTTTTAAACCTCCCAATTCTAGTTGACCACGTGTTTTTCGCCTGGTTTCTTATGTTTATTTTATTCTTAGCTTTTCTTTTCTTTAAGACGTCGTTGGGTTGCCATTCATGTCAAAGTAATCACTAAAAAGGTGCGCATTATTGAAAAGAGCGGGCAACCAGTGACCCAAACGGTGAACTCTCTGTTATCTTTACGGGTGTAAACGTCCAATTTTGTGAACTCGATACAAATGAATATGGACAATTAAGACAATGTTTTTATGTGGCATCCTCCTAGATTTAAAGACATGCTGTCATTTGATTTTGATTGAACTAATAAAGAGAAAGAAAAAGATAAAAAAAGGGAAGCCACCAAATATTTACCAAGGAATAAACAATCTTGCGCTTCTCGATGTTAGAGGTCAGACTCTCAATGTCGAAAATCAAATTGATCACTTCTTTAATTAAGTGTGCTGAATGGTAATTACGAGACTTTGCAAGACTGCGAGACAAGCGTTTTTTCTCTGCGAACCCGAGACATTTCGACTTTTTAGATTGCGAGACCGAGACTTCAAAGTGTTTTAAGTCCGACCTCGAGACGTTCAGACTCTTACAATTCGAGCCCCAGATTTAGTTGACAGCTGCCGTTGAGAGCTAGAATGAGCTTGCACAGCCTTTTAGCCAGCTTCTTCGAACTGGCTGGAAGAGGAAATTCGATTATAACGCACTACGTTGTGATATCCTACAACAAAATAACTTTTTCTGGGACCAAAACGGATGTTTCGGTAGGTTTTGTAGCTTTTTGTGGAATTCAGACAATTTAGGAGAAGTTAGGATTATTTTTAAGTTGCTTCATTGAAATTCAATATCAAGTGACGAGAAGACGTCATTTACAAAAATAGATGAACGAACGAATTGGAACTTCGAGACCCTTAGCCTGGCAACAAATCGAGACTCCGAGAAATCAACAAATCGAGACTGCGACGTACATAACCGCTATGAAACGAGACTGCGAGACCCGTGAAATTCGACTAAAATTTTGCAAGACCCAGAGTTTTCGAAGAACCATATTCGCCACCCGCTAAATCGATCTAGAAACAGGTTGCTGTCTCGCTAAGAAAGTTAAAGCTTTAAATTTCAGTACTGTTGGCCATGTCGATTAACCCAAATAGACTTCTGCGAACATTCCTCCGCAGAATTTTAAACGTGTCAGACTACATTACATACATGTATTAACAGAATATTTTAGTCTAAGCTGGTTTCTTGTTTGTGTTTTAGGGGAACCGGCAGACCATACTCTCAAAGAAGGCGGATCTCTGCCTTTTGCTTACGACATCTTGACATCAGCAGTACGGCAAAAGGGTATTCACCAAATATCCACATGATATAGCAGACTATTTGAAGCAGACTTAAGCGGACTTTTGCAGATTTTTGCAGACTATGACTATATTGATCACCGCGTTGAGATTTTGAGCCATGACAAGGATTACATCAAAGTTAAGCTGTACGAGAACGCCGTAGCCCGTTGTTCTATGCTACCGAGTCAGGCCAAGTAAAAAGCCAGAACGACAACAGGAAGAAACAAAGTGTTTGTAGTTTTTATTTTCAATTCCTTTTTTCTATTTTAAAATGGCATTTACTCGGATTAGTATTCAATACTTCCAATTAAAGGGTTTGTTTTTTTGCTGCTGGGTGACACTACATGTATTGACTTTTAAACTTAGTTGTATACAGATACGATAAGAGAACTTTGGCGAAAATAAACGTACTGTCAAAACCATGTTTTGTGGAGTTATCTTATCTTAGAGTTTTGGCCTGAGAAAGAGTGAGATCTGCCGTAAATGTAATTAATAGATCAATTGTTCAAACTTTTATTTTGACATGTGTTATCGATAACGGTATGTTCTCATTAATTCAAGAAAGCAATCTGAAATCAAATGTTGCAGGCAGTCCACTCTTAAAAATGTTACTTTATCAAGGGCTCAGGTGGCTATAACATATAGTAAATATGCTCATGCTCGTGACCTTGAAATATGAAATGTAGTCTTTTTTGAAGGGTTTTATACAACGACCATTCACAGCCATGAACAGCCACAAATAGGATAAGACGGTTATCTCATCCTGCAGTGTCTGTTATCAGTTACACCAATTATTAATATTTGTATTAGAGCGAAAATTGGAAGACTGAATAGATGTCAGCGCTTTTTATTTGCTTTATTTATTAATTTATTATTATTATTATTTTTTATTTTTTTTTTTTGCATGAATCAAAAAGGTGAAATTGATGCAGAAAAATGATCAAGCCTGAGACGCCGAACATGAAACTTTGTCAAACTAAATTAAAACTAGGTACGCAGTGCCTTCATGGTCGGACATGCAATACATGCAGAATGAGAAGTTTTTTAGTCATCCTATATAATTTTATTTGAAATCATGATTGATGCATACAGTCGGACCTCTATTTAAGCGGCCATGTTCGGAGAAACTGTAGGTGGCTGCTTAATGGGGTTTGGCCGCTTCATAAGCATTAGGAAGTAATCAACACGAGGCTTAGTAGAAACGTCAGTTTATTCAAATACAAAAATGCTTTAAGGGAACGTGGAATCACCTGAAGACAACAAAAGAATTTGTTTTGTTTTTGTTTTCGTTTTTTCTTATAAATTTAACTTTGTATTTCGGACACTTATCAGTCATTGTCTTTTGTAAAAAAAAAAAAAAGCCAAACTACGTGTATTAAATTTTGGGTAGCCTCTTAATAGTGGTAAAGCAGTAGGAAACCCTTATCGGGATGACCAAAAGGTGGCCGTGTCCGCTTTATAGAGGTGGCTGGTTGAAAGAGGTTTTACATCGTAATTTTTTATTGAAAACAAAGTTTGGGACTCTGATAACTGGGATGGCCTCTTAACAGATGGCCGCTTAATAGAGGTTTGACTGTATATAAATATAAAAATCAACTACTTAGACGGAGTTAGTTAAAGAAAGTGAGGATTTAATGAAAAACTGAACACACACACACTTAAAAGTTCAGGCATGCTTGATGTCTTGTTCATTCAGTTGTAATTTACTTAAATGACCAGTACTTCTAAAAGCACCTGTTGTGTTTTGATTCTTTTAACATATAAACAGATCAAGTTGTGTTTTTTGTGTGTGCAGAATAACCAAAAGGTCGGGCAGCAGACTGGATCGAATACTCAAAAATTACAGTGCCTGGCCATGCCCACTCTTAACTACATTTAATTAATTCATGTAACCACAGCTCCCACGAAAAGACATCCTTCGATCGATCGTTGAGAAAACCGTATTTGTGAGTCCAAGGGGCAACTGCTTCGTAAGACCGCTAAAATGTCTTCTTTTGTTGCGCCGTTTTGGATTTGCTTACACCCCTCGGGGCTGCGAAACTGCGTGAAAAGCGCTACCGCTTTTAAAAATGAATTTCTTGGCTACATATTGAATAATAATAAATCTTTTGCTAAGTTCTATTCGGCCATCTTTCTTTGCGTGTTTTAGCCTTTAAAGCAAACAGGATTTGCTATTTGACCCTCGAACTTGGTGACTTGCATGTTGTTTGCTCAATTAATCAACCTCCCCTTGCTTCTCTTAAAGTAAGGACAACAACAACTTTGTGTGGCTGAAAATGGGGAAGTGGGTGACAGAGTGCTCAGTTAATATTTTAGCCCCATGAACCCCTGGAGTGTCAAGAAAACAAAACCTACAGCCCAAGGAGATGTAGACAGTGGATGGAGCGAAGGGAGTGGGCCTTCACTCAGGGCCACTGTAAACATTCCTGGGTAGAGAGCAGGGAGTGGGCCTCCTCTCTGACTGGAGGGAGTGGGCCTCCACTAACCTAACTCCAGGGGGTAAAATTGGAGGGAGTTGGCCTCCGAAAATCGAGTCTATGGGGGCAAGAGTGTGACGAGAGGAGCACTTCATTCCCACAAAATGCAAAGCATTCCCCCATTGACGAGCCACTGGAAAAATCTAATTAGTCCAAGAATAACAATATCCAGTATAATAATCTTCATTTCATTTAAAAACAATTTATGATGCCTTTTATTTTGCGAGGATTGAGGAAGTTTACACTATGTCAGAAATATATTTGCGAGATGGGTCCGAAAGGAGGGGGGGGGGAGTGGATTGAGCTGAAGAGTACATTTTATCAGAGCTGCTGGTGTCGTATAAAGGAATTAACCTCCCAAAATTAAAGGCATTTGTGTCACTTGGAATAACAGGCTGGCCAACTTATAACAGGCTAACTAGCTGTTGGGGGACCTGTGCCAGAACAGAGAGTGGGGTTTTTATGTGCCTTTCAAAACAGTCAGAGGACCAACGACCCAGAACCTTAATAAGCCACGGGGGTAAATTGGGTGAAACAGCTGTCGTAGCTGCATCTATCCGGAAACTGTGCCTAGCAAATTCACTTGAGTCCAGACCCCCCTTACTGATTAGGAGCCTTGTTTCCCTGGTTAGCTTTTCCCGGGTTAGGAATGCACCAGATACATAGATGAAGAGGGGTCCAGAGTCAAAAGAGGAGGGCCTGGAGTTCAGGAAGGCCACCATTGCTGAGATAGAGCACAAGGGTGAATTTGTCTTTCCAATAACGATGGTCTGTCCCTGTCTAAAAGGGTCTGTTTTGGACACCTTTAAGCGCACTAACATATACTTGGGTGAATTCATTGGCATAACAGTTATGTCTCTGTTCATGAGATGGTGCTTGGGATCAAAAGTTTGGTTGCAGGTAAGTTCGCCTAGTCGCAGGAAGCCGAAAAATGCCAGTGTCATAGCTGCCCAGAGCATTAAGGAATCCCTATTGTCAGTATGCTGCACATTGAGGAGGTAGTAAAATAAATTCAACAGTTGTAAAGTTATTGGTCTGCGTATTTTGGACTGTTGCCCTTGTGAAAGCTTAATACCTCTGAGAATAAGTCGGAGACGTAGGAAATTAGATAGAGGAAGCTCGTAGCCATGGCTGGAGTGGTAATTTTTGACTGCAGACAAATAGTTTTTGATAGTGGTATATTGCACAGAACGGGCCATTGCAACAGAGAAATTGATTAAAACATCCTCATTAACGGGAAGGTGTGGATTGATGTTCATTTGTGAACAGAAAGTGAAAAATTGCCGCATACCAGAACTGTATGTCTTTTTGGCGCTCTGGGCAAGGGCCATCCCCAGGTAATGCTCAGCTTCCTTTGCGAGAGATTGTACAGATGGGCTGGGATGGGATCTGGCGTTGCATTGGCGTGGGGTGCTAGCTGGTGGAAGCGTTCCATTTGGAAACGAGAAAGAGAGTCTGCAATGTTGTTATTGATCCCAGGGACATGCACCGCAGGGTGCAGAGTGTTAGGTCCCTTACCAAGTCCATTACCCGGGGAACTTTGGGTCGACAGGAATTGATGACCTCAACTACACCCTGATTATCAAAATAGAACCGAATGCGCTTGGATGTCCAAAGGGCCCCCCACAAGTGGCACGCAATGTTAATTGCATACAGTTCTTGCCAGGGAATACTGATCCCTTGCTGGCCTAGTTGTTGAGATGGTAGCCACTGTCCCTGAAACCATCTTTTCTGGAAAAAACCCCCATAACCCAGGGAGCCAGATGCATCTGTGAACAAGGAGAGGGTGTCGGAGTTTTCCCACAGAGGGGATAGGAATAGTCCTATACCGTTCCACTGGTCCATGAACATCTTCCACATTTCAATGTCCTTGTAGAAGCCTGTGGTTAGCTTTATATGATGGTGGGGTTTCTTAACGCCTCTGGTAAGGTGAATTATCCGTTGTAGGAAGGAGCGCCCCGGAGCGATTACCTTGCAAGCAAAATTAAGGGTACCTATCAGTGATTGAAGTTCTTGCAGGGTTGGTGACCGCCGGGATTGGAAATTGCAGAGAGCAGACTTGATCCTCCCTACCTTATCCTCGGGTAGCCTTGCCTCCATTTTCCCAGAATCTAGTATGACACCCATGAACTGAATAATTTGAGAAGGCCCCTCCGTTTTGGATGCAGAGATAGGAATATTCAGAGTTTTAAAGCTCAAGATCATGCTTGACAGACTTGCCCGGCAAAGTGAATCCAGCGGAGGGGTAGGACAGGGTGGTTCCACTATGAGGAAATCATCCAAGATGTGGCAGACAAAGGAAATGGAACATTCGTCGAGTAAAATCCACTCAATGGCATCGGACAATTCGTTAAAATGCATGGGGTAGTGCGAAGCCCAAATGGGAGCACCTTGTCGAAATAATACTTGTTCAAGTAATGCTTCTTGGTTAATTTCTTTACAGGTTTTAGATGTGTGTCGATTAAATGATAAGCATTTTATGGAAGCTCAAATTTGTCTATTAACTGTGTAGTAGTCACAGGCCAATTTCGGTTTGCTTATACTGTTGAATGGGTAAGTGGTAAAAATCGTGAGGATTGCTCGCTTGTGATTTGACAATGGTGATTTTTGGACGAGGTACCACTTGCATACCAGTTGCATTTCGCGCTGTTAAATTCCTTAATTGAACTCTAGATTAAAAATACTTTAACTGCACACATTTCAAGAACCATTGCTCTTTCATTTGGCTTTTTTTACAATACCGCACCATGTAGCAAGTTGCTTTTTTCTGCTCTCAATTTGGCCATTTCTTGTGACGCTGTGATCGCTAAAATGATATTTATTTAGAAACACTTCTAATATCGTGGTTAAGAGAAACGAACACTGTGTCACAACGCTTATCATGCCCCGATGGTCCCGACAAAAATAAAAAAAATAAAAAACAGAGAAGAAAATAATTGGGACGTCGACGATACAGCTCAATGGTTCTTCTGACGGTTTGGCGCAGACTTTAAATCTACTCGGTCTTTCAACAACCTGAGGAAGACTTTTGAAGGGGAAAATTGCAGCAAATATAATTTTGCTCGAAATGCTTCGAATAAAGCAATTGTTTCATCGGGCCCAGATACGAATTTGTAGCTTAAGTGAACTTGACCTACAAATTTGTGAAAAGTGAAAAGAAGGCTGTGGTGAGTTACGGGCTGACTAACCGAGTGACTTATTTCTGTTTTAAAACTTCCACCATTTATGATGCACTTTACAGTTTAAAAAAAAAACTAAAGTAAAAAGCATGGGACGGAAAACAGTTGAATTATTAATTACATTTACCACAATCCACACAAGCCAGTACTCTATGATTTAGAAAATTACACAAAACTTGGCTTCGACGTTGATATTCTCATGTTAAAGGATGCCGCCCGTGTACAGCGCCTTTGGGGAACTAGCCCAGCGAGGGAGGTACTGTACGGGTCCGCAAATGATCCCAGGACCGCAAATGATCCCGGACCGCAAATGATCCCCAAATTGAACCGCAAATGATCCCGGACCGGAAATGATCCCCACATTGGACCGCAAATGATCCCGATCAAAAAATAAGGAATGGTATGGATTTATATCAGAGGAAGGTGAGAACATATACAAAAATTATGAACTAAAAAACATGTTTTATCATTTTACAAAAAATATTCCACAGGTGCTGTTTTGTTCTTCGAACGGTTCAGATCGTTTTCACTGTCACGCAATAAAAAAAAGGTTGTAAATCGAAAACCAACCAATGGAAAAAGCTAAGAAATTGTGGTGTACGCTATATAAGATAATTAAATAAGACACTTCTCCAAGTTTTAGGCCTGTGCGTTTCCCCAAACTCCAGAAATTCGTCGTAAATGTTTCCCAGAAATTTACAGAGCCCAGTAAGAAAACGCCATGCCCGGGGGCGGGGGGGGGGGGGGGGGAGACTCCGATATGGAGTGGACGGGGATGCTCGTCGGAAATTTTGAATTTAACCCCTAAAAGAGACCAATCTGGGCGTGGCCGAAGCTTATGCAGATCCCTAAAAGAGACCAGTTTATAAAACAGACAAATAAAAAGTACAGTGACTTTTAATGATGGTGAATTTGTTGATATGAATTGAGTACATATAAGGAATCAAAATTCTTTCTGTTTTGTTATTTCTTCGCGTGCAACCCTTAACGAGACCTTGACGGCTAAAAAATAATGACATTTTGCCCAGAACACCCTAAGCGAGACCAAAATCCGAAATTTACACCCCTAAGCGAGACGACGAGCGTCCCCGTCCATTCCATATGGGAGTCCACCCCCCCCCCCCCCGGGACGCCATGTTGGTATACATCCGTGGTACACCAATATGGCGGCCGGAATATGGTGTAAAAATCTGGAACTTACTTTGGCTTTCCAGGTGACTGATTATCAGTACTAAACAAACAAGCATTTACATAAGCACTTTTCCTAATGCTCTAACTTCTAAAAAGGCTCAAAATCATGAGATAAGTATATATTTTTCAACAAACTCGATCGTAGCCTTGTGTCACGCCACCTACATAACCCTGAAATTCAAAATACCCTGGTTTCCAAAGGAAACACGCTAATTGTAAACAGATATAAATATATCGCCTCTTATGCCTGATGAGGATAAAAACACGTCACGTGAAGACGATCTTTTGAATCAGAAGTCTTGGAAAACCACATACTTGTAAACATTCTCGAAATCCCGGTGGCGATAGTATCAAACATCTATCAAACAGCTAACTTGTCAAAACGAAGTGCAAGCCTTGGCGTTGCTTCGTCATGAAGCTGAACTTCATAACTATAGCTTGGAATTTTGGCTTCTTAGAATGCTCAAGTAGTCATTTCCGAGAAATTAAAGCCAAAATACGACCAAGGAAAAATTACAAAATTAATTTGTTCAAATTTCCAGTGCTACACACTAGGTGTTTTACAGAGTGATGAAGGGTTGAGGGTCTACTCAGGTGACAGCGTCTTCCTTTATAGTTGCTTCATGGTTAGATATTAGTTTAAAACTTTAGATGAATGGCGTTAATGGCTGATAAAATGTGATTTAACTATAACACCGAAATATCAATGTGTAACAAAGGAGGATATGTAGCGTATGTTGCACGGATCATAGTTTTACTGAGAATTGCAAAGAAATGCAAGCCAAGTCGTGTTTTGATGATTGAGTGGTGATATTCATAACATCGTAGTTAGCAACAAAATTTAGCCGAAAGTATGAAAGAAAAAGCAAGTTGTCAGCCATTATAATTATAAGATTGTATTGATAAAAACATCGGTATTCACGTACGCCAATTCCCTATCCACCCATCCCACCATCCATGCCATTCATTATTTTTTAGTCGGGATCATTTGCGGTCCCTATCGGGGATCATTTCCGGTCCGGGATCATTTGCGCTCCGGGATCATTTGCGGTCCTGGGATCATTTGCGGACCCGTACAGTACTCCTTGTCGTAAAACAGCCAAAACAAGTTTAAGTGCAAAATGTATTTAATATCTTACTTTGGATTCCTGACCTTTTCCTTCTTCTCTGGATTACACTTCTCAGAAAGTTCTTCTCTGTTATTCACATACAGTATGGCTCCTTTTCAAAATCCTCTTCTCACAATTGCAGATTATAGGTATTTTCGAACACTTAATTAGATGCACACACACTATCTTTCCATAACAACTTAAGACTCAAAAGATTGCTAGCATATATTCATCACGCTATTTTTGTTACTAGCCATATTTTTCACTTATGTTAAACTTATACCTAAAATCATTCAATACAGCTTTTAATGGCAAGCGTATACTAGAAACTATTTTCCGGAGAGAAACCTAAGTTTAATCAAATAAACACAACACGACTCAATTCTCAACTGTTCTACGATACTGTAAACAAGAGGCAGCACCCAAATCGAGATGAATATCCAGAATTAAAAATGGATTGATATACCTAAAGGACACATCAGAACTTTATTTCCTAGAGTTCCCCAAGTAATAAATTTACTGGAAGTTGGAAAATCGACTAAAGCACATTCGTAAGTATAGGTTTCAGGAGCGAGCCATGATGGCCAAAATGGACGGGGCAAAATTCGTCCAATCCATTATCAGTAATTACCGATCACGTAGAGAATCACGCAACTTGATAAACACTTTTTAAATCTTGAACCATTTTTGTTGTATTTTGCCTTTTAAAACAAACAAAAGGTCAGAAGAAGGGGAAGGAAAACAATTCAAAATCTTTCAAAAACCAGTACTCCATGACAAGGACACTCTAAAAAACCTGGTTTCGACAACAAGCTTATTCTCACTATTATTTTCGTATTTGTATATATTTGACTACTACTGTAATTCTATCTTTAACTAAATTTGACTGTAAAGCGAGTGCTTATCAAATCCCAAAAGAAAACCTTGAATCGATTGTATCAAACACTAATTCCGAGCAAATGGCTTTTAACTAACAAAAAAAAAAGAGTTTTCTTCTGCTTGTTGTCGTCTCGGCTTTTCGTCAAAGCCTTTACTTGGCCTGCCTTGGCAGCCCAGAATGAGCTTCTGCATGCTCATACAGCTTAACATTGTCGTAATCCTTGTCATGCCATGTTATCTCAATTCGGTGATCCACAAAGTGGTAGTCTGGCAACTTGACAACCTTCTTAGCTCTACATGTGAAGAAGCAAACGAACTCGAATTAGTGAAACTAGGTCGGCTCTATCAACATATAACAAATACGATACTGTTTTAAAATTGAAAACTGTTAGCACTGATCGTTACCAGCTTCCAAAGTTGACTATCATGATGAAAAAAAAAAAAAAAAAATATATATATATATATATATTTTCTCCTAGGTAAGGTTGTTCGCTGGGTAACTAACTGGATCTTGCCTTTGGGGTTCAGGTATTTTTGGAGTCCTGTTCAACACCAAACCCCACATGGCGCATCTCTAATCTAGAAGTCGGAGCTGAGGTCACTGATTCCACTGTAACAGCAACCACTAAAACTTACACATCTCTTGATGAACCTATTCATGTCTCCTTACTGCGAGTCATCACTATCTTAAACGCCTAATAAAAAAGAAAAACTTACTTGTAAGTAGTTTTGAAGTCACATCTGTAATGGCCACCTCCTTCAAGCAACAGAGCCATGTTAACATCACCCTTCAGCACTCCATCACGCACATACATTTTCTCAGTGGATGGCTCCCATTTCACGGTCTTCTTTTGCATAACTGGACTATCGGCAGGAAAGTTCACTCCATCAAATCGAATTTCATAGAAAAAGCAGTTACATTTGTAGACGTCTTTCTTCAGTCTAATAAAAAAGAAATAAAACATAGTCAGTGTTACCATACAAAGATAAAAGGAACACTTTGTCATTTACAAGCATGGTTGGCAATATCAGTAATTTAATAGATGATAACAGCTGAAACCAGCGGCTATTTGTCACTTTTATTATACACAGAGAGAACCATTTTGGAAAAATGCCTTAAAGTGCATATCACCTCAAAATACATTTTTAGCGCGATTAAATCTTTGTATTGCATGGCGCAAAATGCGGCAACCAGCTGTGTTGTTGGTTAAAACCGCGAATTTATTAAGTCGGGATTATTTAGCACACGACCGAAGGCAATGGAGAACTGGCTAGAGTCGTCCAATAATGATAGAGGCGCCAGTTAGAACTGAAGAGAAGAGGAGTAGATACTGAGGAGTAGTAAGGAATTTCCGTAGTATGTCAATAAAATGACCTTTTTTGCGATCTTAAACATATAAGTTTTTTAGATGTATTGCACGTTTATATTCTTCAGATTCTAAACTCCGGAAGACTCTTTCCACGAGCTTGAAAACACTAGTTGATTTAGCGCACTTATTCCACAGGGAATGCAAAGCTGAACTAAATAAACCCCAATCGCTTCGAAGATTTGCAAATAGAATTTCAGAATACTCTAACTTAGGATAACTATTTGCATGGCAATTCTCCGACGAAAGCATGAAGTATTTTTTTTTTTTTTTTTTTGTGGTGGCTATTCTTTCAGATCAATAAACAATACACAAATGCGAAGTGCTACGAATCGAGTTGATCATTCACGTAGTACGTGTAAACAGACTGAGAAGATTTGAAACTCTGACACAAATCAGATGCAGTCACCAGAATCACTCAATACATTCAAACAAAGATAATACTTTGAGTCGAGAAGATTAATTACCTCGAATTCCACCAAATTTCTGTAACCCGAAAGAAACAAAGCCCTTGTAATTTTAATTTCATATTTAGTCATTCTTCGCTGCAGACTCGCCGTTCGATCAAACCTGACAATGAAATCTTCCCAAATCTAGGATGCTGAGGCGCTTAATATACACTGCCAAGAACTTGATCGGCTCTGGCAGTTTGATACGTATTTTCTTGCTCAGAATAATGTTACAATAACTCAGGCGAGCAAGTATATGTGTGCGAATGATTTGCTAATAATCTCCTTGTATGACGTCACGAAATGCTCTAGACCCAGATCCTTTTGACTGGCTCTTCGACTAGGTAATTGTTTTCATTAAAGCTTTCACGACTTTGAAAATTCATAAAAAAAAACCCCTCGGTCTTAACCAAAGGCAAAAATGTTTTCAGTATTATGACCAATAATGTATCGATATTTTTTGGACCAAAAAAAATTGGGATTGTACGGACTTTAAGGCTGTGGTTCACACTTAATATAGCAAGAAAGGAATAAGAAATGTAAAACTGTACCGAAAGAAAAATTAGGGGCGAAAGAGATTAAGAAGGGGCACAAATTTAAGTGACTTGAATGGAACTAAAAAGTTCCTATAAAACTTCTTGGTGAGAGGCATCAGCGTTACATCTTACTTACGTTATGTCATTTGTGGCGATGCAAATGCCCCCGTCTTCATAAGTCATGCTTCGTTCCCAAGAATACCCCTCAGGAAACGACTGCTTGAAATAGTCTGGGATGTCTTTTGGGTATTTGGCGAATACCCTGTTGCCGTAATCGAATACTGTTGTCAAGATATCGAAAGCGAAAGGCAGAGGTCCACCGTCTATGACTGTCAGATCCATATTCTGTTTTCCCCTAAAACACAAACAAGAAACCAAAGACGTAAGAAAACTTACTGTGCATATGCAATGCAGAACTTCTTTTCTCTGTTACAAAGTCCTTGGATAATGACGCCCAATACACGTATCAACTTTGGTTGGTTGATGGCAATCGAAGAATAGTTCTGAAATTCTCATCAACAACATTCTGTTAGTAGATAAAGCCCTTATTAAACAAGTGAATATTTGGTTTTGGCTTTGACAATCTGACCTCAAACTTCAGTTCAGAACCGTGTGATTGTTGTTTTTCTGGTAAATATTTGGTGGCTTTTTTTTTTACACCACCAAACTATATAATAGAGGGAAATGGTTAGGAAGGCCGGTAAACTTCAAAGAAGCAAACAGACAGGCTACGATTTTTGTTGGAAGTTCCTTGACCCTGCACATCTTTCGTTTTATGCTCATTGATTGTGTATGAATTACACAATCGTAATGCTTCTATTGGAAAGTTACGTGAGCACACATAACCGCCTTTTGTATATTACTAAGTTTTGTGCAGGGTCAACCCCAAAATAGCCAACAAAAACATAAAACAAAGAACTTTGCTAGGTTTCATTACCATTTTCCTCAATTATCTATACCCACACTGTACAGTAAGTTACGTTTGTCTGAGTTACTTGGTTGCTCGTACTTTTGAATGGTGCGCACTTTTTCAGTGCTTACTTTGACAAAAATGACGACGCAACGACCAATTTTTCTAAGTGACAAAGAAACGAGAAACAGGAAAAAAAAAAAAAAAAAAAAAAGGGAACGTGAGAAATGAAGCCGGAAATCACTTCATAAACTAGATATGGAGAGGTTAAATAACTAGAAACTTAACGGTCTGGTCCCACCAGAGACGATGTCTGTAATCCTATGAAAACTTAGGGTTATGAAGGGTTTGTTGTTTAGGTAAATGTTGCCTGGCTAAGAAGTACATAGCAAGTGGAGTCTTTTAGCCCCACAATCCTTGTAACAAAGCAAAGGTAGGTAGATTTTAGGTTTCGATTTCTAGGCAAGGATAAGAATTAATTTTTGAAAGTCTTGATGTAGACTTTCTCCCTATCTTGTTCGTTCGTATATCTTTAGCGCACCTTTAGAGGTGTCTCGTAACCAAACGATTTAGCGCGTCCGGTTTAAACTGTAGATACCTAAACCCCATATCAAAATAAAGCTTAAAGAACTGGCTATCACAGTATACCAAGAAGTTGGAGATAAAATCAACTGACCAATTTTTCACGACCTCTAAAAGCAACCTTTTAAGTCCTTTTTAAAAGGTACAAGTCAAAGAGAATTTGTTCGTTTGTCCTCCAATTTTGGACAGTAGCTAGTTTGACACATACATATTTAAATTAAGGGAAAAAAAGAACATGTCTACGGGCACTCCATGCTTTTTATCATTTTTCCTTGCTTTTTTTTTTTCTTTTTTTTTTTCTGTTACTTTTAACGGAAATTAAATATGGCAAATCGCAGGTACCTTTTTTTCGCGCTTTGGGTCTGGAAACGGTAGCCTTAAGGGTCGTAAAATCGAAGGAAAGCTAAATATACCCTTTATCTGCTGCGATTTCCTGAATGAAATACGGCTTAAAACGTATTCTCGGTATATTACGTATTGTTCAATAGAAAAAAAATGAATAAAACTAAGCAATGTTCGGAGCAAGGATGCGTAAAACTGACCACAATGATTAAACATTTCTAAACTTCTACTTACTCGAAAGGCTGGCCTCTTCCTTCCCCTGTAATCACGAACTTGTGCCCGTTTACAGCTCCTTCCATACGCAGCTTGATCTTCATTTCTGGTTTAATCACACTCTGCGGAAAGAAATTGGGATAAATCTAAGATCAGTCACTAATTCAGAATAAGGAGGTGGGTAAATTCATCAGTCAAAAACGAAACAAAACCTTTCCTCATGCAGCACTTACCATGATGGTAGACGCAAGTAAGATTTTAGCCTAATACAACTCTTGTTGTTTTCGACTCTGCTCTCTTCCAAATCACCAGGGTGAATGGGACTTCGGCGCTGAGGGTTTTGCTTTAAACTTGAATGACACACCCAAAATCGAACCAATTATAAGCCAGGAACCCTAATGTAACAAACAACAACCCATTGTAACAAACAGCAACCCTTTGTTGTCTATCGTATCAAGCCACACGTTTTCGTTGTTCACAGAGCTAAACTTAGAAAAAACAGAAAGGTCAGCGTTTTTTTTTGTTACACGAAGTGTTGAAATTGGTGCAGAGATACATCCTTTTCTAATTTGTTATATTAATAACTTATGTATACTCAACAATAACTTATATAACTTGTACCTTTCATTTCGTTAATGTTAATCTTCATATTAAATTAAGAGTCACAATATCATTAAAATCGCGGTCATTTTCCCGACTCAACTTCTCTGCGCATAGCAGTGAGCACAAGAAAGTATATCGTGTGATCTTGAGGACAACCAGTGGACCCGCCAAGTGTTTCTGACATTTCTATAAAGTCATTGCCCCGATTCTCCTGAAAAGTCAACGGGTGTCCAACTGCTTTTTAAACGGTCAACTATTGGGATGTCAACTAACTATTTTTCGCAAGTGTAATCGTGAATCGGTTTATTACGTAATAGAGCGGTTTTCAATTGAGTGTCTAACGTAATCAGACAATTACTTTGGTTATGGTTTTACTACGGTTTGAGATTGACTAAGTGGTGTAATTGGTAAGTAATTGGTTTTGGTTTTGGTTTTACGACACTCAATTGAAAACTGCTCGATCGTGTAAGAGGAGAAAGTCAATTGGCTAGTTAAGCGGCTGGTTTATGTTTTAGATATAAACTAGCCGTAAGCTCGCCTTACCATCTCTTATTATGTAACCTTTTCTAAACTTTTAATTATTTTATCTTTAATCAATTGTGACTGTTGAAATAAAGTTAGTATTATTATTATTATCATTCTAAGAGAGACTCACAACATGGCCCCTAAAATGCAGTTACTTTCACGACGAAACTGCTTTACACATGGCTGGTGAATATTAATAATTTTATCGGGTAGCCCAAAGGAAAAAAAGATAATTTCATGATCTTACAGTGCAAACAGTGAACACTAAACGTATTTCTGCACTGTTGAATGTCCTTGCCTTGGCCCTTGATTAAATTAAAAGCAGCGATAGCTATTCGAAACATTGCCTGGAGGGGTACATGTAGGTCTATAGTGAAACTATTGATGCTTTCCACAAGACAAATTAAAAAAAAAAAATGGTTTCGTGTTGACAAAGTTTTTTTTTAATACATAATTTCACGTAGTACGAACAAAGCCTTATCGTCGTATTACAAGATCTGCCTGTTTCAGCGACATAATCAATCAATAGTCAACCCTAATATGTAACTGGCTCAGTAGATTCAAATCAAATTAGTTATCACATCCTTGTTATCAATCGTGCTCATTTTTTTTTTTTTTTTCAAGCTAAAATCGGAAAAAAAGGTCGGCTTTTTTTGGAAAGTGGAGCCGAGTTCAGGATCATTCAATAACTTCTATAATGTCGTTAATCCAGCACCATCCGGATTAATTTCAAGTGCCGCAAACAGGTATTGGTGATCATTTCCGTTCTGAAAGATGAAGTACCTCTTAGTTTAGGCATATGCGTGATGATAACAACCTTAAGTGTAAAAAACCAGCTCTAGTCACAGACACTACTTTCAATGGACACTGTAGTCTGCTGCACTATCAAACTGTTATGATCAAATATTAGAGGAACCGTTACTTCGTCATTCGCTTTACCCATAAACAACACAAAAACAACGTTTAAACAATGGCCAAAAGATCCAGGATTGTAAATCGTGCATGGTATCATGACCATGTCCTTGAATTTAAAAGTTTATCATTCAAAGGTAATTATCACATTAGAAAGTGTTATGAACCTTGGCACACCATGACGACCCCCAGTGCGAGGGTGTCTTGTCCACTCCCAAGACAATGCGGTATTCTCTTTCTCTTTATTTGAGACTATTTCTCACTTTTTTTTTATCATTTGATCCGTTGAAGACTGTCGTTTGGGCATTCGAAAACTTGTGTTTTAAAGAAATTTCTTGGTCCACATCAGCTACCCCGTAGATCGCCGGTCTATCGATCTGACCCGATCAACTACTAGCCGTCGAGGCGTTAACCAATGTATGAATGTCGATGTATTATTATAAGTTAAGCTTTCTTTCGTAGACGTCCTTCGTTCGAAAGTATTATCTATCAACATGACAATCGCAGCCAAATACGTCACGCAAATAAAGCACTGAAAATCAAGAGCGCTCTCTGCAAAAGTTAAGGATACAATTAGCAGTCTTTTTTCTTCTTCGTGAATTAAAAGCGACAGAGGAAGGCTTTAGTAGAAATGATCTTTTATAACCAGAATATAATTAGCTGAACTTGAATTGTTTGGTCTGTATTTGAAGTAGTCCGGCTCATCAGTAAGGGTTTTCAGAGCTATTCAATTGAACTAGCGCTAGGTATTCTTGTGTGTGTAAACTGCAAATTATATTTTGCTTGATAGAGGCTAAGTTATCGGCTAGTTTTAATTTAGGGCGTTAAAATGATAGCCTTTTTGAATCTTTTGATACTACCTCTGACTGTTACATCGAGTCAATAGATAACTGTTTGGTCTAAGAATGGTGATAGCTTAAGATTTTTTTGCATTTAGTTTTGAGTAGGAGTCATCCTAATTCAAACTGCATAAACAACTGAGAAATATGTTTTTAGAGGAGTAATGAAAACCTCGGTGGGTTGACTTAAGAGCAGCCGTCCCGTCAGTTAAAATCCTAAGGGGTTGCTTGCTTGCGATTTTTAACGCACAATTTCGCGATTTTATCAATCGGAATACCTTGACATGAAATGGCGATTTTTGTTCGAGGTACCACTTGAGCACTACTTGCATTTTGTCCTGTTAAATTTCCTGATTTAACAACAGGTTAAAAAATTAATTGCACACATTTCAAGAAGCATTGCTCTTTATCATAATCATACCGCACCATGTAGCAAGTTGCTTTATTCTGCTCTCAATTTGGCCTTTTTTTTTGTGACGCCATAATCGCTACAATAATATTTATATAGAAACACCTCTAATATTGTGGTTAACGGAAACGAACACTTAATTAAATTGACTTATCTAATACTCTACAATAACATGTGTTACTTGTTAGCCATACTCTTAACCTTCAATGTATTCGTTAATAAAAAAGTCAAAATATGGCATCAAAAGCGCAGTCATTTTTACGACTAAACTGCTCTGCGCAGAACTGTGAACACAAATAAGTTTATCAAGTAGCTTTTAGGACAAACAAGACGCAAACAGTGAATAATGAAAGTATTTCTGGAATGTTATTTGTCGTTTGCTCGCGATTCCCCTGGAAAGTGAACTGGAAGTCAACGCGTGACCAAGTACTTGTAATATTGTCATCAGCTCTTGGAATGTCAACTAATTATTTTTGGCAAGTTTAATCGTGTCAGCGGCCGATAACGTAATACTTTCTAACCAGCTCATCAAATAACTTAATAGCCTTAACGAAGAGTCATTTCACTGATCTTTGTTGATAGCACATGTTGTCGTTAATCCAGGACCATCCGGATTTTATTTCAAGTGCCGCAAACAAGTATTGATGATCATTTCCGTACCTCTCAGTTTAGTCATATGCGTGATGACAACAACCTCAAGTGTGTCTTGTCCATTCCCAACACAATACAGTATTCTTCTTACCAAACATTTTGAAGTGTATTTCCATATACTATTGAACTCTTTTTATCACACTGTACTTGAGACTTTTTCTCACTTCTTTTATCATTTGATCCGTTGAAGACTGTCGTTTGGGCATTCGAAAACTTGTGTTTTAAAGAGATCTTACAGTCGACATTAGCTACTCATTAGATCGCTGGTCTATCGATCAGACTCGATCAGCCACTAGGCGTTGAGCACTTATGAAAGTCAAATTATATATATTACGAGTTAAGCTTTCTCTTGCAGACGTCCTCCGTTCGAAAGGATTATCTATCAACCTGACAATCGCAGCCAAATACGCTACGCAAATAAAACACGAAAATCAAGAATGCTCTGTGCAAAAGTTAAGGATACAATTAGCAGTCTTTTTCTTCTCCCTCGATTGAAAACGACAGAAGAAGGGTTTAGTAGCATCAATTTCTGATAACCAGAATTTAATTAGCTCAACTTTTACTATTTTGTCTGTAAACTCTTCTTTCAAGTAAGGGTTTTCAGGGCTCTTCGATTGATTTAGCGCTAGGTATTCTTGTGTGTGCAAATTCCAAATTCTATTATGCTTGATAGCTAGAGCCTAACTTATCGCCTAGCTTTAATTTTAAGCGTGAAAATGACATCCCTTTTGGACCTTTTGATACTACCTGTGACTGTTATATTGTGTTGATAGATAGGTGTTCAGTTTAAACGTGCAGCGCCGAGCTCCTAGTCAGTCGCCTAGTCATAGCATAAGATATTTTCGCTCTTGGTTTTGAGTAGCAGTCCTCCTAATTCAAACTGCATAAACAACTGACAAATATGTTTTTAGAAGAGTACTGAAAACCTCGGTGGGTTGACTTAAAAGCAGCCGTCCCTTCATTAAAAATCGTAAGGATTGTTCGACTTTTAATTTTTAACACACAATTTCGCGATTTTATCAATTAGAATACCTTGACATGAAATGGCGATTTTTTTTCGAAGTACCACTTGCACACCACGTGCATTCTGTTAATTTTCTTTGTTTAACTGTAGCTTAAAAAATTTAATTGCACACATTTCAAGAACACTCCTCCTTCTTATAATACCGCGGCATGTAACAAGTTGCTTTTTTCTGCTCTCAATTTGGTCATTTTGTTTTGTGACACTGTAATCGCTAAAATGATATTTATATAGAAACATTTCTAATATTGTGGTTAAAGGAGACGAACACGGCGTCACAACGCTGATCATGCCCCGATGGTCCCGACAAAAAATAAAACAAACAAACAAAAAAATAATTGCAAAGGAACAGGTCAATGGTTCTTCTGATGGCTTGACGCAGACTTTTATACTACTCGGTCTTTCAGCAACCTGAGTATGACTTTTGAGGGGAAAACTCCAGCAAGTTTATTTTTTTCGAAATGCTTCGAATAAAACAATCGATTTCATCAGGCCCAAATACGAATTTGTGGTTTAAGTGAACTTTAAAGAAAAGAAGCCTTTGGTGAGTGAGTGACTGACTGACCGAGTGACTTATTTCCGTTTTAAAACTTCCACCATTCATGATGCACTTTACAGTTTTAAACAAAAACGAAAGTGAAAAGCATGGGAACGAAAACAGTTGAATTAATAATTACATTTCATCGCAATCCTCACAAGCCAGTACTCTATGATCTAGAAAGTTACACAAAACTTGGCTTCGACGATGACAGTTTTATTTTCGTGTTAAGTTACAGGATGCCGCCAGTGTTGAGCGCCTTTTCGGGGAACCAGCCCATTGAGCGAGGTACTCCTTGTCGTGTAACAGACAAAACAAGTTCAGTTGCGAGATGTATTTAATATCTCACTTTCAATTCCTGACCTTTTCCTTCTTCTCTGGATTACACTTCTCAGAAAGTTCTTCTCTTTTATTCACATACAGTATGGCTCCTTTTCAAAATCCTCTTCTCACAATTGCAGATTATATGTATTTTCGAACACTTAATCAGATGCACATACACTGAATATCTTTCCATAACAACTTAAGACTCAAAAGATTGCTAGCATATATTCATCACGCTATTTTTGTCACTAGCCATATTTTTCACTTATGTTAAACTTATCCTAAAATCATTCAATACAGCTTTTAATGGCAAGTATATACTAGGAACTATTTTCCGGAGAGAAACCTAAGTTTGATCAAATAAACAGATCACGACTCAATTCTCAACTGTTCTATGATACTGTAAACAAGAGGCAGCACCCAAATTGAATTGAGATAAATATTCAGAATTAAAAATGGGTTGATATACCTATAGGACACATCAGAATTTTATTTCTTAGAGTTCCCCAAGTAATACATTTACTGGAAGTTGGAAAACCAACTAAAACATATTCGTAAGTTTAGGTTTCAGAACCGAGTCATGTTGTCCCAAAATGGACGGGGCAAATTCGCCAAATCATTTATCAGTAATTACAGATCACGTAGAGAATCATGCAACTTCATAAACACTTTTTCAATCTTGAACCATTCTTGTCGCATTTGTGCTAATAAAATGGTCAGCCCTTGGGGTGTCAACCAGTTATTGTTGACAAGTGTATTCATGTGAGCATTGTTCATAGGAAATTATTTTCTCTTCCTTGATTTTCATTTTCGTTAACTTAAGCGTTAAACAGCTTAATGTTTCAGTTAAGAGAAAAGATGAAAATATTAGCACCGGTGACTATGTAACAGCAGCCAGCTCTCCAAAATGATCTCTGAACGCCATAAAAATACTGTCATCAATAAGTTAATTATGATTCAAACAAATAGTGTAAAAGTCGCCTTACCTTTTTTTATTACCTTGCCCTTTTTAGACTTGTAAAGCGATTTTAGCGGGATTTTTAATTACTTTATCGTTGATCAATTTTGACTTCTTATCTGTATTTTCATCACATGAAATAAGACATTAACTGATCGGTATTATCATTACCATTATCTTAGGAAAGAGGCAGAAGAGTAACAATATGGCATGAGAAACACGGTTTTTTTCACAACTAAATTGCTCTTTACCTAGCTGGTGATCATTAGTAAGTTTATCGAGTTGTCTAGAGGAAACCTGAATGTGACTTCTTTCTTTCTTACATGTCTTCTCACTGTCCAAACAGTGAACACTAAAAGTATTTCTCGAATGTTGCATGGCCTTGGCCCTTGATTAAAAACAGCTATTTCAAAATATCGCCTGGAGGGGTTCATGCAGGTCCAGTTAAACTATTTATCAGCAAAATTACTCGAGTCCGATCATTTTTTTTCTTTAGGTGAACAGCGACGATGACGACTTGACAGCTCTCGCATCAGTTTTCAGTCAAGTGGTGTTGACCGACAGGTGACTTTTAAAATTATTATCTACAAATGAACAAAAATATATCGAAGAAGCTAATGTGTTAGTCAAAAGAAGAAAGAGTACTTAACAATCTACATGAATAATGTGGCTGCACACAGAATGTTTTTACGATTTTTTGTCATTTTTCATTTTCTTTTACCTATTACGGCATGACAAAACATGGCTAAATTGAAAGCAGAAAAAAGCAACTTTTTACATGGCTCGGTATTTTAAAAATACAACCTAACGAAAGAGCAATGCTTCTTCTTGAAATACGAGCATTTCAATTTTTTAAGCTAAAATTAAACCAAGAAATTTGACAACGGGAAATGCAAATGGCATTGCGCACGTCATTTCATGTCAGGGTATTACTTTCGATAAAACCGCAAAATTGAGAAATCAAAAGCGAACAACCCTTACGATTTTTACTGACGGGAAGGCTGCTCTCAGTCAACCCACCGAGGTTTTCATTATTCCTCTAAAAATCTATTTCGCAGTTGTTTATAAACTTTGAACAAGGAAGATTGCGACTCAAAACCAAGAGCGAAAAAATGTTATGCCATCACTTTTCTTGACTTGAATTTCTTGAATGACAGAGGAGCTTGGCACTGTACGCTTTAAGCTAATTGTCGCTGAACAGCTATCTATCGACACAATGTAATAGTCACAAGTAGTATCCAAAAGGTCCAAAAGGGCAATCATTTTCACGCCTAACATTAGAACTAGCTGAGAAATTAGCCTCTATCACAAGCAAAAAAACCTAACTCTAATTTAATTGAATAGCTCTGAAAACCGTACTGACGACACTACTTCAAATACGAGTTTATAGACAAAACAATTCAAGTTTAGTTAATCAATCCTGATTATCAGCAATCGTTGCCACTAAAGCCTCCTGTCGTCGCCTTCAATTGAAGGAGAAGGAAAAGATTTAATTGCATCCTTCGCTTTTTTGTATAGAGCTTTCTTGATTTTACGTGGTTATGTGGCTGCAATTGTCATGTTGACAAATGATACTTTCGAACGGATAATGTCTGGCAAAGAAAGGTTAACTCAGCTTTATTGTCAGGCTTTCTTCCGTGCTCAACGCCTCGACGGCTAGTGGCTGATCGGGTCAGATCGACAGACCGGCGAACTAATGAGTACGTGATGCCGACTAAAAGATCACTTTCCACTTTCTAAACTACAGTCTTCAACAGTCAAATGATAAAAGAAGCGATAAAAATTCTAAAATATGGTGTGATACAAAAGAATACAATAGTACGTAGAAATTAGCTTTAAAATGTTTGTTAAAACGGAATTCAGTATTGTCTCCCAAGTGAACAAGAGTTATTGTCCGCATCGGGGTCATCATGTTATACCACGATTCATAACATAACCAGTCAATGAAATGTTCATGAGACTATGCATGCCTTGTTACCCTGGAGCCTTCCCCGCTGTTTTAACGTTCGTTCTATGTTCTTTAAGTCTTGTTAGCACTACGACGAAAACTAGCGTTTCGTGTGTGCAGAAAAATTGAAAATGTTGTAACCACCAATCTTTGCATTTTTGTAACCCTGTTAGCACTTACAAGAATGCTAAATGTGTCCTGCACGTGCCAAACAAGTAACATGTAGCTAGATACCAAGATCAATTTACCAGCGTTGGTCAAAGTTGTTTTTCCAAAAATTTGTAGACTATTGCTCTTCTTTATGAGGAAATGATTTGTCTTTTAAAACTGTTTTCCTTTTCGCTGCATTTTTCGTTGCGATATTGTTTCGCTGTGGCTAAATGACCGGCAGCCGGTCAAGGTTTTCAAATCACTAAATGACCGGCAGTCTGATATTTTTCTCAAATTTTAAGGAATCGAAGGAACCCGTGGTTTGTGACAAGAATTTTTTGGGGGTCGACTGCCGGTCACGGTTTTCAAATCACTAAATGACCTAGTTTAGGGAATCGTGCGAGCCGATCATATCCAAACAATTATATTTCGAATAAGAACTGCAAAGCGATCTTGCAGATTCTTGTTCTTAATCGACAGATGATTGTTTGAATTGGATGGGTTCCTTCGATTCCTTAAAATTTGAGGAAAATATCAGACTGCCGGTCATTTAGTGATTTGAAAACCTTGACCGGCTGCCGGTCATTTAGCCACAGCGATATTGTTTCCTTCACTTCCAGCAGTCGCTAGAACTTCTGTAGCCTGTGTCACAGCAACCTGTGACACACGCTAGAACGTCTGTGAGATACGGACATTGAAGAACGGGTATTGTTTGCTGTTGTTTGCTTTATTTTTGGCTGCCGACAGGCCAAAACGAAATTAGGATGTGTTCTCTCGTTCCTCGAGGACGCAATAAGTTATTATATAACTTAGTGCAATTAAAACTCTCAACTCTGTCTGCCTCCTTGCTATGGTATCACCACTGAGGTTAAAAAAATTATAGGAAAATTGCGTTACATCCAAATTTCTCCATATTTGGAGAAGAGGAGTTAATAAAATTACTCGTTTACTGGCCGATTTTGGGGTAGGACACTTGAATGTGGCCTACATGAACAATTTTGCGAGATCAAGTAATGTCACTTTCAAATGACGCAGCCAGTGGAGCAAAATTGAAACGATTTCAAAGATCCTGAAGATGGTTTTGGAGGAGGAAAACAATTCAGAAGGTATCTTAAGCAATTATGAGACTAGCTTCCTAAATTATATAGGAATTCGAAGCGAGAATTGTAGGTAAACGAACGTTCGTGTCTCTTCGCGTGGGTTCGTGATACAAAGACATGTTGTTTGAATGGGACTAAATACTCTTCAAATGGCGAATTTACGTTTAGAATATCCCGCTTTGTTATTGATTATGAGTAAAAACGTGAAATTCTCGTGAAATTCAAACAGCAGGGTGGTTTAACAACATTTTTGAGTTTATCTCAATTTTTCTTTTCTAATTAAATTTAGTAGTCATAAGTTATTTAAATTTATGCACTACTCTACAATAAAGAAACAATCGCTTCATTACGAATCACAGCACGGGTCAGTGATTAAAACTGCTACAAGCTGCAATATATCACACTTTTCTTTAAAAATACATATCCTTTTATTAAGCTAATACCTTTTAAAAGCATTAACAGGACAGAAAATGCGAAGAAGCATCATAAAAGAATAACAGAAACTTGATATTCTATTCTTAACTTGGAATTTACTTTTGTAGGAAATTCAACCCAGTAAAGATTTGTGTCATTTTTCTTGTGATAATGTAGGTAATAGTAAACAAATAATAAACAGAAATCAAGTTTCGCCAGTAAGATTGTTATTATCCTTCCCACACGCCGTTTGCCCGGGATCTTATTGAACCAGTTCAACATGATGATCAGTTCCGTTCTGAGAATGAATTTGCTGTTGACAAACGAAATGCCTCCTCCTTCATAATGTTAATCGAAATGACCAGAGTAAATAATAAAGCCGTTTGCAAAATTAGGAATTAGTGTGTTGTTGAGTATTGTCGTTTCTGCGGCTCAAAATGGCAAATTTGAGCAATGAATGAGTTGCCAGTAATCGGATACCCGTGTTTGCGGAAAGAACTCTGGGATCGTCTGGGGGCAAACATTGCAAGTCGCTAGAAGGAAATGTATGGCGAAAAGTTGTTTCAACGCCCAAAAACATGGTTTTGGGGAGAGATCAACGCTTTTTCGCCGTTGTTTTATCGCAAATGGATTTTGGTAACGTTGATACATGGAAAATGTAAGTTTTTGTTTGAATAACCGTGAAATAAGGGATAAAATTTACCGATAAACTCCCTTTTGCTTGCATGAGGTTTATTGTGAAATACATTGAAGAGAATATTGAAAATTTTAATACACGCCTGACCTCCAAAGGCTACCTGGAGCAAATGGTAGAAAAGACCCTCCGAGAAGTTAAATATTAAGACAGAAAAGAAGCTCTAAAACAGAAATCGAAAATTGCAGAAGGAACTACTACCCTTTGTGTTGAGCAATTTCACTCGACCGTCAATACCAGACCGTTGGAAAGCATAATCGCGCACAAATGGCACTTTCAAATACAAATACTCAGAGATATATTCAAGGAGCTACCCTTGATCTGTTATAGAAAAGGAAAATCACTGAAATACGTGCTTGTAAAAGCGAAACAAAGGCTTTGAGTAACACAGTAGCCACACAGCATGAGTCGCGCGGACTCATTTGTCATTAAATCAACCCCAGATAGTACAATGATCGCCACCGGGCTTATTCCCAGTATTATTTGTACGACTGAGCTTTCAAATAAGCCAAAAGTAGCCTGTACACAAATTAAAAGGCTTTACTGGGCTATTTCCTTTCGATTTATACCTGATTAGTTTTGTAATATATAGATTTAGGCCAGCCTAAAAGCGGAGCTCCTCAGTTATTTTTCGGAATGTTGTTACTAATGAAAATATAATAGTTTCAGCCGGAACTAGTATTACATCAGCAGATCGAGGTGTAAGATGGTGTGATTATGAAATATAGAGCCACGATTTCAAGGATTTCTGGGAAGCTACCAAAAATCTTGATCACATAACAGAACTGTCTTCTGTGCTTTTTGGTGGCATTTCTTGTTCTTTCCTACCTTATTCAGAAAGACAAGGCATTGTTATTAATCATTATATTCTTCCTTAGTTAACATGGGGACTCCCACACAAAAGAAGTTTACACATTTTTTTGTTGTGGGGACTGATTGAAATGCAGTGGTTACAATATACTCAGTCCCTGAATCTCTACCAAATGAAATCTCACAAAAATACCAAAACAGTATACATATGTGAAAAGTTGGAAAGTTTTGTTTTCTAACTTGTCCCCAAAGATACATTTAGCCATCTTCACTATTGTATTGTATTCCTGCTGGAAGGGTTTGCAATAAGCAAAATCACCCTCGCATGAATGGTAATTACGATATTTTTTTTTTTGCTGATCATGAATACTTGCATAGGCTTCTAATAATAATTTTATTATTCAATTTCAATGTGATTTGTTCTTTTTCTCGACTGGCATTGTGGACTACAAGAGCTACGATTGGGTTCCATTGATTAATTTTGCTATGATTAAATTGTACCAAGAATTATCAGTGAGCTAAGAATGGCAAGGCTGTCTGTAGAATGTCACAAATTTCTCAACCCTTTCTTTCTACAAAAATGCTAATCCTGCAACTTTGCTTAAGACCCAGTTCTCCATTTCGTGTTAGCAAAATATCAATTTATGCCATGTCCAATGCAGATTATCACAAAATTGATTTAAAAGCTCGATAAACATCATTTTAAAGCCAAAAAGCCAATTATTTAAATAAACCATGAGTAAATTATCTCTAAGAAAAACTGATTAAATTAACAGGCACTTAAAAATAATTAGTTAATATGTGTTTCTTAATAATGTAATGCAGTGTATCTGTCACAATGTTGCAGCTATGATATTACTACAAACAGGATGGGTTGCAGAACTGAACCTCCAAGTCAGTTTATTCAATGAACTTGGTGCAGAATTTATAATCCCATCAAGTTGTCTGTAAATACAGAGAAACCAAACAAAGCATTACAATCATAAGTAATGAATTACTAAACTCTTTTACATGTACTGTATGAGCAGTGTATGTTCCATTAATATTGGGGATCTCTCAGAAGCTGCATCCATGATAAATTAATTTGTTCCCAGATGCATTTGTTTATAGAACTTTTCACAAATTAATATCTCTGTCATAACAGTGACCTCTGTGTTCTCCAACAATTAGCACACAAGAAAAATACACTCAGTAAGATATTGTTTACAATAAAAATTAATGCCTATAAGCAATCATAAGGACCTTAAATTTATATTACCTCAGAAATATCTCACCAGGCCATGGTTGCTTTGAAAATCTTTGATGTTTTAATACAGGCTCCCCATCTGTAACCTGTTCATATATTGACTGACAGGAACAGGCATGTAATTCCTTTCTTTGATATACAGTGTACTTCATTGTTAGCTGTTTACTGAGTGTTAGTAGTGAATCAAATGCTAGGGGTTGGTACTCCAACTTTCACTGTGGCAGGCTCTGCCCTGAGATACAAAGCAAACTTACATAACTGTTATGAACTTCGCCACTTGCTTTCGAGAGCAAATGCAATTTGCTTCAAACAAGCAACTGGAACATTGAGGGTTACAACAATATGCACAGTCCCAATCACAGGGTCATCCCGGCTGTTTGGTTGTACATATAACTGTACAACTGTATATGAGTTCAGCTTCCAGAAGAAAATCAGAGTTTGTCAGGATAAATTCTGATGTTCTTGCTTACTCAATGAATGAATGTGCAGTTCCAGAAGATATTCACACCCAACACCCATTCACGGCCAGTCTTTAGAAATTCCAAATTAAAGTATCAGGAATCAAGAGCTCTAATAGAGAAAAAACCTCCATGTGGGGTATGAATCTTTTCTTGAAGAAAACAATGTCTGAGAAATCATTAATTACAAAATAATGGTTAAGAAACATCTTACCTTTCAGAGAATTTTGTAATCTGCACTGTCTGGCCAGTTCATATACATGTATTTGACAAGTTGACACTGGGCATGTTTGTAAATTTGTGCACTTCAACATCACATTACTATGTAGTAGCACTGGCCAACTAAAAACAAACAGCATAATTTGGTTCATTAATATACACTGTACATTATTAGGTTGAAATATTGGTGTAGATTGTTGCACATCAACAGATACAGAAACTATTTGCACCTGAATCATAATGAGTGAAAAATCGTGCATGAGACATTTACATGTACATGTAACAGCCCTCCACCTCAGAACCATCACAGATATGATATATGGTATTTTTAAACTCTCTGAAATTTCAGATTATTCAAGATTAACATATGCACATACATCATCTGGGGCAACCCTAAAACACTGAATTTGGAAACCGAAATCCAGAATCCAGAATCTGGAATCCAGAATCCGGAACCAAAAACCAGAATCTGGAATCCAGATATTATGAATGATGATAGAAATAATTCACTTCAGCAATGTCTAATAAATAAATATGAGCAAAAATCATTTTGTTGTTATTTATTTTCTTGGCTTTATTTCAGCCACAGACTGTAATTGCTAAAAAATTATTGACTAGTTCTGAACAACCCGTAGCTATATATCTGGCCCCGTTGTTCAAAAGCTGCATAAAGCTATTCATTGAGTACATCACTATCCAGTCAGGGTTACTGACTTTTTTGGGTGGATAGAGTTACTCATAGCCTGCGAGCAGGCTCTAGTATCTGTCTCTATTGTCTGAGCAGGCTAAATAGGTGTCTAGTGTTTTTCTGCATTGGCATGTCACCAAGAGCCTTCATGCGGTTTTGCCACTCACACCCCCAGCCCAAACACGAGAGCCTGCTCATAGGCTAAGTTACCCACCTTTTGTTCAAGCTGGCCCTGGTGAGAGCCCGGTTCTTGTCTAGATCAAATTGCTCTGAGAAGACTGGTGAGCAGCACATTAACAACAAGCTATTATAGGCTATTGCAGTGAGTTTCTGGCAGTCTTTTAGCATCTTTGAACAGCATGTGGTCTGATCTGTCAGCAAGTGAGAAGCAGACGGAAGTAAGTGTGCAACATTTCTACAAATTGTTTTAATATGATGGCCGCCAAGAATATGAAATGCTGATTTGTCACAGTATCAGTGTGGAAATTGTGTTAATCTGGAATTGGTCTCGTATCTGTTGGAAAAAATCAAATTTCATATTTAGACCAGACGGGTTAGCCCTTGGACTTCGAAATTGGGGGCTGTGACCGTCAATGTACAGGGGGCTGCCACTGATGGATATCCTGTTCTCTATGACATTTTCTATCTTGTTCAGTATGTACTAGACATAAAGGATAAATTTATACTTCCGCTAAATTGAAGATCACTTATTAAACAAAATGGCAATTACCAGCAAGCTTATTTTAGACACTCTCGAGGTGCTTGGAATAAAATTAAGACGCACTTTACTGAGATTCTCATGATCATAGCCCTCACTAAAAATAACGGTTGCACAATTTCAACAGACGGGGAATTTTTGTTTCAAAAAAGGTTAAGTTTGAGGTCCTTTTTACTTGGCAACTTACTTTTTACAGTCAAAAAGCTAAGCAAAACAATTTTCGTGTATTTGAAGAACTTATTTTCTTTGATTTGTGGATTCCAGTTTCCAGTTTCTGGATTCCGGTTTTTGGTTCCAGATTCCAGATTCCGGTTTCTGGGTTTTAGGGTTGCCCCATATTTAACATATTGTTGGCTTCACATTCAGTTTACACATGGCTGTTATCCAGCTTAGGCAGACTTATAAGTTTTCCTTCAAAAATATATTGCAACAACTATTGCATCTTTCGTTACCTATTCTTGTGATGAAATGACACAAAATTCAAGAACAAGAAGTCATAAGCATAAAACTAACTTACATGGTAGTGCTTACAGTTCCTCTTACTGTCTGCATATGCTGTCCATAAACTGATGCTGCCTGGACAATGTACTCATTATTTTTCTGATCACACCTTTTAAAACGTCACTGTTATATAATTTGTCCTGAAAAAGCAATACATGAAATGTTATGCCTTTGCACTCACCAAATACCTTTACATGATGTATAATGTACACCATATCAACATTTACAATTCTCTTTACTTTCATTGTAACTCTTTTGTGTCATTTTCCCTCACTTGAAGACAGGACTTCCACATTAGGTTATAATTTGCCTCTGGAATCTCTATGAATTCACAGGGAGTGATAACAATTAAATCATGACTAATTTTAGCAAAGGAGACGTTCAAATGTCAGATTTTAATGCTAAGTTTATACAGTAACTTTACATTACTCTTCGTACATATATATAACCTCTCAATTATTGCACCTATAGACAGAAGGTGTGCTGGGGGAAGAAATGTTCTAAACTCTCTGAAGTTTTCCCCCTTACCTGTAATAGGATGACTATTATGAACTATGGTTTGTAACCAACACCAACATCAGGTTATGTATACACATGTATATTTTGTTGTTGTCTGTAATCATAAAAAAATAAAAAATTAAAATCCTCCATAAAGTTCACACTCAATAACACTGCTACATGTAGTGCTGTTACTGGAAATCAATTTAAGTGAAACTGTTGCAACAGCTCTGCCAAAATCTTTCCTAGCAGTTAAGGCAGGATAACAGAATATACATGTAGCACACAGCAAAGGCTAGAGATACACACATGTTAGTTATCAGTTAGGATTTGGTGAGCTTCTGTGCTGTAGGTATGGTGGAAAATAATAGATTATCAGAAATGAAGGTTCCTGAGACATTTTGACAGCACTGAGAGGAATTAATATATAAATTCACAAAAGAAGGAGAAGTTCTTGCCCTGTCCAGTTCTCTGTAATAAAAATATCATTTACATATGAGTCATTTATAATATGTGGTTTGTGTTTAAAGCCGATATAATGCACACTCTGATTGGCCAATTCCAGTGCATTATTTACATTTACATGGTATACCTCGGTAAAACCATAAAACATTGCGTGCGACTAAAATAAAAAATATAAAAAATAAAAAGAAATGCCTAATTCATAACAATTTAAAATACTCAACACTAAAACGAATGTAATTCTTTACTTGAAAATTATTCTCCTGTAATGCCCATGGGCAAATTACAGGCATGCTAAAAAGTCCTAACACAAAGTAAAAGGAAATTAAGAAAACTATTGCTTTTTTCCGGAAAATTGTAGCGACTGAAGACAATGATGGAACACTCTGAGAGTGCATTCTATCAACCTGATGAGATAAAATTTAAGGAGAATAGAGAATTCACGGAGTTATATCACAAACAAATTGGTACAGGACAGGAGAAAGGAAACTGTACAGCCAGGAAGAAACTGAAACTTTCTTCGACCAGCAAAAATGTATGCATGCACAACAAAGAAAACAGTCAGTGACATTCATTTAATAAGTTAGTAAATAAATAATTAGTGTGAAGAAGAGAGCAAAGAGAGAGAGAGTGGAGATAGGACAGCGCTCTCTCCAACTAAATTGTGTATATATGTATGTAAAAGTTATTCTTATTACTGAGAAATGGTCAGGGCAAGAACTTCTATAACACTGTTCAATTTACCGAGTTAATTAGTACTATCTCACTTTTTTGGAACATTTCCATATTAAGTGTAAATACCGCATTGGGGAATAACCTCTTATTAACAAAATACGGTCCATGTACCCCCAACCAAAAGCAATGGCACAAATAACATGAAATAGCCAATCAAAATCAAAGTAGAGCTTTATTTGCAGACAGGATTGCCATGCATGATCGTCTACTCGACATTTTGGACTATATAAGCATTTCACCAAACCGAACTCATTGGACAGACAACAAAATAAAACGAGGAAATCTACATTATAAACACAAGATGCATATCACTACATCTGAGCTCGAGTATCAACAGCAAATCCCTTTTCAATGAACGGTGACCGAATAAAAGAGAGGATGAAGAAAATTCGCTTAAGCTTGCGGTGTTAAAGTTGAAAAATTATTTACGCTTAAATTTGAATATTACTGAGAGTCTGTATTTTTGCCGACGGCTTAATTCAGCTATGCAGTCATTTTATTAGCAGTAGCTTTACCAGTCTTCAACCAATTTAACCTCGGAATTCACAAAAGCATTTCGGCAAACCGAATAAATTGAACTAACAAAACGAGTAAATCTCCATACTTTGTAATCACAATATGCAAATATTCACATAAGAACAAAAGTAAATTTAGCAAATCCTGTTCGTAGACCTTTCTTGGTTCAGTTTTCAACAACAGAAGAACAAATTTTAGCAGTCTAACGAAGCGGCAGTGCTAACTAAATCAGAGAAAACTTCAAAACTCGCCCGGCCGTGTTTACAAGTACGATTTTGGTTAAGCTTATTTTTAGATGTGAGGTTATAAGCTTAAATTGACGACGAAAATCGATAGAAAACATAATTTGTTTACAACTTACAGCAACCTCCAAAACGACCCACGTGTTATTGTTTAGAGACGAGCGAAAAATTAAAACGATGCAATTTTTAAAATCTCTTACAGCATGGCTTCAAATAAGGAAGACTTTTAATGGATTCCAATTGAAAATAAGCTTATATCGCCGAGGAAACTTGTTAATTTTCACACCAAACGCAACAAGAAAAGTCACTTACCGCAAGTTGGCAATTCAGTTCGGCCAGTTCGGCCAGTGTAAATCTTCCAGGCAGAAACTTGCAGCAAAAGTTGTGAAGACTAAACTGAAGTTATATTTTCGATAGATCAACGAATCAACCACTTCTTTCCACTACGTTTACTGTTTTGCAATTTCTCTAAAACACTCGGGTACGTTTGATTTCTCTAATGTTCATCACCTGACCAAATCAGGTGACTTTTGAATTTTCTTGCACGGCTCCACAGCATCACGTTCGCGCGAATTTTGAACTTGGCCATGGGGAGTTCGGCAGTCTTCTGAATCAATTTGTCGGGTACTTTCGCCTCCTTTCTATAGCCCTCCTTAGCTTTGGTTCACGGTATTGTTCGGTATTATTTCACCTCCTTTCTCTAGCCCTTGACTAGCTATAATTCACGGCATTGTTCAGTACTGTTTCGCCTCCTTCCCCAGCGCTGGCCCGCTCAGTCTTTTTCGCGATCTTTTTCGCCACTTCTTTGCCTGTTAATTCTTGCTTTCTGTCTTTTGCTTCAGCGCAACCCTGTCTTAAAAATATTAAATCAACCTCCGCTATCGTTTTTCTTTAAAAATCCGGCCAAGAAAAATGGCATTCACCCGCTACCAACTGAGGGTGCATGTCTCTGTCAACCTATTAGCTGGAGTATGGCCGCCATCTTGCGCGACTCCGTCGTCGTCGTCGCCGTCGTGCGTACGCGCCCACGAGCAATACCGCTAGCCATGATAACCATGAGAAAATCAATTCATGGGTTTCCTTTTCTTCCCTATATGGGTATGGGGCTCCGCCGGAGCTCCGCTACTATTTTCAGACCATTACGCGATGTAAATTTCACAATAAACCTCACGCAAGCAACGGAGTTTATCGGTAGATTTTGTCACATATTTCACGGTTATTCAAAGAAAAACTTACATATTCCACATATCAACATTGCCCAAATCCATTTGCGATAAAAACGACGGCGAAAAAGCGTTGATCTCTCTCAAAAATCGTTTTCTTGTACCTCGAAACAAGTTTTCGCCATATATTTCCTTCTAGCGACTAGCAATGTTTGCCCCCCTGACGATCCCAGAGTTCTTCGCGCAAACACGGGTATCCGATTACTGGCAACTCATTCATTTGGTGGGTTTTACACCCGGGATGGGGGGAGGGGGGCGGGGGTATTAACCTCTACAGGCTGTATAGGTATGTGCGGCCCCGAAGGGTAGGGTTTTTGAGCCGTTTTGGTCATAAACAGGGTATCAATTTAGGCCATTTTGGTTATAAATAGTGTATGGTTTTTACACTCTGGTCTTGAGCTGGGTATGTTTCTTAGAAGAAGCTACCTTTTCATCATTACAAATGAGCACAACACAAGCCCTTCATGACCTGTGTGAACAGACAAATAGACACGCCGCTTGTATGGGCCCCCTGTGGTGAGATGTAACAATTGAACACGTCAATATGCTACCTGCTCAGGCATTGCCTAGTGTGTTGTCGTTGAAATTTCAAATTCCTAATTTGTCAACGGCTTTATTAAAAAAATATGACTTTACTCTGGTCATTTTCATTCACAGTATGAAACATAAGAGGAGGCGTTAGCATGTGATCAGTAAATTCATTTTCAAAACGGAAATGATCATACTTGCAGCACTTGAAATTAATCCGGATGGTCCTGGGTTAACGACAATATGTGTTATCAAAGAAGGTGAAATAACTCTTCGTTAAGGCATATGCGTGATGACAACAATCTCACGCTCAAATGCAGAATAATAGCTAATGCTGTGTTTACATTTGAGCTTTTACCAAGGTAAACAGTTACTAAGGTCAAGTTACTTAACCTTGGTACATTCGTCCAGTGTTTATACCGGCTCAAATAATTCAAGTTGATCTTTCAACATTCGCGAGCGCTGCATTATCAACGTCATGAAATCGAACTTGGACGAGGATCCCACCGCAGTGGAACAGGAGCAAATTGATGTGCCATCGTTTTCATAGGCGAGGACCTCATTCCATAAATATGGCGGCGAAAATTCAACTGCTTGATCATACCCAGAGTATGCATGGATACGTTGTATATGCAGCATCCTCTCTGGTGGCAAAATATATCGACAATAATTACACAGTACAACATAGGATCGAAGTTTGTCTAGAGAAAGTTGTAAATGATACCGAGAATGAAAAATACAATGCTCTTTTTCACGTAACGGATTGTTCGCTGTAAGAAGATCGATCCAATCTTTCCACGTTATCTGCCTTGATTGCTTAGTCAAAACCGGGAGTCAAAACTGGAAAAGAAACGCTTTGTCGACAATCGCGCAATCTGCTCACCGCGGGAAGTGAAATATTACGCCCCCACAAGCGGATATATCTGTCATCTTGACCTTGGTTACCAACTGTAACCATGCCTGATCACAGCGTAATTACAACTTTTACCTCGGTTAAATTTCTTTTGTCTTTTGCGGCATTTACCAAAGTATCAGTTGGCGTTTACACCCGGAAAATGTTTACCTAGGTAAGTAAACTCTGGTACCTCGGTAAACCGTTCAAGTCTAAACACAGCATAAGAGACGCCACTCATCAGTCGACACTGTAATTTCCTGCACTATTAAACTGCTATAATCACATACTAGAGGAATCACCCCTTCGTGTTCACTTCATCCCTAACGAAGTAGTTTAGATTCTCTCACGAACAGTTGAGTCAAAAAGAACGCAACATAAGTTAAAGTGCCCCTAAAATCAAATTTTCCGTCTTTTGTGTTTGAACGCTTTCTGAAAGTACATGCTGTTTTCACTTACCTCCCAAAATTTGGGTTTGATACAAGCAAGGGAAGTCACATTTTTCGAACGGGAAAGGTAGCGATATTTACCGCCGCCATTACCGAACAGTGTTTCAGTGAGCCAGAAGAAGACGTGGTTATAATTTAGAGGAAGTGACGTCAGACTCTCAACTCACCGAAGGCACATGGCTAATTTCCCATACAAAACCTCTATATCCGAGCGTGTTATTGTAAAATAATTTTATAAAACCGTGCTTCCAGAGTGGTGAAACGGACAATGCCTGGTAGTCGTTGTGTAGTTCAAGGCTGCAGCAACTACTCAGATCACAGTATCGGCGTTTCGTTGCATACAAGCCCTGCAAATAAGAGCGACGGCGACCAAAAAAAACACAGCTAAGAGACACCACTTATCAGTCGACACTGTAATTTACTGCACTACTAACTGCAATAATCACATATTAGAGGAATCATCACTTCGTGTTCACTTGGGCCTTAACGAAGTAGTTTAGATTCTCCCACGAACTGTTGAGTCAAAAGAACGAAACATAATTTTTAATAAGTTAAGTCAAATAATTTCATCAGATGTTTAGCTAACCGATTGATTTGCTCCTGTTACATAATAAAAAGTTATCGACGACTCACATGATTACCCTTACCAAAAATGTTTAGGCCTGCCATATTACAAGTACTTGGACACGCGTTGACATCGCGTTCACTTTTCAAGGGAATCGCGAGCCAAAGACACTAAACTACCTTGTGTTCCACAGCTATTTTCAGAGTAATGTAGCCATAAAAATGACTGCGCTTTTGATACCATCAGTTTAGCTCTTTCTTAAACGAAACATTCAGGGTTAACAGTAACGTAATGAACAATAGAAGTTGAATATGTTATTGCAGAGGATTACATAAGTTATTGAATGATCTTGAACTCTGCTCCAATTTCAAAAACAAAACGCCGTCCTCTTTGTCTAATTTTAGCCTGAAAAAATGAGCACGATTGATAACAAACCTAGGAGGTGATTACTAAATCTACCGCTAAGCCAATTAGAGATTATGATTCATTGATTGATTGCCGGATTGATTGACTGATTGATCGACTGATTATGTCCCTGAAAAAGGCAGGTCTTATATTACGACGATAAGGCTTCCTTCGTACTACATGAAATTATGTATTTAAAAAAAAACAAATCTGCCAACACGAAGCCATCCTATGTGGGATATTTTTAAGTAATGCGTTGTAACTTGGCACCCCTTTAAAACGGATGTGAAAGCTAACGAGCTTAGAGTAATTTTGTTGATAAATTATTTCACTATAGACCTACATGTACTCGTTCAGGCGATATTTCGAATAGCTAGAGCTGCTTTTAATCAAGGGCCTAGGACATTCAACATTGCAGAAATACTTTTAGTGTTCACTCTTTGCACTGTAAGATCATGAAATTATCTTTTTTTCTCTGGGCTACACGATAAACTTACTGTAATTTCTACCAGCCATGTGCAGAGCAGTTTAGTCGTGGAAGTCACCGCATTTTGGGGGCCATGTTGCGAGTCTCTCTTAATTCAAAAGTCACAATGATAAAAGATACAATAATTAAGACGGATTCCGCTCAAAGTTCAAGCAATAAGTGCAAAAACTATTTACTAATAATCTACTCGCAGCATGGTATGTTTTTTTTAAACACTCTTAAAAACATCTCACTGTAGTTCATTTCTCTAGGTGACCCCGCGATTAAATCCCCAAGCATTCTCTAGAAATTTAATGTCAAACATCGTAACAATACTTCATGCATGTGTTATTGCGTTTTCAACTAACGCGAAACGTCCGTTTTTATTGAAATATGGATAACTTTAAGTTCAGTTTTTTCTCGCGGAGAAAGCTTGAGAGCTTAATTCTCGATAAGATCTTCTTAACTTTATTCAAAACAATTACCACGCTATGAGGTTTCTTAGTTGCTTTATTTTTCCCATTACTGCTCGAATGTTCTGCGGAAATCATCTTTAAAGTGTAGAAAAGGTTACCTATTAATAAGAGATGGTAAGGCGACCTTGTGGCTAATTTAAATCCATGCCAGATGTTTAGCTGGGCGATTGAGTTTCTCCTCTTACACGATGGAACGGTTTTCAAGTGAGTGTCGGAAAACCAAAACCAATTACTTACTAATTAGACTACTCAGCTCATCTCAAACCACAGTAAAACCAAAACCAAAACCAAAGTAAGTGTCTGATTACGTTCGCAATCAATTGAAAACCGTTCTACAGTATTACGTAATAAAACGCTCAAACGATTACACTTGCCAAAAATAGTTAGCTGACATCCTAAGAGCTGACCATTTAAAAGCACTTGGACACGCGTTGACTTTTCAGGGGAATCGAGGCACGGACATTACAGAAATGTCAGAAATACTTGGTGTGTTCACTGGTTGTACTCAAGGTTACCCGATGAACTTCCTAGTGTGACTCTTTCTTAATATGAAGATTAACGCTAACGAAATGAAGGATATCAATTGTATAAGTTATTGTAAAGTATTACATAAGTTATTAAATACAATATCTTATAAGAAAAAATGTATCTCAGCTCCATTTTCAAGTCTTCGTGTAACAAAAAAAAAAAAAAAAAATTCTTATTAGACTGATTGATAAAAAACCAGGATGCGATGCCCAGTTTAATATAAATCTACTCAGCCAAATTAAATTGGTTGAATGACTGATTAGGTCGGGGAAACAAGCAAATCTAATAAGCTCTTATATATAGTCGTGAAAATGACTGCGCTTTTGATGTCATATATCAAGTCTTTGTTAACGGAAGCAGTGAAGGTTAACCCTAATGCTAACGGAAATGAAAATCAAGATAACAGTAACTTTACTTGATGACATGATGAATTATGTAATTCCTTATGAAAAAGTTCTTCTTAAAAATAATTCCATTAATGTTTCCTTCATTACACAGTGTTAGTCGATACCCCAAGGTGATTTCGTGTGAACAACGAAAACATGTGGCTTGATACGATAGACATCAAAGGGTTGTTGTTTGTTACAATGGGTTGCTGTTTGTTACATTAGGATTCCTGGCTTATAATTGGTTCAATTTTGGGTTTGACATTTAGGTTTAAAACAGCATCCTGAGCGCTGAAGTCCCATTCACCCTGGTGATTTGAAAGAAAGCAAATCGAGAACAAGTACTGTGTTAGTTTAAAATCTTACTTGCGTCTACCATCATGGTAAGTGTTGCACGAGAAAAGGTTTTGTTTCGTTTTTGACTTATGAATTTACTCTATTACGTATTCTGAATTAGTGAGTGATCTCAGATTTATCCCAATTTCATTCGCAGAGTGATCAAACCAGAAATGAAGATCAAGCTGCGCGTGGAAGGCGCTGTAAACGGGCACAAGTTCGTTATTACAGGGGAAGGATGAGGCCAGCCTTTCGAGTAAGTAAAAGTTTAGAAATGTTTATTTATTGTGGTCTGTTTTACGGCATCCTTGCTTCGAACATTGCTTAGTTTTTTTTTCCTTTCATATATATATATATATATATATATATATATATATATATATATATATATATATATATATATATATATATATATATATATGTCTGAATTTATGAAAACCGTGTTAAAGACTTTGCACCAAAATAGCGGGCATGTTTTTGAAAAAACGGTTAGAAAATGTACATAAATATGGCCATGTCGCACCGAGAGTGCTATCTACCTCGTGTACTCTTAATAGAGTCCATACCATGCCTATACAAGCCTTTAAAGTCGCTGCAAAATGAGTCGAACGAGCCAAACAAAACTAAATTAGAGCTTAAATTGATCATTTGGTTCGCCGCGGCACTAATTTAGACAGGCTTAACCTCTGCGATTTCACCTAAATGACCTCACTATGTCTTTACTGTGGGTTAAATTAGCCAGTCACGCTAACAAGAGCATGGTAAGCAGTGGAATCGGTTATTTACCTCTATATTTCAGCCAAAAAGTAGCCGTTACGTGACATTTCATTTCAATATCTGACCGGATTCGCAAAAACATAGCCATAGAATTTGACTTGTCACTGATAATCTAACTTGCTACAATTCTGTCCTAGAGCTAGCTTTCCACGAGGCGTATCGTAGCTCAAATAACAGCAAATAACTCTCCTGTATGCCTTTTGAAGCCAGGAAGACTAAATTCACCGTCTTTTCGTTGAATCATGAATTGTACAATTTAATTAAGAGTGCTTTTAACATGAAATTGGAGTCTAAATCAACACGAACGTACAGATATCAAAACCGCGGCGGAGAGCTAATCTATCGCTTTCTAAAGGCCTGCATCGTCCTAAATGGACTGAACAAGAGCTTCCTACATCGAGAATCGATTGAACTTCAGACAAACTAGGCCATAGTTAGCAGTAAGCGAACACTCAACATGTTGTCGTTACGTCAATTATCGCCCGGAAGCCACGCAAATAAATTTCTTCCGCGCTAGCGAATCACAGACAGTTCTGATACTTAGCTAAGCCGAGAACGCCTAAAATTGATAAAACAAGGAAATTCTACTCACGATCAGCGCTTGAACTCATGTTCTTCTCTCTCCTCGTGGCCATGTTTTGCTCGCAAATAGCAATGTCCCGGATGTACTTCAATTTTGTCGAGCGCGGAATGGCACATCCAGATTTCAACAGATTTTTTTTCTAAGTCTTTAGCTACATCAAAGTTCAAAGCAAATGACGCCAACAGCAGCTAGAAATGTCCAGTCCATTGCACGTCTGAGCCCTAAATTGATGTGGCGAAAGATTTTTGCTGTCTAAAGCAAGCACAACATTATCGCCACAGGGCAAACGGCCTTCTGTTACGGGACTAAATGTGACCCGTACAGTTTACACATGTCCTCAGGCCCGCCTCAGGTACGATAATGGACGACGCTTACTAGCAAATCGTTAGACTTGGGCCTTCATTGGACTTAATGATGTCCTCGGGCAGACTTCCTTTAGACAGCAAATACAGAACGCTAATCGGTCGCTCCTCGTCAGAGTCACCGCGCGAACTGAATTCAGACGAGTGTAGCCTGGGCTAAACTTAACGCAAATTGAAAAAGGGGGGGGGGGAGGGTCGATGAATAATGAAAAAAATACCTAAATAAATGAAACATGCGGCAAGGAGTTCCTACATTTCATGCTAGGTAAGATTTACAAGCTGCTGTCATAGCGAAAGCAGAAAACAAAAACAAAGAAATGAAAAAAAAAAAAAGAAAATCAAAAAACACCTGATTCAGTCTTTAACACCGTTTTCATAAATCCAGACATATATATATATATATATATATATATATATATATGTATATATATATATTTTTTTTTTTTTTTTTTTTTTTTTTCATGGAACAAGATGTAATATACCGAGAATACTTCTAAAGCCGTATTTCATTCAGGATATCGCAGCAGATACAGAGTTGATCTATCTTTCCTTCGATTTTACGACCCTTAAGGTTACCGTGTACTTTTAGAGGTGTCTCACGACCAAGCGATGTTGTGCGTCCGGTTTAAACTGTAGATACCCAATCCACTATTTCCAGTTAAAGCACATAGTACTAGCTATCAAACTATACCAAGAATTATGAAATAAAATGCCAGGGATTGTCGAATTTTTTACGACCTTTTTTAGATCTTTGTTTGTAACCTTAGTTTCAATTAAACTCATTACATTTGTGGCTATTTATCCCAAACGATTTGTTGTCATTGTGGTATGCCTATCTCTTCAGCAAACTAGTGCGACGCCTCGCGGAGCTCTCGATATCTTAATGTTTGCAAAGGACTCAATAGTACCGAAAATATTTCTGCCTTTGGTTCAAAACGTTATTTCTTTTTTATGAATTTTCAAAGTCGTGAACGCTATAATAAAAACCATTACCGAGTCGAAAAACCAGTTAAAAGGATCTGGGTCTAGCGCATTTCGTGACGTCCCACAAGGAGATCATTCGCACAACATTCGCACACATAAACTTGCTCGCCTCGAGTTGTTGTAACATTATTCTGAGAACAAAAATGCGTATAAAACTGCAAAAGCCGACAAAGTTTTAGGCAGTGTTTATTAAGCCCCTCAACGAACAAGATTTGGGAAGATTTCATTGTCAGGTTTGATCGAACGGCGAGTCTTGCAGCGAAGAACGAGTGAGTAAAGATGAAATTAAAATTACAAGAGCTTTGGTTCTTTCGGGTTACAGAATTTTGGTAGAATTCAAGGTAATTTATCTTCTCGACTCGAAGTATTATCTTTGTTTGAATTATTAAGTGATTCTGGTGACTGCAGCTGATTTGTGTCAGAGTTTCAAATCTTGTCAGTCTGTTTACACGTACTACGTGAATGATAAACTCGATTCGGGGCACTTCGCGCTTGTGTATAGTTTATTGATCTGAACGAATAGCCACCACAAAAAGTATAAAAAATACTTTTGTCGGAGAATTGCCATGCAAATAGTTATCCCAAGTCAGTGTATTCTGAAATTCTTCTACAAATCTTCGAAGCGATTGCGGTTTATTTAGTTCAGCTTTGCATTCCTTGTGGAATGAGTACGCTACATCAGCCGGTGCTTGCAACATCGTGGAAACAGTCTTCCAGGGTTTAGAATCTGGAGAAGTTTGGACAATGAACGTGCAATAATACATCTAAACAACTCATATGTTTAAGATCGCCAAGAAAAGGTTATTTCATTGACATACCATGGAAATTCCTTACTACTCTTAATATCTACTCCTCTTCCCTTCAGTTCAAAACTGACGTCACTAGCCTTAGGTCTCCGTTGCCCTCGGTCGTGTGCTAAATAATCCCGACTTAGTATATTCCAAAAAAAAAAAAAAAAAAATGGCGGTTTTAACCAACAACACAACTGGTTGCGGCATTTTGCTCCATGCAATACAAAGTTCAATTCCGCTAAAGATATATTTTGGGGTTACCTGCACTTTCAGGTATTTTTCGGAAATGGTTCTCTCTGTGTATAATAAAAGCGAAAAATCGCCACTGCTTTCATCTGGTAACATCTATTAAATTATATTACCAACTATGCGTGTAAATGACAAAGTGTTCCTTTTATCTTTGCATGGTAGCACTGACTATGTTTTGCTTCTTTTTTATTAGAATGAAGAAAGACGTCGACAACCGTGAGTGTTTTTTCTATGAAATCCGATTTGATGGGGTGAACTTTCCTGTCAATAGTCCAGTTATGCAGAAGAAGACCGTGAAATGGGAGCCATCCACTGAGAAAATGTATGTGCGTGATGAAGTGCTGAAGGGTGATGGTAACATGGCTCTGTTGTTTGAAGGAGGTGGCCATTACCGATGTGACTTCAAAACTACTTGCAAGTAAGTGTCTCTTTTTTATTATGCGTTTAAGATATTAATGACTCACAGTAAGGAGACAGAATAGGTTTATCAAAACACGACTAAGTTTTAGTGGTCACTGTTATAGTGGAATCAGTGACCGTAGCTCCAACTGCTGGATTATGGACAACTAATATTGGGATTGGTGTTGAACACGACTTCAAAGCTATCTGAATCTCAAAGGCAAGATGCAATCATTTACCCAGTAAACAATCTTACCTACAATGAAATAAGCTTGACTTTTGTCAGGGTAGTTAACTTCGGAAGCTGGCAACAATAAGTGCGAGGAGTTTTCACTTTTGAAACGTTAATGTATTTGTTATATGCTGATCGATGCACTCAGCCCAGTGTCACTAATTCGAACTCATTTCCTCCTTTGCAGAGCTAGGAAGGTTGTCGAGTTGCCAGACTATCACTTTGTGGACCATCGCATTGAGATTTTAAGCCACGACAAAGATTACGACAAGGTGAAGCTATATGAGCATGCCGAAGCTCATTCTGGGCTGCCAAGGCAGACAAAGTAAAGGCTTAATGAAAAGCCAGGACGACAACAAGCAGAAGAAAAGTTGTTGGGGTTTTTTTTCTAATTGAAATCCATTTACTCGGAATTAGTGTTTCATACTTTCAATTCAAGGATTTCTTTTGGGATTTGTTAAGCACTAGCTTTAAAGTCAAATTTTGTTAAAGATAGCTTCCATTTTTTGTGAAATTACAGTAGTAGTCAAATACAAGTAAGAAAACAATAGTAGGACTAAGCTTGTTGTCAAAACCAGGTTTTGTAGAGTGCTCTTATCATAAAGTACTGGCATCGAAAGATTTTGAATTGTTTTGCTTCCCCTTAAGCTTCTTCTCACCTTTTTCTTTATTTTAAACAGTAAAATACATCAAGAATGGTTCAAGATTTAAAAAGTGCTTATGAAGTTGTGTGATTCTCTACGTGATCTGTAATTACCGATAATGGATTTGACGAATTTTGCCCCGTCCATTTTGGGCCATCATGACTCGGTTCTGAAACCCGTTATTACGAATATTCTTTAGTTGATTTTCCAACTTCCAGTAAATGCATTACTTGAAGAACTCTAGGAAATAAAGTAGTGATGTGATATATCAATTCATTTTTAGTTCAGGATATTTATCTCAGTTTGTGTGTGCCTCTTGTTTACAGTATCATAGTACAGTTGAAAATTGACTCGTGATCTGTTTATTTGATCTCTGCGTTAAATAGTTCTTAGTAACATTTAGTGTTATTACTTACCAAAGAAAGCTGTATTGAATGATTTTAGGTAGAAGTTGAACATAAGTGAAAAATAATTTTAATGACTAAAATAGCGTGATGAATATGTGCTAGCAATATTTTGAGCTTATAGCTGTTGAGGAAAGATTAGCAGTGTATATGCATTTAATTCGGTTAAGCGTTGGAAAATACATATAATCAGCAATTTTGAGAGGCGGATTTTCAAAAGGAGGCATAGGGTCAGTGAATAACAGAGAAGAACTTTTTGAGAAGAGTAATCCAGAGAAGAAGGAAAAGGGTCAGGAATCGAAAGTAAGATATTAGATAGTATACATCTTGCAATTGGACTTGTTTTGGCTGTTATACGACAAGGAGTACCTCGCTCACTGGGCTAGTTCCCGCAAAAGGCGCTCTACACGGGCGGCATCCTTTAACACGAGAATAAAATTAAACTGTTGTCGGAGCAAAGTTCTGTGGATGTATCTTATCATAGAGTAGTGGCTTGTGAAGATTGCAGTAAGTGTAATTAATAATTCATCTGTTTTCGTTCCCATGCTTTTCACTTCTTGTTTGTGTTTAAAACTGTAACGTGCATGATGAATGGTGGAAGATTTAAAATGGAAATATGTCACTCGGTCAGTCAGCAAGTCACTCACCCCAGCCTTCTTTTCTTTAATGTTTACTTAACCTACAAATCTTTTTTGGACCTGATCAAATTAATTCTTATATTCGAAGCATTTCGATCTGTGAAAACAAAATTAGATTTCCTGGAATTTTTCCTTTCTCATTCCCTACCAAAGTCTTACTCAGGTTATTGCAAGACCGAGTTGTATGAAAGTGTGTATTAAGCCAGTACCGTCTTTTATCGATCCTCTCATTTTTATTCGTCGGGACCATCGGAACGTGATAAAAGTTGTGACTTCCTGCTCGCTTCTGTTAACCACAATATTAGAAATGTTTCTAAGGATAGTCTATCTTCGTGTCTTTTGTGGCAGTGCTGGTTAGCAAAAGCTCAGAAAACTATTATCTTTGAGAATTGTGTAAACATGATGATAGATGCGAATGCAACCATTACACTACTGGAAAAAAGACCTGAAAAAAATTTCAGCTTTGAACGGGATTCAATTCCATAACTTTTGCGTTACCGGTGCGTATGCAGCCATAACACCACTGGAAAAAAGACCTAATTTTTTTTTGACAGTTTTTTTAGGCCTTTTCTCCAGTAGTGTTATGGCTGCATTCACATTTATCATCATGTCTACATTTAATCGCTACTGTTGGACATCTATTGCTTCGAGAATTGTCTTTGGGTAAAAACAAAAAAAAAATAAAATAAAAAAAATAAAAAATAAAACGTGGATATGAGTGTGTGTTGTTTTTTCAGACAGCCAGTGATGCAAGAGAATGCAAGTTTATATTGATTGATAGAAAATTGTCTTTTGAATGTCCCCAACAAGGAATATTATATTTTCCTTGAACTGCAGCAAGATGCACATTGCTGAGCACAACTTCAAATTTTACGATTTGTCGTTCGTTGCGACATTTTTTGGGTCATGAATTTTTATTACGACCTGTGCAATGTTTACCCTTCTCTACTTTTTTTTTCTTTCTCAAGCTAACCGATTTTTCAAACCATTTTTTTTATTTCCCTTGGAGGATCCAAAACTTGGGATTCCACTCATTATATATGTTGTGAACTTCACGGTCCAATTTGAGATTTCTTTCTGGTCTATCCAGACTGGAATGATACTCGCAATGTTCCCTAAATACCCAACAATGTTTCTCTGATATTAAAAGTACACTCAATTAACATCCCTCATGATTAGTGGGCTCGACGCCGGATCGAGGAGCCCTGGCCGGGGACATCGTGCTGTGTTCTTGGACAAGACACTTTACTCTCGCAGTTCCTCTCTACACCCTGGTGGGAGCGGCGAATTAATGCTGGGGGTAATCCTGTGATGGACTAGCATCCATCCAGGGGGGAGTAAAATTACTCCTAGTCGATTCATGCTTCGCAAACCGGAGATAAGGGCTGACCGATTGGCCACTTGGCTTGCATGCATGGCTAATTAATTCTTTAGCCTAAAACGCTCCGTAGTCAACTTTTTTAAATATACACAAGAGAATCAAATCTTCAGTTAATCAGTTGCAGTATGTGTCTGCGAAGTTTCTCGGTGAGCAAATATTTCCGAAAATGGAAACATTCGACACCAGAAAGCCGATATTAGCATTTTCTGCCAACAAAACACATCTGCCGGTTTAATAGCCCTCGCTTCTTTTGTTTAGCGGAGTCGACGAGCAAAAGTTTTAGAGATAAACCGATCAGAAAATAACCAAAATTCTATCAAGCCGTTATAAATCTCAAGCAGTGTCTAAAATAGAGTTTGCTTCATGCCCATGATGGAAACTAAGATCTTTGGTGCTACTTTAAAGTTTTATACTATACTGTAATTATTTCAAAGACTTAAAATTTCGGACGCTTTAAAATTTCGAAAGGTTTTATTTTCGGATACTTTTTATTGATATTAAAATCGTCCGAAATTCTAAGAAGGTTGTTAATGCCTGTTAATAACTAATTTTCACTACGTCTTTTGCGGCAGTGTGATTATCAAAAACTGAGCAAGTAGTATTTCCCAACAGAAAGTACTCAGTTTCGATTTTCGATCGGATCAGTATCCAACTTCTTGTCTCGTCTCCGTTATACCACTAAAGAAGTTTTTAACTTAATTTCAGAGGGCCATGACATTAGATTGTTGATAAGCACCACAAATTTGCATTGGCAAGTCGAACCTATTCCGTTTTAAGTGCTATCTTTTAGGGGTCTAATAGGCTCGAGCAACTCCCATATTAGTCTCCTTTCGGAGTAAAATTCAAATTTTCCGACGAACAACCCTGACCTTTTAATATTTGAGTTCCTCCCCCCCCCCCCCCCTCCCGAGGTTTAAAATGTCTAACAGGAAGTGACCCAGTGAAGAAGGAGTGATGGAGTGAAATCGCTTCACCACTACAACTCGGGAAAATCATATTTCCCAAGTTTAAAAAGGAAAGAAAGAAAGGAAAGAGTGTGTGATTCCTGTTGTACTTTACCGTTTTAAACCAAAAAAATTTAAGGTGCGATGAAGGGGGAGGAAAAATTCAAAATCTTTCCAAAACCACTACTCTATGAGAAGAAACTCTGCAAAACCTGGCTTCGACTACAAGTTTATTCTCACCACAGTTTTCTTACTTGTACTTGACCACTACTGGGTTTAAGACGTCTTTGTCTATGTTGTAATACGGAAAAAATGTTAAACCGTCTTTAACTTAATTTAACAATGAAGCTAGTGCTTAGCAAATCCCAAAATAAATTCTTGAATTGAACGTATCAAATACTAATTCCGAGTGAAATGCCTTTGAATTGAAATTATATATATATATACTTTCTTGTACTCTTTGTCGTCTTGGCTTTTCGTTAAGCCTTTACTTGGTCTGCCTTGGCAGCCCAGAATGAGCTTCTGCATGCTCATCCAGCTTAACCTTGTCGTAATCCTTGTCATGCCATGTTATCTCAAGTCGGTGATTGACAAAGTGATAGTCTGGCATCTGGACAACCTTCTTAGCTCTGCATGCAAAGAAGCAAAGGAACTCGAATTAGTGACACTGGGTTGAGTGTATCAGCATATAACAAATACAATACTGTTTTAAAAGTGCAAACTACTACTGTAGCCTGATCCTTGCCACCTTCCGAACTTTACTATCCTGACAAAAGATACATATTCCCTCCTAGGTAAGGTTGTTCACTGGATAACTAACTTGTGATCTTGTGTTTGCGGTTCAGATATTTTTGGACTGTTCAACACCAATCCCCACATGGGGCATCTCTAATCTAGAAGTCGCAGCTAAGGTCACTGATTTCACTGTAACAGTGACCACTAAAACTTATTGATGTCTTGATGAACTTATTCATGTCTCCTTATTGCAAGTCATCAACATCTTAAACGCATAATAAAAAAGAAAAACTTACTTGAAAGTAGTTTTTAAGTCACATCGGTAATGGCCACCTCCTTCAAGCAACAGAGCCATGTTAACATCACCCTTCAGCACTCCATCACGCACATACATTTTCTCAGTGGATGGCTCCCATTTCACGGTCTTCTTCTGCATAACTGGACCATTGGCGGGAAAGTTCACCCCATCAAAACGAATTTCATAGAAAAAAACAGTCACGTTTGTCGACGTCTTACTTCATTCTGATAAAATTAAAAGAAATGAGGCATAGTCAGTGTTCCCATACAAAGATAAAAGGAACACTTTGACCTTTACAAGCATATAGCTGGCAATAAAATTAATGCATGATATCAAATGAAACCAGGGGCGATTTCTTTTACATTCTTCCTTTTTGTTATACGCAGAGAGAACTATTTTGGAAAAATACGTTAAACTTGTGGTTCACACTTAACATTGCAGTCCATATAAAAGGAGAAAGGAATAAGGAAGTTAAAAGTGTACCGAAAGGGAAAAAATGACAACAAAATACCAAGAAATTAAACTAAAGTGACTTGACTGGAACAAAAAAGTTTCTTTAAATATTTTTATCGGGAGGCATCAGCTTACTTACTTTATGTCATTTGTGGCGGTGCAAAAGCCTCCGTCTTCGTAAGTCATGCATCCTTCCCAGGAATACCACTCAGGAATACCCCTTAGGAAACGACTGCTTGAAATAGTCTGGTATGTCTTTTGAGTATTTGGCGAATACCCTGTTGTCGTAATCGAATACTACTGTCAAGATATTGAAAGCAAAAGGCGGAGGTCCGCCGTCTATGACCGCCAGGTCCATAGTCTGCTTTCCCCTAAAAAACAAACAAGAAACCAAAGACGTGAGAAAAAGCACTATTCAAATACAATGCAGAACGTTTTTCTCTGTTACATAGTGCTGAAAGATAATGACAGTAGAAATGTTCTTTGGTTGAGCCCCAATTTAACAAGTGAATATCTTTTGAAACAAAAGACGACGCAACCACCTCTTATCGTAGTAAGATATTCAATTTTGTTTAGTGGCAATAAAAAGTGAAATCATTTTTTTTTTTTTTTTTTTTTGGAGTGGAAATCACTGTATAAACTAGAAATGGAGAGGTTAGATACTCACAGTCTGGTCACACCACAGAGGGAGTGTTCTTCAATCTGATATAACCCAATTCAAGTAATCAAAACTTTGTTTTCAGATAAATGTTGCATGGCTAAGAAATACATAGCAAATAGAGCCTATGAATTGGCATAATTATTTAACAGAACGAAACAAAACCTTTCATGTAGCCCTAAAATTCTTGTCACAAGTGAAATAGAGCGACGGGTAGGTACATTTTAGGTATCGATTTCTAGGTAAGGATAAGAGTAAATTTGTGAAAGCCTTGCTGCAGTCTTTCTCGCTATGTTCTTAGTGCGTCGCCTTAAAGGTCATAAAATCGAAGAAACGACAGATAGACCATTTATCTGCTGCGATTTTCTGAAAGAAATACGGCTTTAGACGAATTCTCGGTATTAAATCTTGTTACTGACAAAATGTAACTTTTCCTAAAACTAAGCAAGGCTGCCGTAAAACTGACCACAATGATTTACCACTGATTTCTCAACTTTTACTTTCTCGAAAGGCTGGCCTCTTCCTTCCCCTGTAACCACGAACTTGTGCCATTTACAGCGCCTTCCATTCGCAGCTTGATCTTCATTTAATTACACTCTGCGAGGTGAAACTGGGATAAATCTGAGATTATTCACCAATTAAGAATAAGCAGTTGAATAAATTCATTATTGAAAAAAAAATGCCTTTTCTTGTGCAACACTTACCATGATGGTAGACGTAAGTAAGATATCTGCCTTATACAGCTCTTGTTGTTCTCGATGTGCTCGCTTCCAAATCACCAGGGTGAATGGCACCTCAGCGTGGACGATGCTGCTTTAAACCTGAATGTCACACCCAGAATCTCACATGGACCAATTATAAGCCAGGAACCCTTAATAACAAAACAATCCTTTTTCACGAAGAACAGCCCTTTTATGTCTATCGTACTGAACCGCACTTTTTCGTTGAATTACATGGCAATCACCTTTAGGTAGCGACTAATTATTTTTGACAAGTGTGATCGTGCGAACATTAATCACATTTAGTTAATAATGGTAATAGGACTGAGTGGAATCCAATTCGGTCTGTAATCATACCAGCGATTAACAAAATCGGACGACCGCGAAGCGGGAGTGCTAGTCCGATTTGTTAATCGCGAGTATGATTACAGACTGAGCTGGACGACACGATGTCCTGTTACCAATCAATCAAAACTATGACGAAATTCGAGAAACGAACAAACCATCGATTGATCGCTGAACGATTTTAAAACGTCGTTACTGAAAACACAGCAGTTTACTCAACAAAGTGCACCGCAACAGCGCGCGCAAAATGACGCGTACTCCAATTACACAGGCATGACGCGTACTGTCCTACTACAATGTCCAATTACAAGCATGACGCGTACACCGTCCAATTAATGCTGAAATCGGGTTGCTGATTGCCAATCAGGATCGAGAATTTTGTTATAGTTTTGAAATTTATTATTATTATTATTATTGAAAACACGGAATTCTACAAGTGGAAGTAAAGAATTCATTATATCAAATTCGATAACCTGAGGAAAAGTAAAGAATTTTTAACTTATTTTGATTTTCCTTAATTTCCGTTAGCTTTAGGGTTGACCTTAACTGATTCGGTTGAGAAAAAGTTGCAATATGACATCAAAAGCACGGCGGTTTTATCGATTAAACCGCTCTCCAAACAGCTGGTGAACATTAAGTCAGTTTATCGAGTATCTCAAATGAAACAGTATGATCTCATTCTCCCCTGTAAGATCTTACTGCGCAAACAGTGGACACTAGGAGTATTTCTGGAAGGTCAAAAATTCAACCCACCGAAGTTTTTATTTCTCCCTTGAAAATATCTCTGGAAGATAATTATAAACTTTGGATAAAGAGGACTCCTAATCAAAACCAAAAGCAAAAAATCTTTTGCAATTACATTTTCCGAAAGGTACTTGAGTCATCAGATTTTAAAGACCTTATGAGAGGGAGGTACTGCCCGTTTATGCGCTTATAAAATGGTCAACCCTTGGGGTGTCAACCAGTTATTGTTGGCAAGTGTATTCATTTGAACATCGTTCACATGGAGTTGTTTTCCTTTAATGTTTCGGTTAAAAAACAAGAAGAAAATATTAAAGCACCGACAAAAAATACTTTGTAATTAAACTTCTTGACTGTTACTTGTTTCATATCATTTTAATAAACTTGTAGAAGGCAGCTAACGCCTGTCTAGGTGCTTTTAAAATGGTCAGCCACTGAAGTGTCAACCTGTTATTTTTGACAAGTGTAATCGTGCGAACATTTCTCACATGGAATTTTCTTCATATCAAGTCAATCATCTGGCACAAGAGAATGTAAAGTTCATAATTTTTATTATTATTATTATTATTTTTATTATTATTATTATTATTATTATTACTTTGAACTCTATTACGTTACCATTAACACAATATGTCACAATATGGTCCCAAAAGCGTGGTCATTTTCTCACCAAACTGCTCTCGACATAGCTGGTAAACATTAGTAAGTTTACCGAGTACAGGTAGTCCAAAGGAAACAAGATAATTTCATCAATTCACTCCTCCATGATCTTACAGTGCAAAACAGTGTACACCAGAAGTATTTCTAGAATGTTGAAAGTCCTTGGCCCTTAATTAAAAGTTGCTATTTCGAAATATCGCCTGGAGAGGTACATGTAGGTCTAGAGAAACTATTTGTTAACAAAAGGAATATTATAAGTTTGATAATGTTTCTTTCTTTTCTTTTTCTATTTTGGGCGAAGAAGGAAGAGCGATGATAACGATTTGACAACTCACCCATTCGTTTCCAACAGGGCGTTTACCACACATGCGATGATATGTGTCCTCGCCATCTGTAGGTCAGACAATTGGCGAGAAAATGACACCGTCACGTACGCTTGAGAAGTTTGATGAGTCCAAAAAGGATAGCTGTCAAGCAGAAAAGGAATTTCTCGCCTGACACAAAAAAACGGTATAAAAATGGCTTCTTTTGACAAATTTGTTCTCTTTGCAAAAGAAACATAATTTCACGTAGTATTAACGGGGCGTTATTGTCACAATGTAAGATGTGCCTGTTTTCACCGTCATAATCAATCAATCAATCGATCGATCAATCAATCAATCAATCATAATCTCTAATTTGGACATATTTTGGGTTTGTTATCAATCAAGTTATCATTTTGTTTTTACATGGGAGCAAAAATTTGGAAAAAAAAATAGAGGTCAGCGTTTTTTTTTTTCGTTACACGAAGAGTTGAAATATTAGAGCAGAGATACATTCCTTCTTAGAAGTTATCATGCAGCTTAATGAAATAATAACTTTAATAACTTCTGTAATGCTCTACAATAACGTATATTACTGATACACTTCATTTAGCTGGTGTTAACCTTCAAATGTTTTATCTAAGAAAGAGTCAAAATATGGCATCAAAAACGCAGTCATTTTTACGACTAAACTGCTCTGCACAGAGCTGTTAACACTAATAAGTTTATCAAGTAGCTTTCAGGACAAACAAGATAATTGAGTCACCCTCGATCTTACAATGCAAACAGTTAACACTGGAAGCGTTTCTGGAATGTTGGGTGTTCTTGGCCCGGGGGTACTTTGGGAATTTCTGGGTGGGGATGTGCCGCTGAGACCCTGGAGCCCTTAGCCTATACCAGAGCTAGCTCAGCTGAATTTTGCTACCCTATACTAGAGTAAACTCCCCAAATCCCTCCATCTATCGACACTGTTGAGGCTGATTTGCGTAAATTTAAACTTGCCGGTTTGATTTTTTTTATATTTTAGACTGGCAGCTCCTGATTTCCTTAGTCTAGATAAAATCTTCAACCAACTAGTCAGTTTTGTGAAAAATAATACCCTATTTTAGACCCAAACGCTCTGTTTTATATATCCTATCCTAGAGTAAACGGCTTGAAAATCATACCCTTCACAGCGGCACATACCTATGTAGCCTATATATGGCAGTGCCCACCCCCGGTCCTTGGCTTACGATTCCCCTGAAAAGTGAACGCGAAGTAAACGGGTGTCCAAGTGCTTGTAAAACAGTCAGTCGGTTAGGGATGTCCACTATTTTCGCAAGTGAAATCGTGAGAATTACGATAACGTAATATTTTGTAACAGGAGAAAGTCATGATCGGCTAGCTTAATATCTGATTAAATGACTTAATTTATACAAGACTGTTTCGTTCTTTTGACTTAAATGTTCGTTAGAAAATCTAGTAGGAACCCTCGCCTTGCGGTCAGCCCGTTAATACGGCCACCTCGTTATTATGGGCACTATATTCTGGCCCGAACAAAAGCTCAGTCATTATTATTATTATTATTATTATTATTATTATTATTATCATTATTATTATTATTAAAGTCTTGCCGCTTTTAACTTATGGTGCCGAGTTCAATCCGTGAGCCTAGGGCATTCATAAGCCTCAGTGCTGGATTACTTGATGGATAGAGTCCTCCTAAGTATGTGAGCAGTTCCTGGGAGGACGGTCTTCTGTAGCTCTGCCTCTAACATTGCCTGGGATCTTGCCAATGTAGTTTTCTGTTCCCTTCTTGACAGGCCCGAAAGCTCCAATGATCACTGGGACAGTTGTTGTTTTCATTCCCCACGTTTTCTCGATTTCAATCTCAAGATCTTTGTACTTTGTGAGTTTTTCCATTGTTTTCAAGGGGGTGTTCCTTTCTGTGGGGATGGACATATCGATAAGCAGACAGGTTCTTTCCTTCTTGTCTTTCACCACTATGTCTGGTCTGTTTGCTTTTATCTCTTTGTTGGTTTGCATTGGCATCTCCCAAAGTATAGTCGCTGTTTGGTTTTCTGTCACGGTAGCTGGTTTATTATTATTATTATTATTATTATTATTATTATTATTATTATTATTTCTTTTTTTTTCTTTTTCTTTTTTTTTCATTTTAAGAACCCTTTTAATACGGCTACCCCGTTAACACAGCCAGATTTTTGTGGCCCGTTGGTGACCGGATTAACGGGAATCTAGGGGATGGTTCCTCTAATATGTGATACACTTGAGATGGTGGTCATCTTGCATATATATGCCTTAGCGAAGAGTTATTTTATCTCTGTTGATAACACATATTGTCGTTAATCCAGCACCATCCGGGTTAATTTCAAGTGCCGCAATTGATGATTTCCGTTCTAAAAAGGAATTTAATGTTTGCAAACGCCTCGTCTTATGTCTTATAATGTTAATCGAGATGAATAAGATAAAATCATATTTGTGTCAATCAAGCTGTTGACCAAATTATGAATTCAACATTTTCCACGACAAGACTCAAGGTACATTGTAATGCCCGAGCAGGCAGCAAGTTAAAGCATTCATTACAAATACTGTTGACAACGGCTTTGAAATCTAAGTTATCCTAAACATCCGATAAAAGGTTCCATTTCGTTTCTAGATGGACTTCCTCGATGTATCGAGAAGATTTTCTTTCTCTACAACTCAGTCAAGCATATCGTATTTGTCAACAGTAAATTCACTTGAGCACGAAGATGATCATCAATAGTCGTTTGCTGCACTTGAAATTAATCCGGTTGGTCTTGGATTAGCGACAAGCTATGTTATAAACAAAGATGAAGTACCTCTTAGTCTTGGAATATGCGTGATGATAACAACCTCAAGGGAAGAAAAATAGCTATTGTCATGCACAGACACTACTGATCAATGGACACTGTAGTTTACTGCACTATCAAACTGCTATGATCAAATATTAGAGTAACCATCACTTCATCATGCATTCACTTCACCCATAAACAACATAAAAAGAACGTTTAAACAGTGGCCAAAGTATACAGGATTGTAAATCATTCATTGTCTCATGACCATGTCGTTGAATTTAAAAGTTTATCACTACAACGTAATTGTCACATTAGAAAGTGCTATGAATCTTGGCACACCATGACGACCCCCAGTGCGGGGGTCTCTTGTCCACTCCTAAGACAATTAAATCAGAAAGTATTCTTTCTTTTCTTGTTACCAAATATTTTAAAGTGCATTACCATACAATACTCTTTATATCACGCTGGTCTATCGATCTGACCCGATCAGCCAATAGCTTTCGAGGCGTTGAGCACGTAAGAAAGTCAAAGTATGATTAAGATCAAAAGCGTGGTCATTTGTTTCGACTAATCTGCTCCTCTCCACATAGGTGGTGAACATAACTAAGTTTATCGAGTAGCGCAGAGGAGAGAAGATAATTTCATTCACTCTTACCTGATGTTACAATGAAAACTAGTATATTTCTGGAATGTCAAATGAACTCGGCTCTCGAAAATATTGAACCCATCGAGGTTTTATTTCCATTTTGAAAAGGTCTCTGGAATTTAATCATATAATTTGGGTAAAGAGGACGGTGCTTATCGATAGAATAAGAGGGAATTTTGCATCTCTAAATCAGTGTTCGGATGCAACCTGGTAAAAAAAAAACCAAAAAACCAAAAACAAAAACAAAAACAAACAAACAAACAAAACAAAAACAGAAGGGGTGACCGTGGATCTACAGAAGAGCCATGAAAAATCGACTGCCAAGAGATCAAACATGGCGGATACTGGTGAGGTTGAAACGAAGAACGAGGACACCTCTTCAAGCGAACAAGACAAACCAGACCTACATGAAATCAAGCAGGTTAAAACAGCTTAGAATTCCATGGAGTCCTCGAAAACTCGTACCAGTCTACTGAGGAAGTCATCCTAAAGATCGCAGCTACTTTTGATGTCCAAGTTATCCCCAGCGACATCGAAATTTCACACAAGCTGAGACTTAAAAAACGACAACAGCGTCATAATTGCAAAGTTTTGTAGTCATAAAGTGAAAACCAGCCTTTTAGAAAGCTATAACTCTCTATATTGTCTGGCTTTCTTCTGTGCTCAACGCCTCGACGGCTAGTGGCTGATCGGGTCAGATCGATAGGACGGAAACTAATGTGTATGTGATGTCGATTAAAAGATCGCTTTTCACTTTCTAAACTGCAGTCTTTAACAGTCAATTGATGAAAGAATTAATAAAAATTCTAAAATACGGAGTAAAGAAAAAGAACACAATAGTATGTAACTTTAAAATGTTTGTTAAAACAGAATACTGTTGTCTCGTAAGTGAACAAGAGTTCACTTCACTGTTTTCCTTTACCCTGCTTTTTTCGTATCGATCTCGTTTTCCTCACTTCCAGCAGTCGCTAGAACTTCTGTGAGATATGGACATTGTAGAACGGGTTGAAACAAGTTCCTGCTGTTATGCAGCTAGTTTTGAATCTAACTATAAGTACTACGGTTCGCATCGATGTGTTTCCTCGCGGATCCATCTCCAGCTCAGAGGAATGGCGGGAGACTAATACTGTCACGCACGATTGCGAAATATGGTGACCCGATGAAGGACAGCTGTAAGGAACAACAGATTTATGGCTGAGAACAAATTCACAGCTTAAAAATGGCTTCGTGTTGACACATTTGTTTGTTTGTTTGTTGCTTTTTTACATACACTCCTTCTTAGCAGTAATGAAAGACTGCGTCTGTGATAATAGCTTTCTGTCGCTGAAATCATTATCTTTATGTGAACGGCTGAAGTTTTACAGACGGATATAACAAAGTTACAAAGTCCACTATTGTTCTGTGGATGAATTGATTTCCTTGCTTTATTGTTAGCAAGTTGAGGTTCCGTCTACTGAATTCCGATTTGATGACCTTTGATGACACGTTGCGTGACGGCTCCAGTTTCGGTAAACTTATAAGTTATATAATAACTTAATTTCGTTCCGACCTGTCTGCAGCCAAAAAAACGAGATTTTTTGTGAAGATTGCAAATTGGCCTTCCCTCTAAGTTTTTCCAGGGTGTTTTGACCCCGCTTTCGTGTCCACATGGTACGTCATTTTTGTTCTTTTTGGTGGCTTCTTTTGTTGTTTTCGGCGACGTTTTGGGGTGTTCTTTGAACTGGTTTAATTTTTCACTCTGATTGCATTCGATAAAAGACGGAATAGAGTCCTATTGCAGACTAGAGTGGGTTTTTGTGGCCGGGCGAAAACAAATTGCATCATCGCAAAGCACGTGCATTTGAGACGATTTGCTTTTTCGATCGTTTGCGATCACTCGTTTCTAGTAGTTTTGATTCTGGACCGTGCGTGCCCTGTTTGGTCAGTACGCGATCGAGATGACGTGCTTTTGTTACGTAACTGGGATAACAATGATTTATTCTGTTCACGAACACGACTTTGAATCGCCTTGGCTTTAGGATGTTAACCGTGGGAACAACCATATTTCAATGGCTATATTTTGATTACATTTGTTGACTTTAATATTTTTTCAGTGGCCACAAATAGTTCACTCTGTATCCAGCGAAGGTCAAAATTGAGTCGATGGAAGAGTTCTCCGAAGCCAAGACCTGTAAGAGTTAGCTAGAACTAAGGAACAACAATGTAAATGCTGTCTATTTTTTATACATTAGCGGAAATAACAATTACTGCCAGTCGTACGGGGGAAGTTTGTTTTTGTTAAAACTCTCAACCCTATCCGGCCCTCTAACTATGGTACATGGTATCATCCAAATTTCTCCAATTCGGAGGACAGAAGGTTAATAAAATTACTCGCTTACTGGGCGATTTTGGGGTAGCACACTTGAATTTGGCCTACATGACGAATTTCGCGAGATCAAGTAATTTCACTTTTGAAATGGCGGAGCCCGTGAGGCTAGCTATTTCAACAGTTAGGATCGCAGTTAGGATCGCAGTTAGGATCCCGCAGTTAGGATCCCGCCTTCGGATCCCTAAAGAAATTTAAAAAAAGAAATGCCCCCTCCCTTGTTTTCCACCACCCAGCCCCCCCTCCCGATGAATCTTTCAACCTGTATAGAACTAGCATCCCATCCAGGGGGGAGTAGAAATACTTCCGGCCAATTTACTGTTGGGGAGAACACTGCGATGAACTAGCATCCCATCCAGGGGGGATGGGGGGGGGGGGAGTAGATATCCTTTCGATGGTTGCTGTTGAAAACCCGTTTGCCTCCAGCCATGACTTGACTTTATCTTAAAAAAACGATTTGGCAAAGTACTACATCTTTAAGCGTTCACTGTATGCTTCCTTGATCATAAGCACGGCGAATGAAAGGGCGCTAGGAGAGATGCAGCCTTTCTACCACAAATGGACAAAAGGCAGGTTGGAGTACAAAATCATGGGCAAACTTTCAGAAAGATGTTGCACGAAATATATATCGCACCTACCCCTGGCGCATTTGAGGCAAACAGAAGAAAACTAATTGACTGGACGGACAAAAAAACAGAAAAACGAGGCCATATTAAATCCTGGTTCAACAAATTTTGGTTCAGAAGACGAATGCATGTATTCCGCGCCTTTAAGAGTGCAGACACGCCTAATACCAATATGGCAGAGGCAGGCCACTCGCGTAATGCCACAAGAGGTGCCAAAAATAAGTCGCTGGCCACAGTAGCCGAAGAACATATTGTCGAATGTGCTCTGCTGAAATCGAAATTAGAAATGCATGAAAGTGGAACCTACAAAGGGGGCCATTGCCCAATGCAACGTCAAAAACACACAGCGACATTTAGAAGGCAGAGAGACCGAGCTGCTCAATTTGCGAGGGAGCTCGAAGCAGGAGACATCAATCCACGCCTTTACTCTTCCTCATCCTTTGTTGACCCCTCTTCGAGTCACAGAGCACCGAAAAGAACAGGGATCTCTACAAGTGATGATATAGGCGCCTTAAGCGCCTCGTCTTCCTCGGAAAATGAAAGCACACAGGCAGAAGGACGAAAAACTGCTAAGGCTTCCTTCAGAAAACGAAAGGGAAGAAGCAAAGTGTTCCAAAAGTCGCTCTCGATGGCTAAGCGAACAAAGCCAGTAACGAAAGTGAAGAATGATCATCGCAGTTAATTTTCCAATTTAAGCAATTGGAAAGAAGAAGCCTGAAAAAAATCAGGGCTTCAACGAGATTCGAACCCGTGACCTCCGCGATACCGGTGCGATGCTCTACCAACTGAGCTATGAAGCCACACATTGGGAGCGAGGTCAATTAGTTGAGTTCATATCTTCCCGTGAGGAGTGAAATGATGTGAAGTTTATATGAAATAATTCATATATGAACTGCGGTTGTAGATGAAAGGCTTTCAGGCTTCTTCTTTCCAATTGCTTAAATTGGAAAATTAACTGCGATGATTATTCTTCACTTTCATCTACAACCGCAGTTCATATATGAATTATTTCATATAAACTTCACATCATTTCACTCCTCACGGGAAGATATGAACTCAACTAATTGACCTCGCTCCCAATGTGTGGCTTCATAGCTCAGTTGGTAGAGCATCGCACCGGTATCGCGGAGGTCACGGGTTCGAATCTCGTTGAAGCCCTGATTTTTTTTTTCAGGCTTCTTCTTTCCAATTGCTTAAATTGGAAAATTAACTGCGATGATCATTCTTCACTTTCATCTACAACCGCAGTTCATATATGAATTATTTCATATAAACTTCACATAAAGTCAGTAACGTTGACGCAAATATATGATGCCGGGCCCACAAGAACGGTGTTCGAACCGCTAGACGGTGGAAGGATAAGATTAGTAGAAATAAGCGAAACACCTACTTGTGACTGTGGCATGGTCTCTTCCAGAGACATATGCATGCATGTCATATGGGTCATGCTGAGAAAATTGAATGTCAACGAAAATGACGACATTATTCAGCAAAAATCGATTACAGTTGCCCGGGTCAAGAAGCTTCTGAGAAGTGAAGAGCATGCCGTAAGCAGTGGGGTCATTGAGAGTTTGACTAGTGGAGTATCCGCTGCAACTACAGCTTTACCACCTGAGGCAAGTAAAACAGCCATCAGTGGAGGTTTCTTCCACAACATTGGAGTCTCCACAACGAACATTGCTATACCACCTGCGGCAAGTACAACAGCCATCAGTGGAGGTTTCTTGCCAAACAGTGGAAGTTCCATAGCGAGCAGAGCTATATCACTTTCAGCAAGTACAACAGCCATCAGTGGAGGTTTCTTACCAAACAGTGGAAGCTCCACAACGTGCAGAGCTTTACCTCTGGCGGTAGGTACAACAGCCATCAGTGGAGGTTTCTTCCACAACATTGGAGTCTCCGCCACGAGCAGAGCTCTGCCACCTGCGGCAAGTACAACAGCCATCAGTGGAGGTCTTTTACCAAACAGCGGAAACTCCACAACGTGCAGAGCTTTACCACCTGCGGCAGGTACAATAGCCATCAGTGGAGGTTTCTTGCCAAACAGTGGAAGCTTCACAACAAGCAGAGCTCTACCACCTGCGGTAAGCACAACAGCCATCAGCAGTGGATTCTCTAACCGTTTCACAAGTGGAGGTCTCTTGCCAAACAGTGGCAGCTCCACAACGAGCACAGCAATACCAGCAGGCTATCCACACTTTCCTCCCCATGTCTATCAAAGTCACCAGAAGATGCCTTAGCACAACAACAACCCATTTGTAATTGTCCCAATTAACAATAAGATAAAGAAATGTGCAGGATGCCCATTTGAGTTTTTGGACGCCAGTGGTCCTATCTTTACTGGTTTGGTTGTTCGCCATTGTGAAAAGGACTTCTACATAGACAAAACTGGGCATCGGATGGTGGGAAGAGAAACCAACAGATATTACCATTGCGAAAATGGGTGTCTATTAAATAGGCATCCATACTTCAGCGCCGCTCTGATACGACTCGAACCAGGACTGCAGTTGAATTCCTTTCAACTAAATCATTTGCAGCGTGCTCTGCATGTACAGTTCCAGTGACAGTTATCAACAGAGTAATTGGTTTTTTTTTTTAACAAATGAAATAGTGCATGCAAATTCATTACAGCGGTTAAAACAAATCAATGCCTACTATAAGTTTTAGAAATACCTCAGCAATAAAAATGCATTATGTGAGTTTTAATTTCGGTCGCGATCTTGGAGAATTGCACAGTCTATTGACAGTTTTTTTTTAATTCTTGTATTGCGCGGGACTTGTGCCCAGGTTTATTCGCGTTGTCCTCTACAGATCGTTTTCACTCACATGGTCATATGGCCGCCGTGACGTCATTTGAAAACCATCTGTTGTTCAAATCGTTCCATATTACGACTGCGTGAGAAATTTTCTTTTTAATTAAGGTCTACCCGGGAAACATTTGGAAAATTGAAGGCAATTTTTAGGGATCCAAAGGGGGGATCCTAACTACGGGATCCTAACTGCGATCCTAACTGTACCAATAGTTTATCCCGGAGCCCGTGGAACAAAATTAGCACGATTTCAAAGATCCTGAAGATGGTTTTTGGGGAGGAAAACAATTCAGAAGGTATCTTAAGTAATTATGAGAGTAATTTCCTAAATTATGTAGAAATTCGAAGCGAGAATTGTAGGTAAACGAACGTTCGTGTCTCTTCGCATGGGTTCCTAATACAAAGACATGCTCGAATGCGACAAAATACTCTTCAAATCGCGAATTTACGTTTAGAATATCTCGCTTTGATATTGATTTACGTGTAAACACGTAACATTCTCATAAAATCCATTTATGATATAAAGAGTATTGTATGGTAATGCACTTTAAAATATTTGGTAACAAGAAAAGAAAGAATACTTTCAGATTTAATTGTCTTAGGAGTGGACAAGAGACCCCCGCACTGGGGGTCGTCATGGTGTGCCAAGATTCATAGCACTTTCTAATGTGACAATTACGTTGTAGTGATAAACTTTTAAATTCAACGACATGGTCATGAGACAATGAATGATTTACAATCCTGTATACTTTGGCCACTGTTTAAACGTTCTTTTTATGTTGTTTATGGGTGAAGTGAATGCATGATGAAGTGATGGTTACTCTAATATTTGATCATAGCAGTTTGATAGTGCAGTAAACTACAGTGTCCATTGATCAGTAGTGTCTGTGCATGACAATAGCTATTTTTCTTCCCTTGAGGTTGTTATCATCACGCATATTCCAAGACTAAGAGGTACTTCATCTTTGTTTATAACATAGCTTGTCGCTAATCCAAGACCAACCGGATTAATTTCAAGTGCAGCAAACGACTATTGATGATCATCTTCGTGCTCAAGTGAATTTACTGTTGACAAATACGATATGCTTGACTGAGTTGTAGAGAAAGAAAATCTTCTCGATACATCGAGGAAGTCCATCTAGAAACGAAATGGAACCTTTTATCGGATGTTTAGGATAACTTAGATTTCAAAGCCGTTGTCAACAGTATTTGTAATGAATGCTTTAACTTGCTGCCTGCTCGGGCATTACAATGTACCTTGAGTCTTGTCGTGGAAAATGTTGAATTCATAATTTGGTCAACAGCTTCATTGACACAAATATGATTTTATCTTATTCATCTCGATTAACATTATGAAACATAAGACGAGGCCTTTGCAAACATTAAATTCCTTTTTAGAACGGAAATCATCAATTGCGGCACTTGAAATTAACCCGGATGGTGCTGGATTAACGACAATATGTGTTATCAACAGAGATAAAATAACTCTTCGCTAAGGCATATATATCCAAGATGGCAACCGTCTCAAGTGTATCACATATTAGAGGAACCATCCCCTAGATTCCCGTTAATCCGGTCACCAACGGGCCACAAAAATCTGGCTGTGTTAACGGGGTAGCCGTATTAAAAGGGTTCTTCAAATGAAAAAAAAAAAAAGAAATAATAATAATAATAGTAATAATAATAATAATAATAATAATAATAATAACAATAATAACCAGCTACCGTGACAGAAAACCAAACAGCGACTATACTTTGGGAGATGCCAATCCAAACCAACAAAGAGATAAAAGCAAACAGACCAGACATAGTGGTGAAAGACAAGAAGGAAAGAACCTGTCTGCTTATCGATATGTCCATCCCCACAGAAAGGAACACCTCCTTGAAAACGATGGAAAAACTCACAAAGTACAAAGATCTTGAGATTGAAATCGAGAAAACGTGGGGAATGAAAACAACAACTGTCCCAGTGATCATTGGAGCTTTCGGGCTTGTCAAGAAGGGGACAGAAAACTACATTGGCAAGATCCCAGGCAATATTAGAGGCAGAGCTACAGAAGAGCGTTCTCCCAGGAACTGCTCACATACTTAGGAGGACCCTATCCATCAAGTAATCCAGCATTGAGACTTATGAATGCCCTAGGCTCACGGATTGAACTCGGCACCATAAGTTAAAAGCGGCAAGACTTTAATAATAATAATAATAATAATAATGATAATAATAATAATGACTGAGCTTTTGTTCGGGCCAGAATATAGTGCCCATAATAACGAGGTGGCCGTATTAACGGGCTGACCGCAAGGCGAGGGTTCCTACTAGATTTTCTAACGAACATTTAAGTCAAAAGAACGAAACAGTCTTGTATAAATTAAGTCATTTAATCAGATGTTAAGCTAGCCGATCATGACTTTCTCCTGTTACAAAATATTACGTTATCGTAATTCTTACGATTTCACTTGCGAAAATAGTGGACATCCCTAACCGACTGACTGTTTTACTAGCACTTGGACACCCGTTTACTTCGCGTTCACTTTTCAGGGGAATCGTAAGCCAAGGACCGGGGGTGGGCACTGCCATATATAGGCTACATAGGTATGTGCCGCTGTGAAGGGTATGGTTTTCAAGCAGTTTACTGTAGGATAGGGTATATAAATCAGAGCGTTTGGGTCTAAAATAGGGTATTATTTTTCACAAAACTGACTAGTTGGTTGAAGATTTTATCTAGACTAAGGAAACCAGGAGCTGCCAGTCAAAAATATAAAAAAATCAAATCGGCAAGTTTAAATTTACGCAAATCAGCCTCAACAGTGTCGATAGATGGAGGGATTTGGGGAGTTTACTCTAGTATAGGGTAGCAAAATTCAGCTGAACTAGCTCTGGTATAGGCTAAGGGCTCCAGGGTCCCAGCGGCACATTCCCACCCAAAAGTTCCCAAAGTACCCCCGGGCCAAGGACACCCAACATTCCAGAAACGCTTCTAGTGTTCACTGTTTGCATTGTAAGATCGAGGGTGACTCAATTATCTTGTTTGGCCTGAAAGCTACTTGATAAACTTATTAGTGTTAACAGCTCTGTGCAGAGCAGTTTAGTCGTAAAAATGACTGCGTTTTTGATGCCATATTTTGACCCTTTCTTAAACAAAACATTTGAAGGTTAACACTAGCTAAATGAAGTGTATCAGTAATATACGTTATTATAGAGCATTACAGAAGTTATTTAAGTTATTATTTCATTAAGCTGCATAATAACTTCTAAGAAGGAATGTATCTCTGCTCTAATATTTCAACTCTTCGTGTAACGAAAAAAAAACGCTGACCTCTATTTTTTTCCAAATTTTTGCTTCCATGTAAAAACAAAATGATAACTTGATTGATAACAAACCCAAAATATGTCCAAATTAGAGATTATGATTGATTGATTGATTGATCGATCGATCGATTGATTATGACGGTGAAAACAGGCACATCTTACATTGTGACAATAACGCCCCGTTAATACTACGTGAAATTATGTTTCTTTTGCAAAGAGAACAAATTTGTCAAAAGAAGCCATTTTTATACCGTTTTTTTGTGTCAGGCGAGAAATTCCTTTTCTGCTTGACAGCTATCCTTTTTGGACTCATCAAACTTCTCAAGCGTCGTGACGGTGTCATTTTCTCGCCAATTGTCTGACCTACAGATGGCGAGGACACACATCATCGCATGTGTGGTAAGCGCCCTGTTGGAAACGAATGGGTGAGTTGTCAAATCGTTATCGTCGCTCTTCCTTCTTCGCCCAAAATAGAAAAAGAAAAAAAAAAGAAAAGAAAAGAAAGAAACATCATCAAACTTAAAATATTCATTTTGTTAACAAATAGTTTCTCTAGACCTACATGTACCTCTCCAGGCGATATTTCGAAATAGCAACTTTTAATCAAGGGCCAAGGACTTTCAACATTCTAGAAATACTTCTGGTGTACACTGTTGTAAACTGTAAGATCATGGAGGAGAGAATTGATGAAATCATCTTGTTTCCTTTGGACTACCTGTACTCGGTAAACTTACTAATGTTTACCAGCTATGTTGAGAGCAGTTTGGTGATAAAATGACCACGCTTTTGGGACCATATAATAGAGTTCAAAGTGATAATAATAATAATAATAATAAAAATTATCAACTTTACATTCTCTTGTGCCAGATGATTGACTTGATATGAAGATAGCTCCATGTGAGAATTTTTCGCACAATTACACTTGTCAAAAATAACAGGTTGACACTTCAGTGGCTGACCATTTTCAGAAAAGCACCTAGACAGGCGTTAGCTGCCTTCTGTAAGTTTATTAAATGACGTGAAACAAATAACAGTCAAGAAGTTCAATTACAAAGTATTTTTTGTCGATGCTAATATTTTCTTCTTGTTTTTTAACCGAAACATTAAAGGAGAACAACTCCATGTGAACGATGTTCAAATGAATACACTTGCCAACAATAACTGGTTGACACCCCAAGGGTTGACCATTTTATAAGCGCATAAACAGGCAGTACCTCCCTCTCATAAGTTCTTTAAAATCTGATGACTGAAGTACCTTTCGGAAAATGTAATTGCAAAAGATTTTTTGCTTTTGGTTTTGATTAGGAGTCCTCTTTATCCAAAGTTTATAATTATCTTCCAGAGACATTTTCAAGGGAGAAATAAAAACCTCGATGAGTTGAATTTTTGACATTCCAGAAATACTTCTAGTATCCACTGTTTGCGTAGTGAGATCTTACAGGGGAGAATGAAATCATACAGTTTCATTTAAGCTAGTCGATAAACTGACTTAATGTTCACCAGCTGTGTGGAGAGCGGTTTAGTCGATAAACCTGACCGCCGTGCTTTTGATGTCATATTGCAACTCTTTCTCAACCGAATCATTTGAGGTCAACCCTAAAGCTAACGGAAATTAAGGAAAATCAAGATAAGTAAAACATTCTTTACTTTTCCTCAGGTTATCGAATTTGATATGATGAATTCTTTAATTCCATTTGTAGAATTCCGACATGAATAATTTTTAGTGATCACTGTTAGAGTGGAATCAGTGGCCATGGCTCCGACTGCTGGATAATGGACAACTCATGTCGGGATTGGTGTTGACCACGACTCCAAAGCTATCTAAATCTCAAGGGAAGATCCAATCATTTACCCAGAAAATAATCTTACCTTCAAGGAAATTAACGTGACTATTGTCAGGATAGTCAACTTCGGAAGCTGGCAACAATAGGTGTTAGGAGTTTTTACTTTTGAAACGGTATTGTATTTATTATATGCTGATCGATGCACCGAGCCTAGTGTCACTAATTCGAGTTCATTTGCTCCTAAGAAGGTTATCGAGTTGCCAGACTATCACTTTGTGGACCATCGCATTGAGATTTAAAGCCACGACGAAGATTACAACAAGGTTCTAGCTATATGAGCACGCCGAAGCTCATTCTGGGCTGCCAAGGCAGGCTAAGTAAAGGCTTAATGAAAAGCCAAGACGACAACAAACAGATGAAAAGTTTTTTGTTTTGTTTTTGTTTTGTTTTGTTTTTTAATTGAAAGCCATTTACGCGGAGTAAGTGTTTTAATTGAGGGAGGAGAACTGAAAAGATTGCTAAATGTATCCTTAGCTTTTCCGCCGAGCTCTCTTGATTTTTGTGTTTGATTTATCACATTTTCAAAGGAGTACTAAAAACATCAGCGAGATAAAAGATCTGAAAAGCGCTTTACAAGTTTAGAAAGGGATACATAGAAAAGCTAGTTTATATGTAAAAATTAACTTTTGATAAAAGTATTAACAGTTTGTCAACATTATTTGAATACGTTAAGTAATTTTACTGCTTGCTGATGTCAGGCATTACCTGTTGGAAATTTTAAATTCCTAATTTTCTCAACGGCTTTAGTCATATAATATGACTTTATTCTGAACATTTCGATTGACATTATGAAACATAAGACGAGGCGTTTTGTCAACGGTAAATTCCTTTTAAGAACGGAAATGACTATCAACACTCGTTTGCGGCACTTGAAATGAATCCGGATGGTCCTGAATTAACAACAATATGTACTATCAACAAAGATAGAGACACCATATATCAGTCGACACTGTAATTTACTGCACTATTAAACTGCTATAATCTCATATTAGAGGAGCAACCCCTTAGATGTTAAGTTTAGGTAACCTATTGACTTGCTCCCGTTATATAATATAACGTTATCTACCCCTCACACGATTGTACTTGCCAAAAATAGTTACGGCTGACCATTTTACAAGTATTGGGACACGCGTTGACATCCCGTTCACTTTTCAGAGGAATCGCGAGCCAATGACATTAAACTATCTAGTGTTCACCAGCTATGTACAGAGCAGTTTAGCCGTAAAAATGACTGATTTTGATGCCATCAGTTTTACTCTTTCTTAACCGAAACATTGAGGGTTAACCATAACGTAATGAACAGTATAAGTTATATATATGTGTGTATTATTGCAGAGTATTAAAAGTTATTATTACAGTAATTTATATTTAAAAAATATATACATGAGAAAGGATATATCAGTCTGCTCCAATTTCAATTCCTCTTATAACGAAAAAACGCTGACCTCTAATTTTTTTCCCAATGCAATCCTATGCAAAAAACTTGGCATGAGTGATAAACAAACCCAGGATGAGATAACTAGTTTAAATGAATCCCAATTGATTGATGGATTGATTGATTGATTGATTGATGGATGGATGGATTAATGGACTGATTGACAGATGATGTCAGTGAAACAGGCTGCTCATTTGAATTATTGCGTTCACGTACTGTATCCTATTAAATACAGTCTGTATCGAGATTTAGACGACCTTGTTCACCGATTTTGCCTCGCCGCTCGCTGCAGGGGTAAATTACATCATGAGCGCGTGCACGTGAATAATCACCAGTCACGTGTGCGCTATGCAGATTCTAAGGAGGTCTGTATGGTTTGTGCAAAATTGTAGCTTGCAAATAGCGCTGTGTTTTCGACCTGCTCGCCTTCGACAACAAGGAACGAAGCCTGCGTCATCAGGAATGAATATTTTGTAGCTCTGCGACGGAAAATGACCATGATTTCTGGTCAGAAAGCAAATCTTCCGAGTTGTGTAGCTTGCAGAGTAGCTCGGCAAATTCGCCGTGGTCATGATTGTTTGTCTGATTTGTAGCTCGTCAAAAGGCTGTGACTTGTGACCAGAATGATTTATTCAACTTTTTCACTCGCGAAAACAAGATGTAGATTCGAGCGATGTAGACAAATACAAACACAAAGTAAAATTAGGAAAATAAATATTTGGCGACGCACTGTCGTGCAGGGCCTGTCAATGATCAAACCTTAATTTCGATTCATTTTCTCCAGAAATATTTGATACAACACAGGTGGCCCAAGCTTGTAAATGAGCGCCAACGTAAAAGCATTAGTACAGATAGTACTCAGGTCACGTAAGAGTCCAAATAATTTTATAAGGATTTGTATGCGAAAACCGTAACATATTGGAGCCTAAAAATACGAAGGAGTATGAATAAAATACGCCTACTTCGCTTCAAGTGTGTGTCTCCTTGTTTCACCTGAGGTTTCTAGGCACATAAGCCGTTATTGAAGAGTATTACAGAAGTTATTGAATGATCCTGGACTCTGCTCCAGTTTCAAAACAAAAAAAAAGAAAACACCGACCTTTTGTTCCAATTTTAGCTTGAAAAAAATGAGCACGATTGATAACAAACCTAGGATGTGATAACTAGTGATCGCGTGCCAAGGACTCTAAACCATCTAGTGTTCACTTAGCTATATGCGAAGCACTTTAGCCATAAAAATGGCTGCGCTTTTGATGCCATACTTTGACTCTTTCTTAAACGAGACATTGAGGTTTAACAGTAACGTAATGAATAGTATAACTTATATATGTTCAGTTGCACAGTATTACATAAGTTATTAAAGTTATTATTACAGTAGTTATATAGCTGCATCAAAATCCAATATTGCCAACAGATCTATTTTTTTATTAATTTTTGCCAACCGTCTAAATTTAAAATAAATTGCATAGTTTTTGCTCGAGCTTTAGGTAACTATTTATAGCTTTGAACAAACTGCCCAATTTGAGAAAAATCTGGATACTTTGCATCAACCGATCAAATGTCAAGCTAAATAAAAGAATCAACTATTGGCCAATCAGGTTGCAGCTATTATCACTGCCATCAAACGTCAGCGACCGAGTTTTATTATGTTTTGATAATGGCGAGATTTGCCGACTTTTCTCTCTCTTCTTTTTTGACGTCTCAAACTTTCAAATTGAGTCTTCAGCTAGGTTTCCAGAGATAGATGCTACTAACTGATTTACTCGAGATGAGGAAGAATAATCAGAACAAGAACACCCAAAGAAGCTCAAAAACCTGGGTTAAAGTTGCGTAACTGTGGCGTGCCGAGCGAAGCGAAGTGAGAGAGCTTGAGGAGACTCCCGAAGACGAGCTTACGACGTTCTTTGCCGATTTTATGTAAAGATAAGAAAGCAAAACGGAGATGAACACGAGCCAGATAGCCTTGCTGTTATGCAAGGTTCCTTAGACTGCCATCTAAAGAACAACGGCAAGCTGCAATTCAAGTACTTTAGAGGGTCAAATATTTGCCCTGGTCATCTGGTTGCTATATAATTAATAGGTAATAGGACTATATGCTCATCCAATTTGGAAATAATTGGATGAGAAAAATGCCTCGGACTGCCAAATGAATGAGTTGCCAGTAATCGGATACCCATGTTTGCGAAAAGAACTCTGGGATCGTCAGGGGGCAAACATTGCAAGTCGCTAGAAGGGAATGTATGGCGAAAAGTTGTTTCGACGCCCAAAAACATGGTTTTGGAAAGAGATAACCGCTTTTTCGCCGTTGTTTTATCGCAAATGGATTTTGGCAATTTTGATACATGGAAAATGTAAGTTTTTGTTTGAATAACCGTGAAATAAGTGAAAAAATTTACCGATAAACTCCCTTCTGCTTGCGTGAGGTTTATTGTGAAATACATTGAAGAGAATATTGAAAATTTCAATACACGCCTGATCTCGAGAGGCTACCCGGAGCAAATGGTAGAAAAGACCCTCCGAGAAGTTAAATATTAAGACAGAAAAGAAGCTCTAAAACACAAATCGAAATTGCAGAATGAACTACTACCCTTTGTGTCGGGAATTTTCACTCAACCGTCGATACCAAACTTTGGAAAGCATAATCACGCACAAATGGCACTTTCAAATACAAATACTCAGAGATGTATTCAAGGAGCTACCCTTGATCTGTTATAGAAATGGAAAATCACTGAAATACGTGCTTGTAAAAGCAAAACAAAGGCTTTGAGCAACACAGTAGCCACACAGCATGAGTCGCGCGGACTCATTTGTCATTAAATCAACCCCTGACAGCACAATGATCGCCACCGGGTTTATTTCCAGTATTATTTGTACGACTGAGCTTTCAAATAAGCCAAAAGTAGCCTGTACACAACTTAAAAGGCTTTACTGGGTTATTCCTCCGTCTCCATTTATACCTAATTAATTTTGTAATATTTTCAGACCATTACGCGATGTAAATTTCACAATAAACCTCACGCAAACAACGGAGTTTATCGATAGATTTTGTCACATATTTCACGGTTATGCAAAGAAAAACTTACATATTCCACATATCAACATTGCCCAAATCCATTTGCGATAAAAACGACGGCGAAAAAGCGTTGATCTCCCTCAAAAATCGTTTTCTTGTACCTCGAAACAACTTTTCGCCATACATTTCCTTCTAGCGACTAGCAATGTTTGCCCCCTGACGATCCCAGAGTTCTTCGCGCAAACACGGGTATCCGATTACTGGCAACTTATTCATTGGACTCGACCTACGGCCTCGTCCAATTTGGCAATCCTCGGCATTTTTCTCATCCAATTATTTCCAAATTGGACATCATGAAGTCCTATTACATATACTAAGTTATATAAGAACAAATACAAGGTGAAGTTGAGAAAATAAATATCTGGCGACACACTGTCGTGCAAGGCCGGTCGATGATCAAAACTCAATTTAGATTTATTTTCTCCAGAAATATTTGATACAACACAGGTGGCCCAAGCTCGTAAATCCTATTAGAGTTGGAACGTAGCCTACCATATCAGGCCCCCCATATCAGACCCCAACATACAATACGCGACCCCGACCTCGGGTTTGTCGGGTTTAACTTTATGTTAACTGTTGTGCTAAGTAATACAATAATTCTTCAGTAGTGTACTGAAATTATTACGAAATATGGCTATTACAAATAACAAACTGCAAGTCAGGAGCCCATGACCATGGTCATGGGCTCCTGTTGCAAGTTCACTGGAAGAGAAAGTCGCCATTGTTGCAACTTCCTTTCTAGCCTATAGACTTCACAGCATCGCGGTTCTTATCACCGTATTCTGGTACTATTTTTTAGGAAATATATAAATTATAAATACTTTTAAAATATATTTTTGAAGCAAGCATCCGTCCCAAAACGTTCTAAGATGATTATATGTATCACTTTGTTTCAAATCAAGCAACCAGCGTCTTGAAATTTTTGTTGACCTCAAAATGCCTTTGTTTGTAAAAACATTAGTACAGATAGTACTCAGGTTACACAACAATTTTATAGGATTTGTATGAGAAAAATGGTTATATTTTGGAGCCTAAATATACGAAAGAGTATGAATAAAACTAAACCTACTTCGCTTCAAGTCTGTGTTTCCTTGTTTCTCGTCAGGTTTCTAGGCATATAAGTTATTGAAGAGCATTACAGAAGTTATTGAATGATCCTAGACTGTGCTCCAATTTCAAAAAACAAAAAAACACACCGACCTTTTTTTCTAATCTTAGCTTGAAAAAAATGAGCACGATTAATAACAAACCTAGGATGTGATAACTAGTTTCATTTAAAACTACTGAGCCAGTTTGAGATTAATATTGACTGATTGACTGATTATGTCGCTGAAACAAGGCTTCGTTCGCACTTCGTGAAATTCTGTATTTTAAAAAAAACTCTTTCAACACGACGCCAGGTTTTTTTTTTTTTTTGTTTTTGTTTTTTTTGTGGAGAGCAGGTGAAGGCAAGGTACAATGCCAACACGTGCAAACCGAGGAGAGGGACGCTCACATCGCCAAAAGTCGCCCCAACACGAAATGTTAAAGCCGTGGAGTTTTTGTCGGGCGAAATAATCCTTACAGCTTATTCTTGTGGGATACTTGTAAGTCATGCGTTGTAACTCGGTACCTCTTAGAAACTGATGATGACCGAAAGCTATCGAGCTTAGATTTTAGATTTTTAGATTTTATTAATTGACACTATTTACAGACATATTTCACTATCGCACACTATTACAAAAAATTCATTTTGTTGATAAATAGTTTCACCATAGACCTACATGTACCCCTCCAGGCGGTATTTCGAATAGCTATAGCTACTTTTAATCGAGGGCTAAGGACATTCAACATGTGAAAAGCAGTTTAGTCGTGAAAGTAACCGCGTTGTGGAGGCCATGTTGTGACTCTCTCTATTTATACTAACTTTATTTATTTGATTAAAATTTAGTTCAAAAGTCACAATTGATAAAAGATAAAATAAAGGTTAGAAAAGGTTACATAATAAGATATGGTAAGGCGACCTAGGTGTTTAGCTGGCCGATTGACTTTCTTCTCTTACACGATAGAGCGGTTTTCAATTGAGGGTCCTAAAACCAAAACCAAAACAAATTACTTAAGAGTGCCTGCCTGTAAAAATCAGACAAATCCTTAATTTCGCGGCAAGGGTCGAAAATTCGATTTCGCTAATATTCTTATGGTAGACAGGCTAGGGCATGACAAAAACTACTGGATAGTTTTTTTGGTAAAATATCCTTTTATTTCAAAGAAATATGCAAATTACCAAATTCCATTAAAATCGTCATTTGACGCACCATTTTATTAAGCAAGTTTGAGAGCCTCGCATGCAAAACCACATCATTCTTTCGTCTTTAAAACACTCAAATATTTTTGTGCAATGTTTAAATGTGTACTGGGTTGATTTTAGGGAATGTTGCGTTGTCTTTTTGGGTGCAAAATAATTAAATTTCGAAGACATGTATTTCATTCACTTAAAAGTACTTCTTGAATATAATTAATTTTCACTACGTGCGAAACCTTGAAATGGATTAAGCTTCTGGTGGTTGAATTGCAGAAGGATGGTCTACAGATTCCTGTAAAAATTTCTTTGGGCAAATGATTGTGAGCGACGCGAGAGCTTTTCAAAGTACGTCAAAAATGCAAATATTTGACCATCCGTCGTGAAATTTCAATTTACGGGTTAGACGTATATTTTAGCATGTGCCACACGACTTGACCTATAATAAGTTGAAATAGACACAGAGCTGATTATTTCGAAATGTTCTAACCTTATTTGTTGTAAAAGGCAGGTCCAAAGCCGATTTGACGTGTTTCTAGTCGATCTCTCACCATTCGTCGCACATAAAGCAGAAGTTCGCTTTTGTTTGCACAAGGTGAACGTCCGATGTACATCGCCTACTGTCAACCTATTATTGGTCGAATACTATGAATCTGTGACAACTTTCTGCGCTTATGAACATCACTGCATCTAAGTCTAAAACGGCTGAGTCATTTGTAGATAGTTGCTTGCTTTACGCTTCGCCAAAATATTGCGTTTGATCGATTGCTGACCATTGCTGATAAGCGTGTCGGCGCAGCACAATCTTACAGCCGTTATTTGTTCGTCACGCAATGCTGTCACGGCATATGCTGCACATTTTGATCTATTTTGTATAGAGTACTCTCGGGATAACTGAAACAATTTAATCATTGTTCATCTGTTTGTTCATATATATAATAATATGTGTATATTTATATAATCGCGTTCTATAGTGTACGAGGCGTCGGTCCACATCACGTTTGTTGTACGTTCTGACGTTTCAGACAACAGCTGATAAAGCTAGTGCCTGTACTCACTAGAATTTTAAGAAAATCGCCATAAGCAAATTATAGATCAATGAAGCAAGAACTAGCTGAAATAAAAATAGGAAATCACAACGTGTCTAATTCGTGAGAAAAACAGACTAAATTTAATTAGTAATTACGTGAGTAAATAGCCCTGGCCATGCCATTTTATTTGGCGTATTTTGTTTGCTTAGTGGCGAGGCATTGGTATGTTGTTGTCAATACAGTCCAAAATTATCGTCAGTAAAATATTATAAATAAAACACCTATTGACCGGTTACCTCCGCGGCCACCATTTGGTCATTCCGATAAGGGTTTCATTATTGTCTTTACCCCTATTAAGCGGCCACCCAAAATTTAAGAACTTTGTTTTGGAAAGGGCGATGGCAGATAAGAGTCTGAAATTGAAGGTGCATGACGAGTGATAATTCAGACACACGTCTATCATGATTGTCTTGAATGTTCACCAAGTAATTTATAGCCCGACAGTGACAAATTAAATATTCAAGGTACACCAACCTCTATTTAAGCGGCTACCCCCATTAAGCGGTCACCACCCATTTCCCCAAGGGTAGCCCACTGTATTACATGTAAACCAAAAATAATTGCATAGCGCGAAAAGACCTAGGTATGAGTTTAGCGTTACAGTATTACGCAGGGCATGTAGGTAGCGGTGGTCGAGTAAAAGATAACAATAGGGGCAATGGTAAACTATTCATTCTTTTCATTTCTTAATTCAATCTCTTCCTACTCAACACGATTGTGTGCTCCCAGTGATTCCAAGCCTTACGGAGCCTTACGTATTAGGATAGAAATTGTCCTACCGCTACCCCCTAAAAGGGGATGACAGCATTGCGTGACGAACAAGGAACCGCTGCAAACAAGGATTCAAGCCATCAAACCATGATGATCAAACGTAATATTTTGGTGTAGTGCAAAGCAAGCAACTATCTACAAATGACTCAGCCGTTTTAGACTTAGATGCAGTGGTGATCATATGTGTCGAAAGAGGGTCACAGATTCATGGTATTCGACCGTTAAATAAGTTGACAGCTGGCGATGTACATCGGACGTTATGTAAACAAAAGCAAACTTCTGCTTTATGTGCGACGAATGGTGAGAGAAACACGTCAAATCCGTTTTGCACCTGCCTTTTACAGCAAATGAGGTTAGAACATTTCGAAATTATCAGCTCTGTGTCTATTTCAATTTAACATATGTCAAATCATGCGGCGCATGCTAAAATATACGTCTAACCCGTAAATTGAAATTTCACGACGGATGGTCAAATATTTGCATTTTTGACGTACTTTGAAAAGCTCTCGCGTCGCTCACAATCATCTGCCCAAAGAAATTTTTACAGGAATCTGTAGACCATCCTTCCGCAATTCAACCACCAGAAGCTTAATCCATTTCAAGGTTTCGCACATAGTGAAAATTAATTATATTCAAGAAGTACTTTTAAGTGAATAAAATACATGTCTTCGAAATTTAATTATTTTGCACCCAAAAAGACAACGCAACATTCCCTAAAATCAACCCAGTACACATTTAAACATTGCACAAAAATATTTGAGTGTTTTAAAGACGGAAGAATGATGTGGTTTTGCATGCGAGGCTCTCAAACTTCTGTATTAAAATGGCGCGTTAAATGACGATTTTAACAGAATTTGGTAATTTGCATATTTCTTTGAAATAAAAGGATATTTTGCCAAAAAAACTATCCAGTAGTTTTTGTCATGCCCTAGCCTATCTACCATGAAAATATGAGCGAAATCGAATTTTTGACCCTTGCCGAGTTATTTTCCATTTTTATGGACAGGGACTCTTAACAATGAGACTACTCAGCTCATCTCAAACCGTGGTAAAACTAAAACCAAAGTAATTGTCTGATTACGTTCGAGACTCAATTGAAAACCAACCTATTACGTAATAAACTGCTAACACGATTACACTTGCGAAAAATAGTTAGTTGTCATCCCAAGAGCTGACCATTTTAAGAGCCAGTGCCCATAACTATGGACCAAACAACGGCACAAGTCGAAAAATCGATTTCGCTCATTTTTTGCCCATAGATTGGCCCTAGCTAGTAAACAAACGGAGCATAGTTAGTTTCTGCTAATGCAGCTTTTTTGGGGAGAAATTTGCGAAAAACGATTTTTTTCCGATTGGGCTCAAAAGCTACTTCCGGTTTTGCTGAATTTTCCGAATATTTGATTGCTTCGCACTCCGCAGAACAGCTACTTAAGAATCTTTCAATGGTCTTTACATTCAGCTCAGGTCGTCATGGTATGACTGAGTGAAAAATAAAATAAATCGAGGTTTCGTTTGACCCCGAAACGAGATCGAACACAAACGCAAAATATTACGATGTGTTTCAAACGAATTATAGCAGTAAAATATCGCCATATTTTTCTATGGGCTATAACTTTAAATGCCATAAAAACACTTTATACAGGTTAACTTTACACCCACCTGTTTGAAAATCAAAAAATATCCCTGGGCAAATGGTTTTAAGTCGCCCGCCTTGGCCTGTGCTTCTCATATTTTCTCTAATTTTTCCCTGTACCGCCGTGAGAATGTAAACAATTGCGTGACGCTGGTGATAACCCTGAATACATAATTCGTTTCCAACAAACCGCAGATGGCTATCTTAGAACATTTGGGGAAAAAAAAAAACATAATGGACCACTTTTAATATTTTGAAAGTCATCGCTTTGGAAATTTCGTTAATTAAAAACGCCAATTAAAAGCAATTTACTCGGAGCTCGGGTGTTACTGCTATGTCGTTTTAGGCTGTCGTTCTTTCTTTGATCATTTTAATTACAAGAACAAGTTCTAGAAAGAAAATCGTCCTAAGTTCATTTGTTAAGCGTAATGACAAGTTGATATTGTTGGTTTGTAGCCTTACGTGATCTGAAGGAACGCTACAGTGATTAAATTTGTATTTGTTGATTTCGACGGATCGATTTTCGGTTAAACCTTTTTATTTGTACCAGCACATTTAGTGCTTTTTCTCCTGCTAAAAAGTCGGAAAAAGTAAAGTAAACAAATCCTAAAAGTCATAAATAAGAGGCATCGACAGTGCGAGTGTCTCGGTAAGCTGTTAATTTGAAGAATTACTGTGCTGGACGGATTGCTTTCCTGGTTACCCACGTACTATACATATAGTTCATTGTGCGCGAATGTTTCTGTTTCAAACAACTGAAATGCTCAATGCTTTCTTTTCTTTTTTTCTTCAGTCTTAAAACTTAAGGTTAGCGTTAGGCTAAACCCTAAACTGTTTTGGCGGCCAACCTATTTTTGACTAATTGCTTAATCAAATTATATATATATTTCATTGAAATTCGCTCCTCTGTGACCGACTTCCGCGAACAAAACAAGATGGATGTTCGCTGTTCATTTAAGACTACAATCCTGGTCAAAAGTGTTGGGACAATTACGGCAGATGACTTCACAGGCAGCCTCTCTTAAGACCAAAACCTCGCAAGCCCGCCTGCCCCTCCCCTCCTCCTGTCAATGTTGATAAAAATCTTGAAGAAAAAAATCCTTGACAATAGCTTCAGAATAGCCACGTTTTAAGAATTGTTCGCCTCCTAGAACAGTATTCTCGAACTGAAGAGACGATAAGATAGATATTCACGTCTTATTCCAATAACAGCGATTTTTCAGCCATCGCGTTTGGTTCCAACACAACTGTGTAACCACTTTCTATTGTCCCTTTTTCCTTTTTTCCCACATCCGATCTAGTCTTCAGAATAGCTTCATTTTCATGCAACATTGCTAGGGGGGGGGGGGGGGGGTCAATTGTACTTGCTTCTATTCATCTTTTGTTCTAAAACGTTAAGGACGTAGTTGAGATCGTTGGTTTTAGCGCGCAAAAAGGGGAGGTGTCCCAACAACTTATGGCCAGGATTGTAGGTTTACACAAGAGGAAATTGTTCCGGATTCGTGATAAATCCGGAACGTTTTAGTGCCGGATTGATTTTGCCGTTTACACAAAAGTGGACGAATCCGAAATAAAAACTCCCCGGTTTGGTCGTGTCTCCGGAGATTTGAATCCGGAATTTAAAGTGGGAACTTTGAAACCGAAAACTTTTGAATT
>NC_138159.1:13569352-13651852 GCF_964199315.1 Orbicella franksi
GACTGTCATAGTCAAAAGCAAATATTCACTTGTTTAATAAGGGCTTTATATAGTAACAGAATGCTGTTGATGAGAATTTCAGAACTATTCTTCGATTGTCATCAATGAACCAAAGTAGCGAAGTCTATCTGGCGTCATTATCCAAGGACGTTGTAACAGAGAAACAAACAAAAAAATCTGCGCTGCATATGAACAGTTTTTTTTTTTTACGTTTTTTGGTTTCTTGTTTGTGTTTTAGGGGAAAACAGACTATCACCCTGACAGTCGTAGATGGCGGACCTCTGCCTTTCGCTTTTGATATCTTGACAACAGCATTCGATTACGGCAACAGAGTATTCGCCAAATACCCAAAAGACATCCCAGACTATTTCAAGCAGTCGTTTCCTGAGGGGTTTTCTTGGGAACGAAGCATGACTTACGAAGACGGGGCCATTTGCATCGCCACAAATGACATAAAGTAAGTAAGATGTAGAGCTGATGGCTCTCGCTAAGAAGATTTATAGGAAATTTATAGGAACCAGCACAAAAAATTATTACGTGATACTTCCGTCGGAGAATTGCCATGCAAATTGTTATCCCAAGTCAGAGTATTCTGAAATTCTATCTACAAATCTTCGGAGCGATTGCGGTTTATTTAGTTCAGCTTTACAGTCCCTGTGGAATGAGTATGCTTCATCAATTAATTATTACAGGCTCGTGGAAACAGTCTTCCAGAGTTTAGAATCTGAAGAAGTTTGCACGATAAATGTGCAATAGATCTAAACAACTTATATGATAAAATCGCCAATAAAAGGTCATTTCATTGACATACTACGGAAATTCTTCACTACTCTTCACTATCTACTCCTCTTCTCTTCAGTTCAAAGCTGGCGCCAATATCCTTGTTTGACGTCAATAGCGCCAGTCTCCGTGTGCTTAGTAATCCCGACTTAATAAATTCATAAAAAAAAACCCGCGGTTTTAACCAACAACACAACTGGTTGTGGCAATTTGTTCTATGCAATATAAGATTTAATCCCGCTAAAAATATATTTTGGAGTTATATAAACTTTAAGGCATTTTTCCAAAATAGTTCTCTCTGTGTATCATAAAAGGGAAGAAGAAAAAATTCGCCACTGGTTTTATCTGGTGTCATCTATTAAATTACATTGCTAAATATGTCTGTAAATGACGAAGTCTTCTTTTTATCTTTGCATGGTAACACTGACTATCTTTTATTTCTTTTTTATCAGAATGAAGAAAGACGTCGACAACTGTGACTGTTTTTTCTATGAAATTCGATTTGATGGGGTGAACTTTCCTGCCAATAGTCCAGTTATGCAGAAGAAGACCGTGAAATGGGAGCCATGCACTGAGGAAATGTATGTGCGTGATGGAGTGCTGAAGGGTGATGTTAACATGGCTCTGTTGCTTGAAGGAGGTGGCCATTACCGATGTGACTTAAAAACTACTTTCAAGTAAGTTTTTCTTTTTTATTATGCGTTTAAGATGTTGATGACTTACAATAAGGAGACATGAATAATTTCATCAAGACATGAATAAGTTTTAGTGGTCACTGTTACAGTGAAATCAGTGACCTTAGCTGCGACTTCTAGATTAGAGATGCCCCATGTGGGGATTGGTGTTGAACACTCCAAAAATATCTGAACCGCAAACACAAGATCACAAGTTAGTTATCCAGTGAACAACCTTACCCAGGAGGGAATATTTATTTTTTGTCAGGATAGTAAAATTCGGAAGGTGGCAACGATCAGGCTACAGTAGTAGTTTGCACTTTTGAAACAGTATTGTATTTGTTATATGCTGATACACTCAACCCAGTGTCACTAATTCGACTTCCTTTGCTTCTTTGCATGCAGAGCTAAGAAGGTTGTCCAGATGCCAGACTATCACTTTGTCAATCACCGACTTGAGATAACATGGCATGACAAGGATTTCAACAATGTTAAGCTGGATGAGCATGCAGAAGCTCATTCTGGGCTGCCAAGGCAGACCAAGTAAAGGCTTAACGAAAAGCCAAGACGACAAAGAGTACAAGAAAGTAATATATATATATATATATATATTTCAATTGAAAGGCATTTCACTCGGAATTAGTATTTGATACTTTCGATTCAAGAATTTATTTTGGGATTTGCTAAGCACTAGCTTCATTGTTAAATTAAGTTAAAGACGGTTTAACATTTTTTCCGTATTACAACATAGACAAAGACGTCTTAAACCCAGTAGTGGTCAAGTACAAGTAAGAAAACTGTGGTGAGAATAAACTTGTAGTCGAAGCCAGGTTTTGCAGAGTTTCTTCTCATAGAGTAGTGGTTTTGGAAAGATTTTGAATTTTTCCGTCCCCTTCGTCGCACCTTAAATTTTTTTGGTTTAAAACGGTAAAGTACAACAGGAATCACGCACTCATTCCTTTCTTTCTTTCCTTTTTAAACTTGGAAAATATTATTTTCCTAAGTTGTAGTGGTGAAGCGATTTCACTCCATCACTCCTTCTTCACTGGGTCACTTCCTGTTAGGCATTTGAAACCTCGCCGGGGGGTGGGGGTGAGGAACTCGAATATGAAAAGGTCAGGGTTGTTCGTCGGAAAATTTGAATTTTACTCCGAAAGGAGACTAATATGGGAGTTGCTCGAGCCTATTAGACCCCTAAAAGATAGTACTTAAAACGGAATAGGTTCGATTTGCCAATGCAAATTTGTGGTGCTTATCAACAATCTAATGTCATGGCCCTCTGAAATTAAGTTAAAAACTTCATCAGTGGTATAACGGAGACGAGACAAGAAGTTGGATACTGATCCGATCGAAAATCGAAACTGAGCACTTTCTGTTGGGAAATACTACTGGCTCAGTTTTGATAATCACACTGCCGCAAAAGACGTAGTGAAAATTGGTTATTAACAGGCATTAACAACCTGCTTAGAATTTCGGACGATTTTAATATCAATAAAAAGTGTCCGAAAATAAAATCTTTCGAAATTTTAAAGCGTCCGAAATTTTAAGTCTTTGAAATAATTACAGTATAGTATAAAACTTTAAGGTAGCACCAAAGGTCTTAGTTTCCATTATGGGCATGAAGCAAACTCTACTGATTTTAGACACTGCTTGAGATTTATAACGGCTTGATAGAATTTTGGTTATTTTCTGATCGGTTTATCTCTAAAACCTTTGCTCTTCGACTCCGCCAAACAAAAGAAGCGAAGGCTATTAAACCGGCAGATGTGTTTTGTTGGCAGAAAATGCTAATATCGGCTTTCTGTTGTCGAATGTTTCCATTTTCGGAAATATTTGCTCACCGAGAAAACTTCGCAGACACATACTGCAATCGATTAACTGAAGATTTGGTTGTCTTGTGTATATTTAAAAAAGTTGACTACGGAGCGTTTTAGGCTAAAGAATTAATTAGACATGCATACAAGCCAAGTGGCCCATCGGCCAGCGCTTATCTCCGGTTTCCGCAGCAGGAATCGACTAGGAGTAATTTTACTCCCCCCTGGATGGGATGCTAGTCCATCACAGGATTACCCCCAGCATTAATTCGCCGCTCCCATCGGGGTGTAGAGAGGAACTGCGAGAGTAAAGTGTCTTGTCCAAGAACACAGCACGATGTCCCCGGCCAGGGCTCCTCGATCCGGCGTCGAGCCCACTAATCATGAGCGATGTTAATTGAGTGTACTTTTAATATTAGAGGAAAATTGTTGGGTATTTGGGGAACATTGCGAGTATCATTCCAGTCTGGATAGACCAGAGAGATATCTCAAATTGGCCTGTGAAGTTCACAAAATATATAATGAGTGGAATTCCAAGTTTTGGATCCTCCAAGGGAAATAAAAAAAATGGTTTGAAATATCGGTTAGCTTGAGAAAGACAAAAAAAGTAGAGAAGGGTAAACATTGCACAGGTCGTAATAAAAATTCATGACCCAAAAAATGTCGCAACGAACGACAAATCGTAAAATTTGAAGTTGTGCTCAACAATGTGTATCTTGCTGCAGTTCAAGGAAAATATAATATTCCTTGTTGGGGACATTCAAACGACAATTTTCTATCAATCAATATAAACTTGCATTCTCTTGCATCACTGGCTGTCTGAAAAAACAACACACACTCATATCCACGTTTTATTTTTTTATTTTTTTTATTTTTTTATTTTTTGTTTTTACCCAAAGACAATTCTCGAAGCAATAGATGTCCAACAGTAGCGATTAAATGTAGACATGATGATAAATGTGAATGCAGCCATAACACTACTGGAGAAAAGGCCTAAAAAAAATTGTCAAAAAAAAAAAAATTCAGGTCTTTTTTTCAGTGGTGTTATGGCTGCATACGCACCGGTAACGCAAAAGTCATGGAGTTGAATCCCGTTCAGAGCTGAAAATTTTTTCAGGTCTTTTTTCCAGTAGTGTAATGGTTACATTCGCATCTATCATCATGTCCACACAATTCTCAAAGATAACAGTTTTCTGAGCTTTTGCTAACCAGCAGTGCCACAAAAGACACGAAGACAGACGATCCTTAGAAACATTTCTAATATTGTGGTTAACAGAAGCGAGCAGGAAGCCACAACTTTTATCACGTTCCGATGGTCCCAACAAATAAAAATGAGAGGATAAAAGACGGTGCTGCCATGATATACACTTTCATACAACTCGGTCTTGCAATAACCTGAGTAAGACTTTGGTAGGGAATGAGAAAGGAAAAATTCCAGGAAATCTAATTTTGTTTTCAAAGATCGAAATGCTTCGAATATAAGAATTAATTTGATCAGGTCCAAAAAAGATTTGTAGGTTAAGTAAACATTAAAGAAAAGAAGGCTGGGGTGAGTGACTTGCTGACTGACCGTGTGACATGTTTCCATTTTAAATCTTCCACCATTCACCATGCACGTTACAGTTTTAAACACAAACAGGAAGTGAAAAGCATGGGAACGAAAACAGATGAATTATTACTTACACTTACTGCAATCCTTACAAGCCACTAATCTATGATAAGATAAATCCACAGAACTTTGCTCCGACAACAGTTTAATTTTATTCTCATGTTAAAGGATGCCGCCCGTGTAGAGCGCCTTTTGCGGGAACTAGCCCAGTGAGCGAGGTACTCCTTGTCGTATAACAGCCAAAACACGTCCAATTGCAAGATGTATACTATCTAATATCTTACTTTCGATTCCTGACCCTTTTCCTTCTTCTCTGGATTACTCTTCTCAAAAAGTTCTTCTCTGTTATTCACTGACCCTATGCCTCTTTTTGAAAATCCGCCTCTCAAAATTGCTGATTATATGTATTTTCCGACGCTTAACCGAATTAAATGCATATACACTGCTAATCTTTCCTTAACAGCTATAAGCTCAAAATATTGCTAGCACATATTCATCACGCTATTTTAGTCATTAAAATTATTTTTCACTTATGTTCAACTTCTACCTAAAATCATTCAATACAGCTTTCTTTGGTAAGTAATAACACTAAATGTTACTAAGAACTATTTAACGCAGAGATCAAATAAACAGATCACGAGTCAATTTTCAACTGTACTATGATACTGTAAACAAGAGGCACACACAAATTGAGATAAATATCCTGAACTAAAAATGGATTGATATATCACATCACTACTTTATTCCCTGGAGTTCTTCAAGTAATGCATTTACTGGAAGTTGGAAAATCAACTAAAGAATATTCGTAATAACGGGTTTCAGAACCGAGTCATGATGGCCCAAAATGGACGGGGCAAAATTCGTCAAATCCATTATCGGTAATTACAGATCACGTAGAGAATCACACAACTTCATAAGCACTTTTTAAATCTTGAACCATTCTTGTTGTATTTTACTGTTTAAAACAAAGAAAAAGGTGAGAAGGAGCTTAAGGGGAAGCAAAGCAATTCAAAATCTTTCGATGCCAGTACTTTATGATAAAGATTTTGGGGTTACATGCACTTTCAGGTATTTTTCGAAAATGGTTATCTCTGTGTATCATAAAAGGGAAAAATCGCCGCTGGTTTGATCTGGTATCATCTGTTAAATTATATAACCAACTATGCGTGTAAATGACAAAGTGTTCCTTTTATCTTTGCATGGTAACACAGACTATGTTTTGTTTCTTTTTTATTAGAATGAAGAAAGACGTCGACAACCGTGAGTGTGTTTTCTATGAAATCCGATTTGATGGGGTGAACTTTCCTGTCAATAGTCCAGTTATGCAGAAGAAGATTTTGAATTGCTTTGCTTCCCCTTAAGCTCCTTCTCACCTTTTTCTTTGTTTTAAACAGTAAAATACAACAAGAATGGTTCAAGATTTAAAAAGTGCTTATGAAGTTGTGTGATTCTCTACGTGATCTGTAATTACCGATAATGGATTTGACGAATTTTGCCCCGTCCATTTTGGGCCATCATGACTCGGTTCTGAAACCCGTTATTACGAATATTCTTTAGTTGATTTTCCAACTTCCAGTAAATGCATTACTTGAAGAACTCCAGGGAATAAAGTAGTGATGTGATATATCAATCCATTTTTAGTTCAGGATATTTATCTCAATTTGTGTGTGCCTCTTGTTTACAGTATCATAGTACAGTTGAAAATTGACTCGTGATCTGTTTATTTGATCTCTGCGTTAAATAGTTCTTAGTAACATTTAGTGTTATTACTTACCAAAGAAAGCTGTATTGAATGATTTTAGGTAGAAGTTGAACATAAGTGAAAAATAATTTTAATGACTAAAATAGCGTGATGAATATGTGCTAGCAATATTTTGAGCTTATAGCTGTTAAGGAAAGATTAGCAGTGTATATGCATTTAATTCGGTTAAGCGTTGGGAAATACATATAATCAGCAATTTTGAGAGGAGGATTTTCAAAAGGAGGCATAGGGTCAGTAAATAAGAGAGAAGAACGTTTTGAGAAGAGTAATCCAGAGAAGAAGGAAAAGGGTCAGGAATCGAAAGTAAGATATTAGATAGTATACATCTTGCAATTGGGCTTGTTTTGGCTGTTATACGACAAGGAGTACCTCGCTCACTGGGCTAGTTCCCGCAAAAGGCGCTCTACACGGGCGGCATCCTTTAACACGAGAATAAAATTAAACTGTTGTCGGAGCAGAGTTCTGTGGATTTATCTTATCATAGAGTAGTGGCTTGTGAGGATTGCAGTAAGTATAATTAATAATTCATCTGTTTTCGTTCCCATGCTTTTCACTTCTTGTCTGTGTTTAAAACTGTAACGTGCATGGTGAATGGTGGAAGATTTAAAATGGAAATATGTCACTCGGTCAGTCAGCAAGTCACTCACCCCAGCCTTCTTTTCTTTAATGTTTACTTAACCTACAAATCTTTTTTGGACTTGATCAAATTAATTCTTATATTCGAAGCATTTCGATCTGTGAAAACAAAATTAGATTTCCTGGAATTTTTCCTTTCTCATTCCCTACCAAAGTCTTACTCAGGTTATTGCAAGACCGAGTTGTATGAAAGTGTGTATTAAGCCAGTACCGTCTTTTATCGATCCTCTCATTTTTATTCGTCGGGACCATCGGAACGTGATAAAGGTTGTGACTTCCTGCTCGCTTCTGTTAACCACAATATTAGAAATGTTTCTAAGGATAGTCTATCTTCGTGTCTTTTGTGGCAGTGCTGGTTAGCAAAAGCTCAGAAAACTATTATCTTTGAGAATTGTGTAAACATGATGATAGATGCGAATGCAACCATTACACTACTGGAAAAAAGACCTGAAAAAAATTTCAGCTTTGAACGGGATTCAATTCCATAACTTTTGCGTTACCGGTGCGTATGCAGCCATAACACCACTGGAAAAAAGACCTAATTTTTTTTTTGACAATTTTTTTAGGCCTTTTCTCCAGTAGTGTTATGGCTGCATTCACATTTATCATCATGTCTACATTTAATCGCTACTGTTGGACATCTATTGCTTCGAGAATTGTCTTTGGGTAAAAACAAAAAAAATAAAATAAAATAAATAAAAAATAAAACGTGGATATGAGTGTGTGTTGTTTTTTCAGACAGCCAGTGATGCAAGGAATGCAAGTTTATATTGATTGATAGAAAATTGTCGTTTGAATGTCCCCAACAAGGAATATTATATTTTCCTTGAACTGCAGCAAGATGCACATTGCTGAGCACAACTTCAAATTTTACGATTTGTCGTTCGTTGCGACATTTTTTGGGTCATGAATTTTTATTACGACCTGTGCAATGTTTACCCTTCTCTACTTTTTTTTTCTTTCTCAAGCTAACCGATTTTTCAAACCATTTTTTTTATTTCCCTTGGAGGATCCAAAACTTGGGATTCCACTCATTATATATGTTGTGAACTTCACGGTCCAATTTGAGATTTCTTTCTGGTCTATCCAGACTGGAATGATACTCGCAATGTTCCCTAAATACCCAACAATTTTTCTCTGATATTAAAAGTACACTCAATTAACATCGCTCATGATTAGTGGGCTCGACGCCGGATCGAGGAGCCCTGGCCGGGGACATCGTGCTGTGTTCTTGGACAAGACACTTTACTCTCGCAGTTCCTCTCTACACCCTGGTGGGAGCGGCGAATTAATGCTGGGGATAATCCTGTGATGGACTAGCTCCTAGTCGATTCATGCTTCGCAAACCGGAGATAAGGGCTGACCGATTGGCCACTTGGCTTGCATGCATGTCTAATTAATTCTTTAGCCTAAAACGCTCCGTAGTCAACCTTTTTAAATATACACAAGAGAATCAAATCTTCAGTTAATCAGTTGCAGTATGTGTCTGCGAAGTTTCTCGTTGAGCAAATATTTCCGAAAATGGAAACATTCGACACCAAAAAGCCGATATTAGCATTTTCTGCCAACAAAACACATCTGCCGGTTTAATAGCCTTCGCTTCTTTTGTTTAGCGGAGTCGACGAGCAAAGGTTTTAGAGATAAACCGATCAGAAAATAACCAAAATTCTATCAAGCCGTTATAAATCTCAAGCAGTGTCTAAAATAGAGTTTGCTTCCTGCCCATGATGAAAACTAAGATCTTTCGTGCTACTTTAAAGTTTTATACTATACTGTAATTATTTTAAAGACTTAAAATTTCGGACGCTTTAAAATTTCGAAAGGTTTTATTTTCGGATACTTTTTATTGATATTAAAATCGTCCGAAATTCTAAGCAGGTTGTTAATGCCTGTTAATAACCAATTTTCACTACGTCTTTTGCGGCAGTGTGATTATCAAAAACTGAGCAAGTAGTATTTCCCAACAGAAAGTACTCAGTTTCGATTTTCGACCGGATCAGTATCCAACTTCTTGTCTCGTCTCCGTTATACCACTAAAGAAGTTTTTAACTTAATTTCAGAGGGCCATGACATTAGATTGTTGATAAGGACCACAAATTTGCATTGGCAAATCGAACCTATTCCGTTTTAAGTGCTATCTTTTAGGGGTCTAATAGGCTCGAGCAACTCCCATATTAGTCTCCTTTCGGAGTAAAATTCAAATTTTCCGACGAACAACCCTGACCTTTTCGTATTTGAGTTCCTCCTCCCCCCCCCCCCCCCCTCCCGAGGTTTAAAATGTCTAACAGGAAGTGACCCAGTGAAGAAGGAGTGATGGAGTGAAATCGCTTCACCACTACAACTCGGGAAAATCATATTTTCCAAGTTTAAAAAGGAAAGAAAGAAAGGAAAGAGTGTGTGATTCCTGTTGTACTTTACCGTTTTAAACCAAAAAAATTTAAGGTGCGATGAAGGGGACGGAAAAATTCAAAATCTTTCCAAAACCACTACTCTATGAGAAGAAACTCTGCAAAACCTGGCTTCGACTACAAGTTTATTCTCACCACAGTTTTCTTACTTGTACTTGACCACTACTGGGTTTAAGACGTCTTTGTCTATGTTGTAATACGGAAAAAGTGTTAAACCGTCTTTAACTTAATTTAACAATGAAGCTAGTGCTTAGCAAATCCCAAAATAAATTCTTGAATTGAACGTATCAAATACTAATTCCGAGTGAAATGCCTTTGAATTGAAATTATATATATATACTTTCTTGTACTCTTTGTCGTCTTGGCTTTTCGTTAAGCCTTTACTTGGTCTGCCTTGGCAGCCCAGAATGAGCTTCTGCATGCTCATCCAGCTTAACCTTGTCGTAATCCTTGTCATGCCATGTTATCTCAAGTCGGTGATTGACAAAGTGATAGTCTGGCATCTGGACAACCTTCTTAGCTCTGCATGCAAAGAAGCAAAGGAACTCGAATTAGTGACACTGGGTTGAGTGTATCAGCATATAACAAATACAATACTGTTTTAAAAGTGCAAACTACTACTGTAGCCTGATCGTTGCCACCTTCCGAACTTTACTATCCTGACAAAAGATACATATTCCCTTCTAGGTAAGGTTGTTCACTGGATAACTAACTTGTGATCTTGTGTTTGCGGTTCAGAATATTTTTGGAGTGTTCAACACCAACCCCACATGGGGCATCTCTAATCTAGAAGTCGCAGCTAAGGTCACTGATTTCACTGTAACAGTGACCACTAAAACTTATTCATGTCTTGATGAACTTATTCATGTCTCCTTATTGCAAGTCATCAACATCTCAAACGCATAATAAAAAAGAAAAACTTACTTGAAAGTAGTTTTTAAGTCACATCGGTAATGGCCACCTCCTTCAAGCAACAGAGCCATGTTAACATCACCCTTCAGCACTCCATCACGCACATACATTTCCTCAGTGCATGGCTCCCATTTCACGGTCTTCTTCTGCATAACTGGACTATTGGCAGGAAAGTTCACCCCATCAAATCGAATTTCATAGAAAAAACAGTCACAGTTGTCGACGTCTTTCTTCATTCTGATAAAAAAGAAATAAAAGATAGTCAGTGTTACCATGCAAAGATAAAAGGAAGACTTCGTCATTTACGGACATAGTTAGCAATGTAATTTAATAGATGATATCAGATAAAACCAGTGGCGAATTTTTTCTTCTTCCCTTTTATGATACACAGAGAGAACTATTTTGGAAAAATGCCTTAAAGTTTATATAACCCCAAAATATATTTTTAGCGGGATTAAATTTTATATTGCATAGAACAAATTGCCACAACCAGTTGTGTTGTTGGTTAAAACCGCGTTTTTTGTTATGAATTTATTAAGTCGGGATTACTAAGCACACGACCGAAGGCAACGGCGACTGGCGCTAGTGACGTCAAACAAGGATATTGGCGCCAGTTTTGAACTGAAGAGAAGAGGACTAGATAGTGAAGAGTAGTGAAGAATTTCCGTAGTATGTCGATGAAATGACTTTTTATTTGCGATTTTATCATATAAGTTGTTTAGATCTATTGCACATTTATCGTGCAAACTTCTTCAGATTCTAAACTCTGGAAGACTGTTTCCACGATCTTGCAATAATTAATTGATGAAGCATACTCATTCTACAGGGAATGTGAAGCTGAACTAAACCGCAATCGCTCCGAAGATTTGTAGATAGAATTTCAGAATACTCTAACTTGGGATAACAATTTGCATGGCAATTCTCCGACGGAAGTATCACGTAATAATTTTTTGTGCTGGTTCCTATAAATTTCCTTTAAATCTTCTTAGCGAGAGCCATCAGCTCTACATCTTACTTACTTTATGTCATTTGTGGCGATGCAAATGGCCCCGTCTTCGTAAGTCATGCTTCGTTCCCAAGAAAACCCCTCAGGAAACGACTGCTTGAAATAGTCTGGGATGTCTTTTGGGTATTTGGCGAATACTCTGTTGCCGTAATCGAATGCTGTTGTCAAGATATCAAAAGCGAAAGGCAAAGGTCTGCCGTCTACGACTGTCAGGGTGATAGTCTGTTTTCCCCTAAAACACAAGCAAGAAACCAAAAACGTAAAAAAAAAGGAACTGTTCACATGCAGCGCAGATTTTTTTGTTTGTTTCTCTGTTACAAAAGTCCTTGGATAATGACGCCAGATAGACTTCTCTACTTTGGTTCATTGATGACAATCGAAGAATAGTTCTAAAATTCTCATCAACAGCGTTCTGTTACTATATAAAGCCCTTATTAAACAAGTGAATATTTACTTTTGACTATGACGGTCTGACCTCAAAGTTTCAGAACCGTACGATTATTACTTTCCTGGTAATTATTTGGTGGCTTTCTTTTACACCACCAAACTATAGAAACTTGAATAGAGGGAAATGGTTAGGTAGGTCGGTAAACATCAAGGAAACAAACAAACTGGCTAAGATTTATGTTGGAAGGTCCTTGACCCTGCCCATCTTTGGTTTAATGCTCATTGATTGTGTACACTACAATCGCAATGCTTCTCTTGGTTAGTTGTGTGAGCACATATAACCGCCTTTTGTATACTGCCAGGTTTTGTGCGGGGTCAACCCCCCAAAATAGTTGACAAAAACATAAAAGAAAGAACTTTGCCAGGTTTCATTATCATTCCCTCTATTATCTATACGCAAACATTACAGGAAGTTCCCTTTGACCGAGTTAATTGGTTGCTCATTCTTTTGAATAGTGCGCACTTTTACGGTGCATACTTTGACACAAATGACGCGACGACCAACTTTACTATGTGGCAAAGAAAGAGAAACAGGAGAAAAGAAAACAACTCAGAACAAGGCGGGAATTACCTGATAAACTAGGTATGGAAAGATTAAATAACTAGACACTTAACAGTCTGATCCCACCAGGGGCTTAGGTGTCTACAGTTTAAACTGGACGCGCAACATTGCTTGGACGTAAGACAACTCTTAAAAAGGGCTACGGTAACCTCAAGGGTCGTAAAATCGAAGGAAAGAGAGATAAACCCTGTATCTGCTGCGATATCCTGATTAAAATACGGCTTTAGACGTATTCTCGATATTACATATGTTCAATGGAAAAAAAACTAAGCAATGCTCGAAGCAAGGGTGCCGTAAAACTGATCACAATGATTAAACATTTGCAAACTTTTACTTACTCGAAGGGCTGGCCACTTCCTTCCCCTGTAATGACGAACTTGTGCCCGTTTACAGCACCGTCCATACGCAGCTTGATTTTCATTTCTGGTTTAATCACACTCTGCGGAAAGAGATTGGAATCAGTCTGACATCAGTCACCAGTTCAGAATAAGCAGTAGAGTAAATTCATCAGTCAAAATGAAACGTGCAACACTTACCATGATGGTAGACGCAAGTAAGATTTTAGCCTAATACAGCTCTTGTTGTTTTCGATCTGCTCTCTTCCAAATCACCAGGGTGAATGAGACCTCAGCACTGAGGATGCTGCTTTAAACCTGAATGTCACACCCAAAATTGAATCAATTATAAGCTAGGAACCCTAATGTAACAAACAACAACCCATTGTAACAAACAGCAACCCTTTGATGTCTATCATACCAAGCCACACGTTTTCGTTGTTCACGTACTATTTCAAAAACTCGTGCTTCGGGTTTGTTCACCGGTTTCCAAAGGCGAGAAAACATTTGGTTTTATTGTTTTCGAGCGTTTGGAAACCTGTTGAAACCCGAAGCACGAGTTTTTGAAATTATTTCTTCAACAAAGAAAATTTGCAGAAATTATCATTACAATAAGTTTTCTGACATTAAATATGTTTTATTTGAGAAGTGGAATGTGAACCTGTCACCTAATTGCTGCTTGCTGGTCTGTGGTGTTATTTCATTTGCATTCAATGCCACGTTGTTACCTAACTGTCTGTGACTTCTGAGCGAGCACGTTGCTTCGCAATGCAGATGGCAGAGTACAGATTTAGACCTCCTAAACTAGCTGAAGAAGAGGAAACTTGTGTGGCCAGCGCTATTCCAAAGTCTACCCAATATAAAAACCGGAGGAGAAAGTTGTTTCCCATGTGAGTGCCACTTTAGGGCCGAAGTGTATAAGCAAGGTTGAGACCGAACCAAAAGACAAGGTCGCAATCAATGAGGGAGAATTTAATTTAGAAAAGAATAGCTCTTTCTGTTTTGGGGACTTTAACAACTGTACCGTTACATTCAATGTCAGCAGTAAATAAGCTTGCTTTAAAGTGTATTGTAACTCTGTGTGATTAAATAAAGTTGTTCATCTTCATGTGATGGTCTTGCTCTATGAATATGCGGATTGAGAACCATTTTACACACGGGTTTGAAATCGTTTCCAAGCACTTGCGGTTTTCAACTCGTTTTTTTTATTGGGTTTCTAAACTCATCCACCTGACCAGAATGAGGCGTTTTGGTTGGGTAACAACGACATCAATAATTAATGAGTTTGAGATATGAAAATCACCTTGGGGTATCGACTAACAAGTGTAATGATGCAAACATTAGTGGAATTACTTTTGTAGCCACAAGAGTTAAATTTTTCCGTTTTTGGGCGTCTTTTCTTTTTTATTTTTGTCTTTGTTGTTATAGGCTAATTTTTGCGTACTTTTTCGTGCGGTTTTAAATGTAAATTAGTTTTTTCACGTCGTGTTAGGTAATCTTCTATTGTTTATCACGTAACCTCGCCAAGTCTATTCTTTTGCTTCAAAATTCCGTTTTAAAGCGTCGTAGTTTTCTAGCTGTATTCAGTCATTGTCAGTTCCGGAGTGCCGTAGAGATCTTGTAAGTGATCTCGTATTTTCCTTTCTATTTTTTTTTTTTTTTGGCGTTTTTCGTATTGTTGTATAATCGGTTTATGTAAGTTTAAGTTCGTGTTTATCAATTTCTGCAAACCGGGATAAGCTCCGGCCTGATGGGCCACTTGGCTCGTATGCAGACTTTACCTTAAGTGAGTCGTTAGAATTAACGGCGAATGCAAAAAGTACAGGAGAGTTGTCTGCAACTTTAAAGAAGGACTTTTTCATATGGAATTACATAACTCATCTTATCATCAAGTAAAGATACTGTTATCTTGATTTTCATTTCCCGGCGCTAGCATTAGGGTTAACCTTCATATGATTGCTTCGGTTAACAAAGAGTTGACATATTTTCACAACTATATATAAGATCTGCCTGTTTCTTCGACGCAATCACTCACTCAACCAGTCTAATTTGGCTTAGCAGATTTAAATTAAACTAGGCATTACATCCTGGCTTTTTAATCAATCAGTCTAATAAGTGTCTTTTTTACACCGAGAGTTGAAAATGGAGCAGAGATACATCCTTTCTTATAAGTTGTTGTATTTAATAACTTATGTAATACTCTACAATAACTTATATGAGTAATAACGAAGAGGCAAGATTTGCTGTTACTCCGAGTTTCGTGCTTACGCACTCATCAGACAGTATTTAATTATAAGCATTCCTATCAACTAGATATATATACACGGTATTAAACAATAGGCTAATTGCTGGACTAGTTGCATTACAATAAGTGATAGTTATACTGGAAAACAATAGGTGTGAAGACAGAGATTACGGGGACGAGTATAAACTGCGTGGGTGCAGTACAATATAAAGAAAGTGTCAAGCGTTCTTCAAGTAGAATTTGTTCTCGTGCCGGCATTTAGAAATAAGTTCTGATCTTTTGTTTAGTAGATTGTCGTTGCTATGTTTGATAATCATTAGTTTTTCTGTGAGGCAGAGGTCGCATCGTTTGGAAATGTTGTTGTAGGGTCTTGCACGGCTAATAATTGACCATTTGATGTTGAAGTCTTGTTTTTTGTCGTGTAGTTGCCAGATGTATTTAGAAAGCTCGGTGCTGTTGATGTGTTTTCTGTGCTTAAATGTGGATTTGTGCTGCGAGAATCTCTGTTTGAATGTTCCTTCTGTCAGTCCAATGTAGTTCTTGGTTGTGTTGTTAGTTGTAACTTGTGCGTTGTAGATTACACTGGAAGTCAGGCATTTGTTGTCTAGCGGGCATTGGTCTTTTTTGCGGCAGTTGCATTGCTCTCCGGTGATTGCGTTGGCGTTGTTGTCGGCGTTTGTTATTTTCATGTTGTGTTTGTTGATTACTGTTTTCATGTTGTCCATGCAACTGTAGCTGACTTTGACGTTGTTTTTGTTGAAGAGGCTGTGGTATTTATGTTGGTTCGGAAAGTGCTTAGATATGAGCTTCAGGAATGTTCTACCGATGTTTGTCTTTACGTTTTTACTAAATGGAGGGTTAACAGCAAATCTTGCCTCTTCGTTATTACTCATATACTCAGCTCTACACTATATGTGTATTGAGCACTATTTTAATGGGATCTGCTACTTCCTCATATGGTTATATTCGCTCCTGCTTAACAACAGTAGAGCACTTTTCGCCGATCGCCGTTATCCACAATGGAGAAAACAAGATTCAACTATTCAATGAAGAACATTCCTATCCCACCAAGAAACTCCTACCTCAAGAAACTCATCGAAAAGACCGAAAGTGTAATCAAGCGTATGCGTTGGAAAGCCTTCTTCTTCGAACAGAATAAAGATAAGAATAACACAGACCACAACAACGACGACGACAACATTGACAACAACAACTTTGGTTTTAAATCAAGAAAATGCCCTCCTCAGAACGAAGACCTAAACAACTTTGAAACTGACGTGTACGAAATGATCAAGAACATTGAATTCAGGCAAATACGAGATGACTTCCAAGACCATCTACAACAAGACATTAGGAAAATAAACAACTCCACAAAAACATTCATACCTGCTGACAAAACAACCAACTACTACGAAGTAGACAAAGCTTCGCACGACAAGCTTCTCAAGGACAATATCACATCGACGTACAAGAAAGCAAATTCTAATACGATTACTGCTATTAACAAAGAAGCTCAAGTCATTGCTACTAATCTGAACATTGACGACCGCGCGGAACGCATGGCTGAACGACAGGCTTTTATAACACTCAAAGACCATAAAGACAACTTCCAGAACAAACCTACATGTAGACTCATTAACCCTGCAAAAAGTGAGATTGGACGTATCAGTAAAGAAATCCTCGCGAACATTAACACGACTGTGAGACAGAAGACTGGCCTTAACCAATGGAAAAACTCATCATCCGTCATCAACTGGTTCTCCTCTATACAACACAAAGATCAACATACCTTCGCCGTATTTGACATTGAGAACTTCTACCCTTCCATTACTGAGAAACTTCTTACAGACGCAATCAACTTCGCCAAACAATTCACTTCCATTACGGACCGCGACATCGATATTATTATGCATTCAAGAAAATCCCTTCTCTTTGACAGTAACACCGCCTGGATCAAGAAAAACAACAGTTCTTTTGACGTTACTATGGGCAGCTTCGACGGAGCCGAAGTATGCGAGCTCGTAGGCTTATTCATTCTCGACGACCTGTGTAACATATACGGGATAGACAACATCGGGCTTTACAGAGACGACGGACTTGCCATCTTCAAAAACATCTCCGGACCTCAAGCAGACCGTACAAGGAAGGACATAACAAGACGCTTCAAGACATATGGACTTAACATTACCATACAGACTAACATGAAAATTGTTAACTACCTGGACGTCACCTTCGATCTTACAAAAGGCACCTACTGCCCCTACAGAAAGCCTAACGACGAGCCGCAGTACATCAACACAAAGTCTAACCACCCACCTAACATAATAAAGCAACTTCCAGCATCCATCAATCGCCGTATTTCCGCCAACTCATGCAACGAACACGAATTCAACAAGGCCAAACCAATCTACGAAACTGCTTTGAAAGCCAGCGGATACTCTGAAACACTAATTTACAACGAAGACAATCAACCAACACGCCCCCGACGCAACAGACAAAGAAACATTATATGGTACAACCCTCCATTTAGTAAAAACGTAAAGACAAACATCGGTAGAACATTCCTGAAGCTCATATCTAAGCACTTTCCGAACCAACATAAATACCACAGCCTCTTCAACAAAAACAACGTCAAAGTCAGCTACAGTTGCATGGACAACATGAAAACAGTAATCAACAAACACAACATGAAAATAACAAACGCCGACAACAACGCCAACGCAATCACCGGAGAGCAATGCAACTGCCGCAAAAAAGACCAATGCCCGCTAGACAACAAATGCCTGACTTCCAGTGTAATCTACAACGCACAAGTTACAACTAACAACACAACCAAGAACTACATTGGACTGACAGAAGGAACATTCAAACAGAGATTCTCGCAGCACAAATCCACATTTAAGCACAGAAAACACATCAACAGCACCGAGCTTTCTAAATACATCTGGCAACTACACGACAAAAAACAAGACTTCAACATCAAATGGTCAATTATTAGCCGTGCAAGACCCTACAACAACATTTCCAAACGATGCGACCTCTGCCTCACAGAAAAACTAATGATTATCAAACATAGCAACGACAATCTACTAAACAAAAGATCAGAACTTATTTCTAAATGCCGGCACGAGAACAAATTCTACTTGAAGAACGCTTGACACTTTCTTTATATTGTACTGCACCCACGCAGTTTATACTCGTCCCCGTAATCTCTGTCTTCACACCTATTGTTTTCCAGTATAACTATCACTTATTGTAATGCAACTAGTCCAGCAATTAGCCTATTGTTTAATACCGTGTATATATATCTAGTTGATAGGAATGCTTATAATTAAATACTGTCTGATGAGTGCGTAAGCACGAAACTCGGAGTAACAGCAAATCTTGCCTCTTCGTTATTACTCATATACTCAGCTCTACACTATATGTGTATTGAGCACTATTTTAATGGGATCTGCTACTTCCTCATATGGTTCTACAATAACTTATATAACTTATATCCTTCTTTTCGTTAGCGTTAATCTTCATAATAAGAAAGAGTCACACTAGAAAGTTTATCGAGTAACCTTGAGTACAACCAGTGAACACACCAAGTTTTTCTAACATTTCTGTAACGTCCTTGCCTCGACTCCCCTGAAAAGTCAGCGCGTCTCCAAGTGCTTTTAAAATGGTCAGCTCTTGGGATGGCAACTAACTATTTTTCGCAAGTGTAATCGTGTTAGCGGTTTATTACATAATAGGGTGGTTTTCAATTGAGTGTCGAACGTAATCAGACAATTACTTTGGTTTTAGTTTTACCACGGTTTGAGATGAGCTGAGTAGTCTAATTGGTAAGTAATTTGTTTTGGTTTTGGTTTTACGACACTCAATTGAAAACCGCTCTATCGTGTAAGAGAAGAAAGTCAATCGGCCAGCTCAACACCAGGTAGCCTTACCATCTCTTATTATGTAACCTTTTATTGTATCTTTTATCAATTGTGACTTTTGAATTAAATTTTTATCAAATAATAAAGTTAGTATAATTAGAGAGAGTCACAACATGGCCTCCAAAACGCGGTTATTTTCACGACTAAACTGCTTTTCACATGGCTGGTGAAAATTAGTAAGTTTATCGGATAGCCCAGAGGAAAAAGGATAATTTCATTCTCCCTTGCAAGATCTTACAGTGCGAACACTGAACACTAAAAGTATTTCTGCAATGTTGAATGTCCTTAGCCCTCAATTAAAAGTAGCTATAGCTATTCGAAATACCGCCTGCAGGGGTACATGTAGGTCTATGGTGAAACTATTTATCAACAAAATTACTCTAAGCTCGATAGCTTTCGGTCACATCAGTTTATAAGAGGTACGGAGTTACAACGCACGACTGAGAAACATCCCACAAGGATAAGCTGTAAGGATTATCTCGCCTGACAAAAACCCCACGGCCTTAACACATGGCTTCGTGTTGGGCCGACATTTGGCAATGTGAGCGTCCCTCTCGTCGGTTTGCACGTGTTGGCATTGCACCTCGCCTTCACCTGCTCTCCACAAAAAAAAAAAAAAAAAAAAAAACCGGCGTCGTGTTGAAAGAGTTTTTTTAAAATAAATAATATTACGAAGTACGAACGAAGCCTTATCAGTCGTAATGTAAGATCTGTCTGTTTCAGCGACATAATCAGTCAATCAGTCAATCATAATCTCAAACTGGCTCAGTAGTTTTAAATCAAACTAGTTGTCACATCCTAGGTTTGTTATCAGTCGTGCTCATTTTTTTCAAGCTAAGATTGGAAAGCAAGGTCGGTGTTTTTTTTAAATTTTTTGACATTGGAGCAAAGTCCAGGATCATTCAATAACTTCTGTAATAATCTTCAATAACGGCTTATGTGCCTAGAAACCTCACGAGAAACAAGGAGACACACACTTGAAGCGAAGTAGGTGTAGTTTTATTCATACTCCTTCGTAGTTTTAGGCTCCAATATGTTACGGTTTTTCGCATACAAATCCTTATAAATTATTTGGACTCTTACGTAACCTGAGTACTATCTGTACTAATGTTTTTACAACGGGCGCTCCTTTACAAGCTTGGGCCACCTTTTCAATTTGCGTTAAGTTTAGCCCAGGCTACACTTGTCTGAATTCAGTTCGCGCGGTGACTCTGACAAGGAGCGACCGATTAGCGCTCTGTATTTGCTGTCTAAAGGAAGTCTGCCCGAAGACATCATTAAGTCCAAAGAAGGCCCAAGCCTCAGGATTTGCTAGTAAGCGTCGTCCATTATCGTACGTGAGGCGGGCCTGAGGAGATGTGTAAACTGTACGGGTCCCATTTAGTCCCCTAACGGTAGGCCGTTTGCCCTGTGGCGATAATGTTGTGCGTGCTTTAGACAGCAAAACTCTTTAGCCACATCGATTTAGGGCTTAGACGTGCAATGGACTAGACATCTCTAACTGCTGTTGGCGTCATTTGCTCTGAACTTTGATGTAGCTAAAGACTTAGAAAAAAATCTGTTGAAATCTGGATGTGCCATTCCGCGCTCGACAAAATTGAAGTACATCCGGGACATTGTTATTTGCGAGCAAAACATGACCACGAGCAGAGAGAAGAACATCAGTTCAAGCGCTGATCGTGAATAGAATTTCCTTGTTTTATCAATTTTAGGCGTTCTCGGCTTAGCTAAGTATCAGAACTGTCTGTGATTCGCTAGCGCGGAGAAATTTATTTGCGTGGTTTCCGGGCGATAATTGACGTAACGACAACATGTTGAGTGTTCGCTTACTGCTAACTATGGCCTAGTTTGTTTGAATTTCAATCGATTCTCGATGTAGGAAGCTCTTGTTCAGTCCATTTAGGACGATGCAGGCCTTTAGAAAGCAATAGATTGGCTCTCCGCCGCGCTTTTGATATCTTTACGTTCGTGTTGATTTAGACTCCAATTTCATGTTAAAAGCACTCTTAATTAAATTGTACAATTCATGATTCAACGAAAAGACAGTGAATTTAGTCTTCCTGGCCTCAAAAGGCATACAGGAGAGTTATTTGCTGCTATTTGAGCTACGATAAGCCTCGTGGAAAGCTAGCTCAAGGACAGAATTGTGGCAAGATTATCAGTGACAAGTCAAATTCTATGGCTATGTTTTTGCGAATCCGGTCAGATATATAAAGGACACATCAAAACTTTATTTCCTGGAGTTCTTCAATTAATGCATTTACTGGAGCTGGAAAATCAATTAAATCATATTCGTAAGCATAGGTTTCAGAACCGAGCCATGATGTCCGTTTAAAACAAAGAAAAAGGTGAAAAAAGGGGAAGGAAAACAATTCAAAATCTTTCACAAGCCAGTACTTTATGATAAGAACACTCTACAAAACCTGGTTTCGACAACAAGCTTATTTTCACCATTGTTTTCTTACTTGTATTTTACTACAACTGTTATGCCACAAAAGATGGAAGCTATCTTTAACTAAATTTGACTTTAAAGCTAGTGCTTATCGAATCCCAAACGAAATCCTTGAATTGAAAGTATCAAACACTTATTCCGCGTAAAAAAACAAACAAACAAAGAACTTTTCATCTGTTTGTTGTCGTCTTGGCTTTTCGTTAAGCCTTTACCTAGCCTGCCTTGGCAGCTCAGAATGAGCTTCGGTATGCTCATATAGCTTAACCTTGTTCTAATCTTCGTCGTGGCTTAAAATCTCAATGCGATGCTCCACAAAGTGATAGTCTGGCAACTCGACAACCTTCTTAGCTCTGCAAAGGAGCAAATGAACTCGAATTAGTGACATTAGGCTCGGTGCATCGATCAGCATATAACAAATACAATACCGTTTTATTTCAAAAGTGAAAACTCTTCGCACTTATTGTTGTCAGTTTCCGAAGTTGACTATCCTGACAAAAGTCAAGTTAATTTCCTTGAAGGTAAGATTATTTCCTGGGTAAATAATTGGATCTTGCCTTTGAGATTTAGATAGCTTTGAAGTCGTGGTCAACACCAATCCCAACATGAGTTGTTCATTATCCAGCAGTCAGAGCTACGGTCACTGATTCCTCTCTAACAGTGATCACTAAAACTTATTCATGTGTTGATGAAATTTCGTCGTTTATTCCCTATTACGAGTCAACAATATCTTAAACCCATAGTGTAAATAAAAAAAAAATCTTACTTGTAAGTAGTTTTGAAGTCACATCGGTAATGGCCACCTCCTTCAAGTAACAGAGCCGTGTTAACATCACCCTTCAGCACTCCATCACGCACATACATTTTCTCAGTGGATGGCTCCCATTTCACGGTCTTCTTCTGCATAACTGGACCATTGGCGGGAAAGTTCACCCCATCAAAACGAATTTCATAGAAAAAAACAGTCACGTTTGTCGACGTCTTACTTCATTCTGATAAAATTAAAAGAAATGAGGCATAGTCAGTGTTCCCATACAAAGATAAAAGGAACACTTTGACCTTTACAAGCATATAGCTGGCAATAAAATTAATGCATGATATCAAATGAAACCAGGGGCGATTTCTTTTACATTCTTCCTTTTTGTTATACGCAGAGAGAACTATTTTGGAAAAATACGTTAAACTTGTGGTTCACACTTAACATTGCAGTCCATATAAAAGGAGAAAGGAATAAGGAAGTTAAAAGTGTACCGAAAGGGAAAAAAATGACAACAAAATACCAAGAAATTAAACTAAAGTGACTTGACTGGAACGAAAAAGTTTCTTTAAATATTTTTATCGGGAGGCATCAGCTTACTTACTTTATGTCATTTGTGGCGGTGCAAAAGCCTCCGTCTTCGTAAGTCATGCATCCTTCCCAGGAATACCCCTCAGGAATACCCCTTAGGAAACGACTGCTTGAAATAGTCTGGTATGTCTTTTGGGTATTTGGCGAATACCCTGTTGCCGTAATCGAATACTACTGTCAAGATATTGAAAGCAAAAGGCGGAGGTCCGCCGTCTATGACCGCCAGGTCCATAGTCTGCTTTCCCCTAAAAAACAAACAAGAAACCAAAGACGTGAGAAAAAGCACTATTCAAATGCAATGCAGAACGTTTTTTCTCTGTTACATAGTGCTGAAAGATAATGACAGTAGAAATGTTCTTTGGTTGAGCCCCAATTTAACAAGTGAATATCTTTTGAAACAAAAGACGACGCAACCACCTCTTATCGTAGTAAGATATTCAATTTTGTTTAGTGGCAATAAAAAGTGAATTTTTTTTTTTTTGGAGTGGAAATCACTGTATAAACTAGAAATGGAGAGGTTAGATACTCACAGTCTGGTCACACCACAGAGGGAGTGTTCTTCAATCTGATATAACCCAATTCAAGTAATCAAAACTTTGTTTTCAGGTAAATGTTGCATGGCTAAGAAATACATAGCAAATAGAGTCTATGAATTGGCATAATTATTTAACAGAACGAAACAAAACCTTTCTTGTCACAAGTGAAATAGAGCGACGGGTAGGTACATTTTAGGTATCGATTTCTAGGTAAGGATAAGAGTAAATTTGTGAAAGCCTTGCTGCAGTCTTTCTCGCTATGTTCTTAGTGCGTCGCCTTAAAGGTCATAAAATCGAAGAAAAGACAGATAGACCATTTATCTGCTGCGATTTTCTGAAAGAAATACGGCTTTAGACGAATTCTCGGTATTAAATCTTGTTACTGACAAAATGTAACTTTTCCTAAAACTAAGCAAGGCTGCCGTAAAACTAACCACAATGATTTACCACTGATTTCTCAACTTTTACTTTCTCGAAAGGCTGGCCTCTTCCTTCCCCTGTAACCACGAACTTGTGCCATTTACAGCGCCTTCCATTCGCAGCTTGATCTTCATTTAATTACACTCTGCGAGATGAAACTGGGATAAATCTGAGATCATTCACCAATTAAGAATAAGCAGTTGAATAAATTCATTATTGAAAAAAAAAAATGCCTTTTCTTGTGCAACACTTACCATGATGGTAGACGTAAGTAAGATATCTGCCTTATACAGCTCTTGTTGTTCTCGATGTGCTCGCTTCCAAATCACCAGGGTGAATGGCACCTCAGCGTGGACGATGCTGCTTTAAACCTGAATGTCACACCCAGAATCTCACATGGACCAATTATAAGCCAGGAACCCTTAATAACAAAACAATCCTTTTTCACGAAGAACAGCCCTTTCATGTCTGTCGTACTGAGCCGCACTTTTTGGTTGAATTACATGGAAATCACCTTTAGGTAGCGACTAATTATTTTTGACAAGTGTGATCGTGCGAACATTAATCACATTTAGTTAATAATGGTAATAGGACTGAGTGGAATCCAATTCGGTCTGCAATCATACTAGTGATTAACAAAATCGGACGACCGCGACGCGGGAGTGCTAGTCCGATTTGTTAATCGCGAGTATGATTACAGACTGAGCTGGACGACACGATGTCCTGTTACCAATTAATCAAAACTATGACGAAATTCGAGAAACGAACAAACCATCGATTGATCGCTGAACGATTTTAAAACGTCGTTACTGAAAACACAGCAGTTTACTCAACAAAGTGCACCGCAACAGCGCGCGCAAAATGACGCGTACTCCAATTACACAGGCATGACGCGTACTGTCCTACTACAATGTCCAATTACAAGCATGACGCGTACACCGTCCAATTACTGCTGAAATCGGGTTGCTGATTGCCAATCAGGATCGAGAATTTTGTTATAGTTTTGAAATTTATTATTATTATTATTATTATTATTGAAAACACGGAATTCTACAAGTGGAAGTAAAGAATTCATTATATCAAATTCGATAACCTGAGGAAAAGTAAAGAATTTTTAACTTATTTTGATTTTCCTTAATTTCCGTTAGCTTCAGGGTTGACCTTAAATGATTCGGTTGAGAAAAAGTTGCAATATGACATCAAAAGCACGGCGGTTTTATCGATTAAACCGCTCTCCAAAAAGCTGGTGAACATTAAGTCAGTTTATCGAGTATCTCAAATGAAACAGTATGATCTCATTCTCCCCTGTAAGATCTTACTGCGCAAACAGTGGACACTAGGAGTATTTCTGGAAGGTCAAAAATTTAACCCACCGAAGTTTTTATTTCTCCCTTGAAAATATCTCTGGAAGATAATTATAAACTTTGGATAAAGAGGACTCCTAATCAAAACCAAAAGCAAAAAATCTTTTGCAATTACATTTTCCGAAAGGTACTTGAGTCATCAGATTTTAAAGACCTTATGAGAGGGAGGTACTGCCCGTTTATGCGCTTATAAAATGGTCAACCCTTGGGGTGTCAACCAGTTATTGTTGGCAAGTGTATTCATTTGAACATCGTTCACATGGAGCTGTTTTCCTTTAATGTTTCGGTTAAAAAACAAGAAGAAAATATTAAAGCACCGACAAAAAATACTTTGTAATTAAACTTCTTGACTGTTACTTGTTTCATATCATTTTAATAAACTTGTAGAAGGCAGCTAACGCCTGTCTAGGTGCTTTTAAAATGGTCAGCCACTGAAGTGTCAACCTGTTATTTTTGACAAGTGTAATCGTGCGAACATTTCTCACATGGAATTTTCTTCATACCAAGTCAATCATCTGGCACAAGAGAATGTAAAGTTCATAATTTTTATTATTATTATTATTATTATTATTATTATTACTTTGAACTCTATTACGTTACCATTAACACAATATGTCACAATATGGTCCCAAAATCGTGGTCATTTTCTCACCAAACTGCTCTCAACATAGCTGGTAAACATTAGTAAGTTTACCGAGTACAGGTAGTCCAAAGGAAACAAGATAATTTCATCAATTCACTCCTCCATGATCTTACAGTGCAAAACAGTGTACACCAGAAGTATTTCTAGAATGTTGAAAGTCCTTGGCCCTTAATTAAAAGTTGCTATTTCGAAATATCGCCTGGAGAGGTACATGTAGGTCTAGAGAAACTATTTGTTAACAAAATGAATATTATAAGTTTGATAATGTTTCTTTCTTTTCTTTTTCTATTTTGGGCGAAGAAGGAAGAGCGACGATAACGATTTGACAACTCACCCATTCGTTTCCAACAGGGCGTTTACCACACATGCGATGATGTGTGTCCTCGCCATCTGTAGGTCAGACAATTGGCGAGAAAATGACACCGTCACGTACGCTTGAGAAGTTTGATGAGTCCAAAAAGGATAGCTGTCAAGCAGAAAAGGAATTTCTCGCATGACACACACAAAAAAAAAACGGTATAAAAATGGCTTCTTTTGACAAATTTGTTCTCTTTGCAAAAGAAACATAATTTCACGTAGTATTAACGGGGCGTTATTGTCACAATGTAAGATCTGCCTGTTTTCACCGTCATAATCAATCAATCGATCGATCGATCAATCAATCAATCAATCATAATCTCTAATTTGGACATATTCTGGGTTTGTTATCAATCAAGTTATCATTTTGTTTTTACATGGGAGCAAACATTTGGAAAAAAAAATAGAGGTCAGCGTTTTTTTTTTTCGTTACACGAAGAGTTGAAATATTAGAGCAGAGATACATTCCTTCTTAGAAGTTATTATGCAGCTTAATGAAATAATAACTTTAATAACTTCTGTAATGCTCTACAATAACGTATATTACTGATACACTTCATTTAGCTGGTGTTAACCTTCAAATGTTTTATCTAAGAAAGAGCCAAAATATGGCATCAAAAACGCAGTCATTTTTACGACTAAACTGCTCTGCACAGAGCTGTTAACACTAATAAGTTTATCAAGTAGCTTTCAGGACAAACAAGATAATTGAGTCACCCTCGATCTTACAATGCAAACAGTGAACACTAGAAGCGTTTCTGGAATGTTGGGTGTCCTTGGCCCGGGGGTACTTTGGGAACTTTTGGGTGGGGATGTGCCGCTGAGACCCTGGAGCCCCTAACCTATACCAGAGCTAGTTCAGCTGAATTTTGCTACCCTATACTAGAGTAAACTCCCCAAATCCCCCCATCTATCGACACTGTTGAGGCTGATTTGAGTAAATTTAAACTTGCCGGTTTGATTTTTTTATATTTTAGACTGCAGCTCCTGATTTCCTTAGTCTAGATAAAATCTTCAACCAACTAGTCAGTTTTGTGAAAAATAATACCCTATTTTAGACCCAAACGCTCTGATTTATATATCCTATCCTACAGTAAACTGCTTGAAAATCATATCCTTCACAGCGGCACATACCTATGTAGCCTATATATGGCAGTGCCCACCCCCGGTCCTTGGCTTACTATTCCCCTGAAAAGTGAACGCGAAGTAAACGGGTGTCCAAGTGCTTGTAAAACAGTCAGTCGGTTAGGGATGTCCACTATTTTCGCAAGTGAAATCGTAAGAATTACGATAACGTAATATTTTGTAACAGGAGAAAGTCATGATCGGCTAGCTTAACATCTGATTAAATGACTTAATTTATACAAGACTGTTTCGTTCTTTTGACTTAAATGTTCGTTAGAAAATCTAGTAGGAACCCTCGCCTTGCGGTCAGCCCGTTAATACGGCCACCTCGTTATTATGGGCACTATATTCTGGCCCGAACAAAAGCTCAGTTATTATTATTATTATTATTATTATTATTATTATTATTAAAGTCTTGCCGCTTTTAACTTATGGTGCCGAGTTCAATCCGTGAGCCTAGGGCATTCATAAGTCTCAGTGCTGGATTACTTGATGGATAGAGTCCTCCTAAGTATGTGAGCAGTTCCTGGGAGGATGGTCTTCTGTAGCTCTGCCTCTAATATTGCCCGAAAGCTCCAATGATCATTGGGACAGTTGTTGTTTTCATTCCCCACGTTTTCTCGATTTCAATCTCAAGATCTTTGTACTTTGTGAGTTTTTCCATCGTTTTCAAGGGGGTGTTCCTTTCTGTGGGGATGGACATATCGATAAGCAGACAGGTTCTTTCCTTCTTGTCTTTCACCACTATGTCTGGTCTGTTTGCTTTTATCTCTTTGTTGGTTTGGATTGGCATCTCCCAAAGTATAGTCGCTGTTTGGTTTTCTGTCACAGTAGCTGGTTTATTATTATTATTATTATTATTATTATTATTATTATTTCTTTTTTTTCTTTTTCTTTTTTTTTCATTTTAAGAACCCTTTTAATACGGGCATCCCGTTAACACAGCCAGATTTTTGTGCCCCGTTGGTGACCGGATTAACGGGAATCTAGGGGATGGTTCCTCTAATATGTGATACACTTGAAATGGTTGTCATCTTGCATATATATGCCTTAGCGAAGAGTTATTTTATCTCTGTTGATAACACATATTGTCGTTAATCCAGCACCATCCGGGTTAATTTCAAGTGCCGCAATTGATGATTTCCGTTCTAAAAAGGAATTTAATGTTTGCAAAGGCCTCGTCTTATGTTTCATAATGTTAATCGAGATGAATAAGATAAAATCACATTTGTGTCAATCAAGCTGTTGACCAAATTATGAATTCAACATTTTCCACGACAAGACTCAAGGTACATTGTAATGCCCGAGCAGGCAGCAAGTTAAGGCATTCATTACAAATACTGTTGACAACGGCTTTGAAATCTAAGTTATCCTAAACATCCGATAAAAGGTTCCATTTCGTTTCTAGATGGACTTCCTCGATGTATCGAGAAGATTTTCTTTCTCTACAACTCAGTCAAGCATATCGTATTTGTCAACAGTAAATTCACTTGAGCACGAAGATGATCATCAATAGTCGTTTGCTGCACTTGAAATTAATCCGGTTGGTCTTGGATTAGCGACAAGCTATGTTATAAACAAAGATGAAGTACCTCTTAGTCTTGGAATATGCGTGATAATAACAACCTCAAGGGAAGAAAAATAGCTATTGCCATGCACAGACACTAGTGATCAATGGACACTGTAGTTTACTGCACTATCAAACTGCTATGATCAAATATTAGAGTAACCATCACTTCATCATGCATTCACTTCACCCATAAACAACATAAAAAGAACGTTTAAACAGTGGCCAAAGTATACAGGATTGTAAATCATTCATTGTCTCATGACCATGTCGTTGAATTTAAAAGTTTATCACTACAACGTAATTGTCACATTAGAAAGTGCTATGAATCTTGGCACACCATGACGACCCCCAGTGCGGGGGTCTCTTGTCCACTCCTAAGACAATTAAATCTGAAAGTATTCTTTCTTTTCTTGTTACCAAATATTTTAAAGTGCATTACCATACAATACTCTTTATATCACGCTGGTCTATCGATCTGACCCGATCAGCCAATAGCTGTCGAGGCGTTGAGCACGTAAGGAAGTCAAAGTATGATTAAGATCAAAAGCGTGGTCATTTGTTTCGACTAATCTGCTCCTCTCCACATAGGTGGTGAACATAACTAAGTTTATCGAGTAGCGCAGAGGAGAGAAGATAATTTCATTCACTCTTACCTGATGTTACAATGAAAACTGGTATATTTCTGGAATGTCAAATGAACTCGGCTCTCGAAAATATTGAACTCATCGAGGTTTTATTTCCATTTTGAAAAGGTCTCTGGAATTTAATCATATAATTTGGGTAAAGAGGACGGTGCTTATCGATAGAATAAGAGGGAATTTTGCATCTCTAAATCAGTGTTCGGATGCAACCTGGTAAAAAAAACCCAAAAAAACAAAAACAAAAACAAAAACAAACAAACAAACAAAACAAAAACAGAAGGGGTGACCGTGGATCTACAGAAGAGCCATGAAAAATCGACTGCCAAGAGATCAAACATGGCGGATACTGGTGAGGTTGAAACGAAGAACGAGGACACCTCTTCAAGCGAACAAGACAAACCAGACCTACATGAAATCAAGCAGGTTAAAACAGCTTAGAATTCCATGGAGTCCTCGAAAACTCGTACCAGTCTACTGAGGAAGTCATCCTAAAGATCGCAGCTGCTTTTGATGTCCAAGTTATCCCCAGCGACATCGAAATTTCACACAAGCTGAGACTTAAAAAACGACAACAGCGTCATAATTGCAAAGTTTTGTAGTCATAAAGTGAAAACCAGCCTTTTAGAAAGCTATAACTCTCTATATTGTCTGGCTTTCTTCTGTGCTCAACGCCTCGACGGCTAGTGGCTGATCGGGTCAGATCGATAGGACGGCAACTAATGTGTATGTGATGTCGATTAAAAGATCGCTTTTCACTTTCTAAACTGCAGTCTTTAACAGTCAATTGATGAAAGAATTAATAAAAATTCTAAAATACGGAGTAAAGAAAAAGAACACAATAGTATGTAACTTTAAAATGTTTGTTAAAACAGAATACTGTTGTCTCGTAAGTGAACAAGAGTTCACTTCACTGTTTTCCTTTACCCTGCTTTTTTCGTATCGATCTCGTTTTCCTCACTTTCAGCAGTCGCTAGAACTTCTGTGAGATATGGACATTGTAGAACGGGTTGAAACAAGTTCCTGCTGTTATGCAGCTAGTTTTGAATCTAACTATAAGTACTACGGTTCGCATCGATGTGTTTCCTCGCGGATCCATCTCCAGCTCAGAGGAATGGCGGGAGACTAATACTGTCACGCACGATTGCGAAATATGGTGACTCGATGAAGGACAGCTGTAAGGAACAACAGATTTTTTCGGCTGAGAACAAATTCACAGCTTAAAAATGGCTTCGTGTTGACACATTTGTTTGTTTGTTTGTTGTTTTTTTTACATACACTCCTTCTTAGCAGTAATGAAAGACTGCGTCTGTGATAATAGCTTTCTGTCGCTGAAATCATTATCTTTATGTGAACGGCTGAAGTTTTACAGACGGATATAACAAAGTTACAAAGTCCACTATTGTTCTGTGGATGAATTGATTTCCTTGCTTTATTGTTAGCAAGTTGAGGTTCCGTCTACTGAATTCCGATTTGATGACCTTTGATGACACGTTGCGTGACGGCTCCAGTTTCGGTAAACTTATAAGTTATATAATAACTTAATTTCGTTCCGACCTGTCTGCAGCCAAAAAAACGAGATTTTTTGTGAAGATTGCAAATTGGCCACCCCTCTAAGTTTTTCCAGGGTGTTTTGACCCCGCTTTCGTGTCCACACGGTACGTCATTTTTGTTCTTTTTGGTGGCTTCTTTTGTTGTTTTCGGCGACGTTTTGGGGGTGTTCTTTGAACTGGTTTAATTTTTCACTCTGATTGCATTCGATAAAAGACGGAATAGAGTCCTATTGCAGACTAGAGTGGGTTTTTTTGGCCGGGCGAAAACAAATTGCATCATCGCAAAGCACGTGCATTTGAGACGATTTGCCTTTTCGATCGTTTGCGATCACTCGTTTCTAGTAGTTTTGATTCTGGACCGTGCGTGCCCTGTTTGGTCAGTACGCGATCGAGATGACGTGCTTTTGTTACGTAACTGGGATAACAATTATTTATTCTGTTCACGAACACGACTTTGAATCGCCTTGGCTTTAGGATGTTAACCGTGGGAACAACCATATTTCAATGGCTATATTTTGATTACATTTGTTGACTTTAATATTTTTTCAGTGGCCACAAATAGTTCACTCTGTATCCAGCGAAGGTCAAAATTGAGTCGATGGAAGAGTTCTCCGAAGCCAAGACCTGTAAGAGTTAGATAGAACTAAGGAACAACAATGTAAATGCTGTCTATTTTTTATACATTAGCGGAAATAACAATTACTGCCAGTCGTACGGGGGAAGTTTGTTTTTGTTAAAACTCTCAACCCTATCCGGCCCTCTAACTATGGTACATGGTATCATCCAAATTTCTCCAATTCGGAGGACAGAAGGTTAATAAAATTACTCGCTTACTGGGCGATTTTGGGGTAGCACACTTGAATTTGGCCTACATGACGAATTTCGCGAGATCAAGTAATTTCACTTTTGAAATGGCGGAGCCCGTGAGGCTAACTATTTCAACAGTTAGATCGCAGTTAGGATCGCAGTTAGGATCCCGCAGTTAGGATCCCGCCTTCGGATCCCTAAAGAAATTTAAAAAAAGGAATGCCCCCTCCCTTGTTTTCCACCACCCACCCCCCCTCCTTTCAACCTGTATAGAACTAGCATCCCATCCAGGGGGGAGTAGAAATACTTCCGGCCAATTTACTGTTGGGGACAACACTGCGATGAACTAGCATCCCATCCAGGGGGGATGGGGGGGAGTAGATATCCTTTCGATGGTTGCTGTTGAAAACCCGTTTGCCTCCAGCCATGACTTGACTTTATCTTAAAAAAACGATTTGGCAAAGTACTACATCTTTAAGCGTTCACTGTATGCTTCCTTGATCATAAGCACGGCGAATGAAAGGGCGCTAGGAGAGCTGCAGCCTTTCTACCACAAATGGACAAAAGGCAGGTTGGAGTACAAAATCACGGGCATGCACCAATGAGAGGTTTACGACTACAACTATCTTTGCTTCTATTGGACAACCTATCGTGGCTGTCGATCATTTCCCATTTGTAGTTAAAAGCACCATGCAACATAGCGACCTTGAATAACCCAATAGTTACTGTCAATTTGGTGTCCACTTAACCCGGAGGTATTCCCTTATATGGCCTATATAGGCATAATCGGCGCCAAAGGGTATAGTTTTTGAGCCATTCTGGTTTGAAATAGAGTATGGTTTGTGCACTCTGGTCTTGAAATGGGATTGTTTTTTGAAGAAACTAGTTCTTATTCGTTGTATTTAGACCATCAAAATCGTGTACGTTCCGCAACGGCTTGTCACGTGCCGGGCTTTAGGGGGTCTGAAATAAAACCTTGAAAGCGCCCTTCAACATAGCGACCTTGGATGACCTACTGAATAGTTCGGTTACCCGATACTCACACAAAACATTTCGGGGGGTACTCCCTTACATGGGCTATATAGGTATGTGCGGCACCAAAGGGTATGTTTTTTGAACCATTCTGGTTTGAAATAGAGTATGGTTTGTTCAATCTGGGAGTGTTTTTAGAAGAAAGTACTTCTTTATCATTACAATTAAGACTACCAACATCGAGAACCGTGTACTTGTACGTATCGTAACGGACTTTAGGGGTCTGAGCTAGGCCATCAAATTTTGGGTTGGATCTGAAATAGGGTGAGGGTTTCAAGAAGCTCACCGCACATCCCCATCAATTTTTCTTTCTGGGACTACCCCTCTCAGGATCACATGTAAGGCAACATAAGAATAAAGATAACCCTGTGGCAGACTTCCAGGAAGACATTTTAATTAGATGATCGCAAAGGTCTGCAAAGCCGATTGCGAAATGACCGTCTGGTCACGTTTCACGGAAATAAAGCTGATTAATTGACTGATTGAGTGAGTGACAGAATGATAGATAGATAGATTGATTAATTGTTTAACTGGTTGCTTGGGAATCTAAACCTTTCTGTAGCATTACATGTATCTCAATGGCTCTTTAACTCATGTAGCTAACTATAACGGTAATCAAGCACCATAAGTGAGAGGTGGAAATTATAAAATAAATTTTTCAACAAAATTAAATACATGTTCAAAGAAGGCTTGTGTTTCTCCCGGTCACTTTTTGATTGACATTACATTTCAGTAATTCAAAAGGCACTATGAATAAGAGCAGAACCTATTCTTAATTGGGCCCATCTTGGCTAAAATGGAAATGGTTATATTAGTCAGAGTCAAAATGGCTTTACTAGTTGGGCATTTTTGGTGGAAGCAAAACGGCTCCATTAATAGGAGCTTAGACGGCCCTAAATTGGAGCCAACTAGACTTGAACGGAAATAGGTCTACCAGTTTGAGTCAAAATGGCTCTAGTGATAGGGGCTGATACGCACCAAGGGGCTGAATTATTGTACACCGTGGGCCAAATCAGTTTTTGGTGGGGCAGAAAGGGTTTTTATTGGGATCGATATAGACCAAATTGACAAAATGGCCCCTCGAGGGGTCAAATCAGCCCCAGGGCCCAAAGAGCTAAATCAGCACTTTAGGGCTGAAACAGATCTTTTGAATTTACAGTGCAAGCATGGAGGAAATAGAGAGAGCGTCCGTAGAATGCTTAAGCCCGGTGCAGTGAACAGAGCAAAGTCATGTGAAAACCACTTCTACGACTGTGGTCACAATTAAGAAAGGAGAGATTGGAGCTCTGGCTCTACATTAACTTTCAGAAAGATGTTGCACGAAATATATCTCGCACCTACCCCTGGCGCATTTGAGGCAAACAGAAGAAAACTAATTGACTGGACGGACAAAAAAACAGAAAAAAGAGGCCATATTAAATCCAGGTTCAACAAATTTTGGTTCAGAAGACGAATGCATGTATTCCGCGCCTTTAAGAGTGCAGACACGCCTAATACCAATATGGCAGAGGCAGGCCACTCGCGTAATGCCACAAGAGGTGCCAAAAATAAGTCGCTGGCCACAGTAGCCGAAGAACATATTGTCGAATGTGCTCTGCTGAAATCGAAATTAGAAATGCATGAAAGTGGAACCTACAAAGGGGGCTATTGCCCAATGCAACGTCAAAAACACACAGCGTCATTTAGAAGGCAGAGAGACCGAGTTGCTCAATTTGCGAGGGAGCTCGAAGCAGGAGACATCAATCCACGCCTTTACTCTACCTCATCCTTTGTTGACCCTTCTTCGAGTCACAGAGCACCGAAAAGAACAGGGATCTCTACAAGTGATGATATAGGCGCCTTAAGCGCCTCGTCTTCCTCGGAAAATGAAAGCACACAGGCAGAAGGACGAAAAACTGCTAAGGCTTCCTTCAGAAAACGAAAGGGAAGAAGCAAAGTGTTCCAAAAGTCGCTCTCGATGGCTAAGCGAACAAAGTCAGTAACGTTGACGCAAATATATGATGCCGGGCCCACAAGAACGGTGTTCGAACTGCTAGACGGTGGAAGGATAAGATTAGTAGAAATAAGCGAAATACCTACTTGTGACTGTGGCATGGTCTCTTCCAGAGACATATGCATGCATGTCATATGGGTCATGCTTAGAAAATTGAATGTCAACGAAAATGACGACATTATTCAGCAAAAATCGATTACAGTTGCCCGGGTCAAGAAGCTTCTGAGAAGTGAAGAGCATGCCGTAAGCAGTGGGGTCATTGCGAGTTTGACTAGTGGAGTATCCGCTGCAACTACAGCTTTACCACCTGAGGCAAGTAAAACAGCCATCAGTGGAGGTTTCTTCCACAACATTGGAGTCTCTACAACGAACATTGCTATACCACCTGCGGCAAGTACAACAGCCATCAGTGGAGGTTTCTTGCCAAACAGTGGAAGCTCCATAGCGAGCAGAGCTATATCACTTTCAGCAAGTACAACAGCCATCAGTGGAGGTTTCTTACCAAACAGTGGAAGCTCCACAACGTGCAGAGCTTTACCTCTGGCGGCAGGTACAACAGCCATCAGTGGAGGTTTCTTCCACAACATTGGAGTCTCCGCCACGAGCAGAGCTCTGCCACCTGCGGCAAGTACAACAGCCATCAGTGGAGGTCTTTTACCAAACAGCGGAAGCTCCACAACGTGCAGAGCTTTACCACCTGCGGCAGGTACAATAGCCATCAGTGGAGGTTTCTTACCAAACAGTGGAAGCTCCACAACGTGCAGAGCTTTACCTCTGGCGGCAGGTACAACAGCCATCAGTGGAAGTTTCTTCCACAACATTGGAGTCTCCGCCACGAGCAGAGCTCTGCCACCTGCGGCAAGTACAACAGCCATCAGTGGAGGTCTTTTACCAAACAGCGGAAGCTCCACAACGTGCAGAGCTTTACCATCTGCGGCAGGTACAATAGCCATCAGTGGAGGTTTCTTGCCAAACAGTGGAAGCTTCACAACAAGCAGAGCTCTACCACCTGCGGTAAGCACAACAGCCATCAGCAGTGGATTCTCTAACCGTTTCACAAGTGGAGGTCTCTTGCCAAACAGTGGCAGCTCCACAACGAGCACAGCAATACCAGCAGGCTATCCACACTTTCCTCCCCATGTCTATCAAAGTCACCAGAAGATGCCTTGGCACAACAGCAACCCATTTGTAAATGTCCCAATTAACAATAGGATAAAGAAATGTGCAGGATGCCCATTTGAGTTTTTGGACGCCAGTGGTCCTACCTTTACTGGTTTGGTTGTTCGCCATTGTGAAAAGGACTTCTACATAGACAAAACTGGGCATCGGATGGTGGGAAGAGAAACCAACAGATATTACCACTGCGAAAATGGGTGTCTATTAAATAGGCATCCATACTTCAGCGCCGCTCTGATACGACTCGAACCAGGACTGCAGTTGAATTCCTTTCAACTAAATCATTTGCAGCGTGCTCTGCATGTACAGTTCCAGTGACAGTTATCAACAGAGTAATTGTTTTTTTTTTTCAACAAATGAAATAGTGCATGCAAATTCATTACAGCGGTTAAAACAAATCAATGCCTACTATAAGGTTTAGAGATACCTCAGCAATAAAAATGCATTATGTGAGTTTTAATTTCGGTCGCGATCTTGGAGAATTGTACAGTCTATTGACAGTTTTTTTTTTTAATTCTTGTATTGCGCGGGACTTGTGCCCAGGTTTAATTCGCGTTGTCCTCTACAGATCGTTTTCACTCACATGGTCATATGGCCGCCGTGACGTCATTTGAAAACCATCTGTTGTTCAAATCGTTCCATATTGCGACTGCGTGAGAAATTTTCTTTTTAATTAAGGTCTACCCGGGAAACATTTGGAAAATTGAAGGCAATTTTTAGGGATCCAAAGGGGGGATCCCAACTGCGGGATCCTAGCTCCGATCCTAACTGTACCAATAGTTTATCCCGGAGCCCGTGGAACAAAATTAAAACGATTTCAAAGATCCTGAAGATGGTTTTTGGGGAGGAAAACAATTCAGAAGGTATCTTAAGTAATTATGAGAGTAATTTCCTAAATTATGTAGAAATTCCAAGCGATAATTGTAGGTAAACGAACGTTCGTGTCTCTTCGCATGGGTTCCTAATACAAAGACATGCTCGAATGCGACAAAATACTCTTCAAATCGCGAATTTACGTTTAGAATATCTCGCTTTGATATTGATTTACGTGTAAACACGTAACATTCTCATGAAATCCATTTATGATATTAAGAGTATTGTATGGTAATGCACTTTAAAATATTTGGTAACAAGAAAAGAAAGAATACTTTCAGATTTAATTGTCTTAGGAGTGGACAAGAGACCCCCGCACTGGGGGTCGTCATGGTGTGCCAAGATTCATAGCACTTTCTAATGTGACAATTACGTTGTAGTGATAAACTTTTAAATTCAACGACATGGTCATGAGACAATGAATGATTTACAATCCTGTATACTTTGGCCACTGTTTAAACGTTCTTTTTATGTTGTTTATGGGTGAAGTGAATGCATGATGAAGTGATGGTTACTCTAATATTTGATCATAGCAGTTTGATAGTGCAGTAAACTACAGTGTCCATTGATCACTAGTGTCTGTGCATGACAATAGCTATTTTTCTTCCCTTGAGGTTGTTATCATCACGCATATTCCAAGACTAAGAGGTACTTCATCTTTGTTTATAACATATCTTGTCGCTAATCCAAGACCAACCGGATTAATTTCAAGTGCAGCAAACGACTATTGATGATCATCTTCGTGCTCAAGTGAATTTACTGTTGACAAATACGATATGCTTGACTGAGTTGTAGAGAAAGAAAATCTTCTCGATACATCGAGGAAGTCCATCTAGAAACGAAATGGAACCTTTTATCGGATGTTTAGGATAACTTAGATTTCAAAGCCGTTGTCAACAGTATTTGTAATGAATGCTTTAACTTGCTGCCTGCTCGGGCATTACAATGTACCTTGAGTCTTGTCGTGGAAAATGTTGAATTCATAATTTGGTCAACAGCTTGATTGACACAAATATGATTTTATCTTATTCATCTCGATTAACATTATGAAACATAAGACGAGGCCTTTGCAAACATTAAATTCCTTTTTAGAACGGAAATCATCAATTGCGGCACTTGAAATTAACCCGGATGGTGCTGGATTAACAACAATATGTGTTATCAACAGAGATAAAATAACTCTTCGCTAAGGCATATATATCCAAGATGGCAACCGTCTCAAGTGTATCACATATTAGAGGAACCATCCCCTAGATTCCCGTTAATCCGGTCACCAACGGGCCACAAAAATCTGGCTGTGTTAACGGGGTAGCCGTATTAAAAGGGTTCTTAAAATGAAAAAAAGAAAAAAAAAGAAAAAAAAAGAAATAATAATAATAATAATAGTAATAATAATAATAATAATAATAATAATAATAATAATAATAATAATAACCAGCTAATGTGACAGAAAACCAAACAGCGACTATACTTTGGGAGATGCCAATCCAAACCAACAAAGAGATAAAAGCAAACAGACCAGACATAGTGGTGAAAGACAAGAAGGAAAGAACCTGTCTGCTTATCGATATGTCCATCCCCACAGAAAGGAACACCTCCTTGAAAACTATGGATAAACTCACAAAGTACAAAGATCTTGAGATTGAAATCGAGAAAACGTGGGGAATGAAAACAACAACTGTCCCAGTGATCATTGGAGCTTTTGGGCTTGTCAAGAAGGGAACAGAAAACTACATTGGCAAGATCCCAGGCAATAGTAGAGGCAGAGCTACAGAAGACCGTTCTCCCAGGAACTGCTCACATACTTAGGAGGACCCTGTCCATCAAGTAATCCAGCATTGAGACTTATGAATGCCCTAGGCTCACGGATTGAACTCGGCACCATAAGTTAAAAGCGGCAAGACTTTAATAATAATAATAATAATAATAATAATGATAATAATAATAATGACTGAGCTTTTGTTCGGGCCAGAATATAGTGCCCATAATAACGAGGTGGCCGTATTAACGGGCTGACCGCAAGGCGAGGGTTCCTACTAGATTTTCTAACGAACATTTAAGTCAAAAGAACGAAACAGTCTTGTATAAATTAAGTCATTTAATCAGATGTTAAGCTAGCCGATCATGACTTTCTCCTGTTACAAAATATTACGTTATCGTAATTCTTACGATTTCACTTGCGAAAATAGTGGACATCCCTAACCGACTGACTGTTTTACAAGCACTTGGACACCCGTTTACTTCGCGTTCACTTTTCAGGGGAATCGTAAGCCAAGGACCGGGGGTGGGCACTGCCATATATAGGCTACATAGGTATGTGCCGCTGTGAAGGGTATGGTTTTCAAGCAGTTTACTGTAGGATAGGGTATATAAATCAGAGCGTTTGGGTCTAAAATAGGGTATTATTTTTCACAAAACTGACTAGTTGGTTGAAGATTTTATCTAGACTAAGGAAACCAGGAGCTGCCAGTCAAAAATATAAAAAAATCAAATCGGCAAGTTTAAATTTACGCAAATCAGCCTCAACAGTGTCGATAGATGGAGGGATTTGGGGAGTTTACTCTAGTATAGGGTAGCAAAATTCAGCTGAACTAGCTCTGGTATAGGCTAAGGGCTCCAGGGTCTCAGCGGCACATCCCCACCCAAAAGTTCCCAAAGTACCCCCGGGCCAAGGACACCCAACATTCCAGAAACGCTTCTAGTGTTCACTGTTTGCATTGTAAGATCGAGGGTGACTCAATTATCTTGTTTGTCCTGAAAGCTACTTGATAAACTTATTAGTGTTAACAGCTCTGTGCAGAGCAGTTTAGTCGTAAAAATGACTGCGTTTTTGATGCCATATTTTGACCCTTTCTTAAACAAAACATTTGAAGGTTAACACTAGCTAAATGAAGTGTATCAGTAATATACGTTATTATAGAGCATTACAGAAGTTATTTAAGTTATTATTTCATTAAGCTGCATAATAACTTCTGTAAAGGAATGTATCTCTGTTCTAATATTTCAACTCTTCGTGTAACGAAAAAAAAACGCTGACCTCTATTTTTTTCCAAATTTTTGCTTCCATGTAAAAACAAAATGATAACTTGATTGATAACAAACCCAAAATATGTCCAAATTAGAGATTATGATTGATTGATTGATTGATTGATCGATCGATTGATTGATTGATTATGACGGTGAAAACAGGCAGATCTTACATTGTGACAATAACGCCCCGTTAATACTATGTGAAATTATGTTTCTTTTGCAAAGAGAACAAATTTGTCAAAAGAAGCCATTTTTATACCGTTTTTTTGTATCAGGCGAGAAATTCCTTTTCTGCTTGACAGCTATCCTTTTTGGACTCATCAAACTTCTCAAGCGTACGTGACGGTGTCATTTTCTCGCCAATTGTCTGACCTACAGATGGCGAGGACACACATCATCGTATGTGTGGTAAGCGCCCTGTTGGAAACGAATGGGTGAGTTGTCAAATCGTTATCGTCGCTCTTCCTTCTTCGCCCAAAATAGAAAAAGAAAAAAAAAAGAAAAGAAAAGAAAGAAACATTTTCAAACTTAAAATATTCATTATGTTAACAAATAGTTTCTCTAGACCTACATGTACCTCTCCAGGCGATATTTCGAAATAGCAACTTTTAATCAAGGGCCAAGGACTTTCAACATTCTAGAAATACTTCTGGTGTACACTGTTGTAAACTGTAAGATCATGGAGGAGAGAATTTATGAAATCATCTTGTTTCCTTTGGACTACCTGTACTCGGTAAACTTACTAATGTTTACCAGCTATGTTGAGAGCAGTTTGGTGAGAAAATGACCACGATTTTGGGACCATATAATAGAGTTCAAAGTGATAATAATAATAATAATAATAATAATAATAAAAATTATCAACTTTACATTCTCTTGTGCCAGATGATTGACTTGATATGAAGATAGCTCCATGTGAGAATTTTTCGCACAATTACACTTGTCAAAAATAACAGGTTGACACTTCAGTGGCTGACCATTTTCAGAAAAGCACCTAGACAGGCGTTAGCTGCCTTCTGTAAGTTTATTAAATGACGTGAAACAAATAACAGTCAAGAAGTTCAATTACAAAGCATTTTTTGTCGATGCTAATATTTTCTTCTTGTTTTTTAACCGAAACATTAAAGGAAAACAACTCCATGTGAACGATGTTCAAATGAATACACTTGCCAACAATAACTGGTTGACACTCCAAGGGTTGACCATTTTATAAGCGCATAAACAGGCAGTACCTCCCTCTCATAAGTTCTTTAAAATCTGATGACTAAAGTACCTTTCGGAAAATGTAATTGCAAAAGATTTTTTGCTTTTGGTTTTGATTAGGAGTCCTCTTTATCCAAAGTTTATAATTATCTTCCAGAGACATTTTCAAGGGAGAAATAAAAACCACGATGAGTTGAATTTTTGACATTCCAGAAATACTTCTAGTATCCACTGTTTGCGTAGTGAGATCTTACAGGGGAGAATGAAATCATACAGTTTCATTTAAGCTAGTCGATAAACTGACTTAATGTTCACCAGCTGTGTGGAGAGCGGTTTAGTCGATAAACCTGACCGCCGTGCTTTTGATGTCATATTGCAACTCTTTCTCAACCGAATGATTTAAGGTCAACCCTAAAGCTAACGGAAATTAAGGAAAATCAAGATAAGTAAAACATTCTTTACTTTTCCTCAGGTTATCGAATTTGATATGATGAATTCTTTAATTCCATTTGTAGAATTCCGACATGAATAATTTTTAGTGATCACTGTTAGAGTGGAATCAGTGGCCATGGCTCCGACTGCTGGATAATGGACAACTCATGTCGGGATTGGTGTTGACCACGACTCCAAAGCTATCTAAATCTCAAGGGAAGATCCAATCATTTACCAGAAAATAATCTTACCTTCAAGGAAATTAACGTGACTATTGTCAGGATAGTCAACTTCGGAAGCTGGCAACAATAGGTGTTAGGAGTTTTTACTTTTGAAACGGTATTGTATTTATTATATGCTGATCGATGCACCGAGCCTAGTGTCACTAATTCGAGTTCATTTGCTCCTAAGAAGGTTATCGAGTTGCCAGACTATCACTTTGTGGACCATCGCATTGAGATTTAAAGCCACGACGAAGATTACAACAAGGTTCTAGCTATATGAGCACGTCGAAGCTCATTCTGGGCTGCCAAGGCAGGCTAAGTAAAGGCTTAATGAAAAGCCAAGACGACAACAAACAGATGAAAAGTTCTTTGTTTTGTTTTTGTTTTGTTTTGTTTTTTAATTGAAAGCCATTTACGCGGAGTAAGTGTTTTAATTGAGGGAGGAGAACTGAAAAGATTGCTAAATGTATCCTTAGCTTTTCCGCCGAGCTCTCTTGATTTTTGTGTTTGATTTATCACATTTTCAAAGGAGTACTAAAAACATCAGCGAGATAAAAGATCTGAAAAGCGCTTTACAAGTTTAGAAAGGGTTACATAGAAAAGCTAGTTTATATGTAAAAATTAACTTTTGATAAAAGTATTAACAGTTTGTCAACATTATTTGAATACGTTAAGTAATTTTACTGCTTGCTGATGTCAGGCATTACCTGTTGGAAATTTTAAATTCCTAATTTTCTCAACGGCTTTAGTCATACAATATTACTTTATTCTGAACATTTCGATTGACATTATGAAACATAAGACGAGGCGTTTTGTCAACGGTAAATTCCTTTTAAGAACGGAAATGACTAGCAACACTCGTTTGCGGCACTTGAAATGAATCCGGATGTTCCTGAATTAACAACAATATGTACTATCAACAAAGATAGAGACACCATATATCAGTCGACACTGTAATTTACTGCACTATTAAACTGCTATAATCTCATATTAGAGGAGCAACCCCTTAGATGTTAAGTTTAGGTAACCTATTGACTTGCTCCCGTTATATAATATAACGTTATCTACCCCTCACACGATTGCACTTGCCAAAAATAGTTACGGCTGACCATTTTACAAGTATTGGGACACGCGTTGACATCCCGTTCACTTTTCAGAGGAATCGCGAGCCAAAGACATTAAACTATCTAGTGTTCACCAGCTATGTACAGAGCAGTTTAGCCGTAAAAATGACTGATTTTGATGCCATCAGTTTTACTCTTTCTTAACCGAAACATTGAGGGTTAACCATAACGTAATGAATAGTATAAGTTATATATATGTGTGTGTTATTGCAGAGTATTAAAAGTTATTATTACAGTAATTTATATTTAAAAAATATATACATGAGAAAGGATATATCAGTCTGCTCCAATTTCAACTCCTCTTGTAACGAAAAAACGCTGACCTCCAATTTTTTTCCCAATGCAATCCTATGCAAAAAACTTGGCATTAGTGATAAACAAACCTAGGATGAGATAACTAGTTTAAATGAATCCCAATTGATGGATGGATTGATTGATTGATTGATTGATTGATGGATGGATGGATTAATGGATTGATTGACAGATGATGTCAGTGAAACAGGCTGCTCATTTGAATTATTGCGTTCACGTACTGTATCCTATTAAATACAGTCTGTATCGAGATTTAGACGACCTTGTTCACCGATTTTGCCTCGCCGCTCGCTGCAGGGGTAAATTACATCATGAGCGCGTGCACGTGAATAATCACCAGTCACGTGTGCGCTATGCAGATTCTAAGGAGGTCTGTATGGTTTCTGCAAAATTGTAGTTTGCAAATAGCGCTGTGTTTTCGACCTGCTCGCCTTCGACAACAAGGAACGAAGCCTGCGTCATCAGGAATGAATATTTTGTAGCTCTGCGACGGAAAATGACCATGATTTCTGGTCAGAAAGCAAATCTTCCGAGTTGTGTAGCTTGCAGAGTAGCTCGGCAAATTCGCCGTGGTCATGATTGTTTGTCTGATTTGTAGCTCGTCAAAAGGCTGTGACTTGTGATCAGAATGGTTTATTCAACCTTTTCACTCGCGAAAACAAGATGTAGATTCGAGCAATGTAGACAAATACAAACACAAAGTAAAATTAAGAAAATAAATATTTGGCGACGCACTGTCGTGCAGGGCCTGTCAATGATCAAACCTTAATTTCGATTCATTTTCTCCAGAAATATTTGATACAACACAGGTGGCCCAAGCTTGTAAATGAGCGCCAACGTAAAAGCATTAGTACAGATAGTACTCAGGTCACGTAAGAGTCCAAATAATTTTATAAGGATTTGTATGCGAAAACCGTAACATATTGGAGCCTAAAAATACGAAGGAGTATGAATAAAACTACGCCTACTTCGCTTCAAGTGTGTGTCTCTTTGTTTCACCTGAGGTTTCTAGGTACATAAGCCGTTATTGAAGAGTATTACAGAAGTTATTGAATGATCCTGGACTCTGCTCCAGTTTCAAAACAAAAAAAAAGAAAACACCGACCTTTTGTTCCAATTTTAGCTTGAAAAAAATGAGCACGATTGATAACAAACCTAGGATGTGATAACTAGTTTGACTTTTCAGTGATCGCTTGCCAAGGACTCTAAACCATCTAGTGTTCACTTAGCTATATGCGAAGCACTTTAGCCATAAAAAGGGCTGCGCTTTTGATGCCATACTTTGACTCTTTCTTAAACGAGACATTGAGGTTTAACAGTAACGTAATGAATAGTATAACTTATATATGTCCAGTTGCACAGTATTACATAAGTTATTAAAGTTACTATTACAGTAGTTATATAACTGCATCAAAATCCAATATTGCCAACAGATCTATTTTTTATTAATTTTTGCCAACCGTCCAAATTTAAAATAAATTGCATAGTTTTTGCTCGAGCTTTAGGTAACTATTTATAGCTTTGAACAAACTGCCCAATTTGAGAAAAATCTGGATACTTTGCATCAACCGATCAAATGTCAAGCTAAATAAAAGAACCAACTATTGGCCAATCAGGTTGCAGCTATTATCACTGCCATCAAACGTCAGCGACCGAGTTTTATTATGTTTTGATAATGGCGAGATTTTCCGACTTTTCTCTCAATTCTTTTTTGACGTCTCAAACTTTCAAATTGAGTCTTCAGCTAGGTTTCCAGAGATAGATGCTACTGACTGATTTACTAGAGATGAGGAAGAATAATCAGAACAAGAACACCCAAAGAAGCTCAAAAACCTGGGTTAAAGTTGCGTAACTGTGGCGTGCCGAGCGAAGCGAAGTGAGAGAGCTTGAGGAGACTCCCGAAGACGAGCTTACGACGTTCTTTGCCGATTTTATGTAAAGTTAAGAAAGCAAAACGGAGATGAACACGAGCCAGAAAGCCTTGCTGTTATGCAAGGTTTCTTAGACTGCCATCTAAAGAACAACGGCAAGCTGCAATTCAAGTACTTTAGAGGGTCAAATATTTGCCCTGTTCATCTGTTTTTGGTTGCTATATAATTAATAGGTAATAGGACTGCATGCTCATCCAATTTGGAAATAATTGGATGAGAAAAATACCTCGGACTGCCAAATTGGACTCGACCTACGGCCTCGTCCAATTTGGCAATCCTCGGCATTTTTCTCATCCAATTATTTCCAAATTGGACATCATGAAGTCCTATTACATATGCTAAGTTATATAAGAACAAATACAAGGTGAAGTTGAGAAAAACAATATCTGGCGACGCACTGTCGTGCAGGGCCGGTCGATGATCAAAACTCAATTTAGATTTATTTTCTCCAGAAATATTTGATACAACACAGGTGGCCCAAGCTCGTAAATCCTATTAGAGTTGGAACGTAGCCTACCATATCAGGCCCCCCATATCAGACCCCAACATACAATACGAGACCCCGACCTACCATATCAGACCCCAACGTGCCATATCAGACCCCGATCATATCAGTCGGGTTTGACTGTTTTATTTGTCGGGTTTAACTTTATGTTAACTGTTGTGCTAAGTAATACAATAATTCTTACAGCTTATTCTTGTGGGATACTTGTAAGTCATGCGTTGTAACTCGGTACCTCTTATAAACTGATGACCGAAAGCTATCGAGCTTAGATTTTAGATTTTTAGATTTTATTAATTGACACTATTTACAGACATATTTCACTATCCCACACTATTACAAAAAATTCATTTTGTTGATAAATAGTTTCACCATAGACATACATGTACCCCTCCAGGCGGTATTTCGAATAGCTATAGCTACGTTTAATCGAGGGCTAAGGACATTCAACATTGCAGAAATACTTTTAGTGTTCAGTGTTCGCACTGTAAGATCTTGCAAGGGAGAATAAAATTATCCTTTTTCCTCTGGGCTATCCGATAAACTTACTAATTTTCACCAGCCATGTGAAAAGCAGTTTAGTCGTGAAAGTAACCGCGTTTTGGAGGCCATGTTGTGACTCTCTCTATTTATACTAGCTTTATTTATTTGATTAAAATTTAGTTCAAAAGTCACAATTGATAAAAGATAAAATAAAGGTTAGAAAAGGTTACATAATAAGATATGGTAAGGCGACCTAGGTGTTTAGCTGGCCGATTGACTTTCTTCTCTTACACGATAGAGCGGTTTTCAATTGAGGGTCCTAAAACCAAAACCAAAACCAATTACTTAACAATGAGACTACTCAGCTCATCTCAAACCGTGGTAAAACTAAAACCAAAGTAATTGTCTGATTACGTTCGAGACTCAATTGAAAACCACCCTATTACGTAATAAACTGCTAACACGATTACACTTGCGAAAAATAGTTAGTTGTCATCCCAAGAACTGACCATTTTAAGAGCCAGTGCCCATAACTATGGACCAAACAACGGCACAAGTCGAAAAATCGATTTTGCTCATTTTTTGCCCATAGATTGGCCCTAGCTAGTAAACAAACGGAGCATAGTTAGTTTCTGCTAATGCAGCTTTTTTGGGGAGAAATTTGCGAAAAACAATTTTTTTCCGATTGGGCTCAAAAGCTACTTCCGGTTTAGCTGAATTTTCCGAATATTTGATTGCTTCGCGCTCCGCAGAACAGCTACTTGAGAATCTTTCAATGGTCTTTACATTCAGCTCAGGTCGTCATGGTATGACTGAGTGAAAAATAAAATAAATCGAGGTTTCGTTTGACCCCGAAACGAGATCGAACACAAACGCAAAATATTACGATGTGTTTCAAACGAATTATAGCAGTAAAATATCGCCATATTTTTCTATGGGTTATAACTTTAAATGCCATAAAAACACTTTATACAGGTTAACTTTACACCCACCTGTTTGAAAATCAAAAAATATCCCTGGGCAAATGGTTTTAAGTCGCCCGCCTTGGCCTGTGCTTCTCATATTTTCTCTAATTTTTCCCTGTACCGCCGTGAGAATGTAAACAATTGCGTGACGCTGGTGATAACCCTGAATACATAATTCGTTTCCAACAAACCGCAGATGGCTATCTTAGAACATTTGGGGAAAAAAAAAAACATAATGGACCACTTTTAATATTTTGAAAGTCATCGCTTTGGAAATTTCGTTAATTAAAAACGCCAATTAAAAGCAATTTACTCGGAGCTCGGGTGTTACTGCTATGTCGTTTTAGGCTGTCGTTCTTTCTTTGATCATTTTAATTACAAGAACAAGTTCTAGAAAGAAAATCGTCCTAAGTTCATTTGTTAAGCGTAATGACAAGTTGATATTGTTGGTTTGTAGCCTTACGTGATCTGAAGGAACGCTACAGTGATTAAATTTGTATTTGTTGATTTCGACGGATCGATTTTCGGTTAAACCTTTTTATTTGTACCAGCACATTTTGTGCTTTTTCTCCTGCTAAAAAGTCGGAAAAAGTAAAGTAAACAAATCCTAAAAGTCATAAATAAGAGGCATCGACAGTGCGAGTGTCTCGGTAAGCTGTTAATTTGAAGAATTACTGTGCTGGACGGATTGCTTTCCTGGTTACCCACGTACTATACATATAGTTCATTGTGCGCGAATGTTTCTGTTTCAAACAACTGAAATGCTCAATGCTTTTTTTTTCTTTTTTTCTTCAGTCTTAAAACTTAAGGTTAGCGTTAGGCTAAACCCTAAACTGTTTTGGCGGCCAACCTATTTTTGGCTAATTGCTTAATCAAATTATATATATATTTCATTGAAATTCGCCCCTCTGTGACCGACTTCCGCGAACAAAACAAGATGGATGTTCGCTGTTCATTTAAGACTACAATCCTGGTCAAAAGTGTTGGGACAGTTACGGCAGATGACTTCACAGGCAGCCTCTCTTAAGACCAAAACCTCGCAAGCCCGCCTACCCCTCTCCCCCTGTCAATGTTGATAAAAATCTTGAAGAAAAAAATCCTTGACAATAGCTTCAGAATAGCCACGTTTTAAGAATTGTTCGCCTCCTAGAACAGTATTCTCGAACTAAAGAGACGATAAGATAGATATTCACGTCTTATTCCAATAACAGCGATTTTTCAGCCATCGCGTTTGGTTCCAACACAACTGTGTAACCACTTTCTATTGTCCCTTTTTCCTTTTTTCCCACATCCGATCTAGTCTTCAGAATAGCTTCATTTTCATGCAACATTGCTAGGGGAGACGGGGGGGGGGGGGGGTCAATTGTACTTGCTTCTATTCATCTTTTGTTCTAAAACGTTAAGGACGTAGTTGAGATCGTTGGTTTTAGCGCGCAAAAAGGGGAGGTGTCCCAACAACTTATGGCCAGGATTGTAGGTTTACACAAGAGGAATTTGTTCCGGATTCGTGATAAATCCGGAACGTTTTAGTGCCGGATTGATTTTGCCGTTTACACAAAAGTGGACGAATCCGAAATAAAAACTCCCCGGTTTGGTCGTGTCTCCGGAGATTTGAATCCGGAATTTAAAGTGGGAACTTTGAAACCGAAAACTTTTGAATTCGGAAAGTTTTGTCGTGTGAACGATTTTCTCTCGAATCCGGATATTTTTCCGCCTGTGATCTTTTGAGTTTGCGGTGGAACGAAAATGGTGGATTACACAATCCAGTCGTAGTCGAGTCGTAGGCACATTGACGGCCATTTGATGGCGGTCGCTGGGTGATTGCCTCGTGCTGTTTCAGGTGTAGGTAATCACTTTTATAATGGGTAATACCATACTCCTCAGAAACCCAATTTATACTTTACTGCGAAGATGACGACGATGGCACGATCGAAAACCTCGACGGTTTTCGACCCTAAACCCTAAATAAATACCTGGAGGGACCTGACATGATGAACAACTGTACCGTGGTCAGCGAGTTGAGAGAAAACTTCAGACTGTCTCAACCTACCCCTAGCCTTATTTTCGGAGGCATTTTGTTTCTCGTTGTCGAGGCAACAAACTGCTTGTTAACCATTCCATCATGAATGTTCCCGGAGTTATCGTCGTGTATAAACGGTTAAGAATCCGAATATCCTTTCACTGTAAACCAGATGCCAGACTATCACTTTGTCAATCACCGACTTGAGATAACATGGCATGACAAGGATTACGACAATGTTAAGCTGGATGAGCATGCAGAAGCTCATTCTGGGCTGCCAAGGCAGACCAAGTAAAGGCTTAACGAAAAGCCAAGGCGACAAAGAGTACAAGAAAGTAATATATATATATATATATATATATATATATATATATATATATATATATATATATATATATATATATTTCAATCGAAAGGCATTTCACTCGGAATTAGTATTTGATACTTTCAATTCAAGAATTTATTTTGGGATTTGCTAAGCACTAGCTTCATTGTCAAATTAAGTTAAAGACGGTTTAACATTTTTTCCGTATTACAACATAGACAAAGACGTCTTAAACCCAGTAGTGGTCAAGTACAAGTAAGAAAACTGTGGTGAGAATAAACTTGTAGTCGAAGCCAGGTTTTGCAGAGTTTCTTCTCATAGAGTAGTGGTTTTGGAAAGATTTTGAATTTTTCCGTCCCCTTCGTCGCACCTTAATTTTTTTGGTTTAAAACGGTAAAGTACAACAGGAATCACGCACTCATTCCTTTCTTTCTTTCCTTTTTAAACTTGGAAAATATTATTTTCCCAAGTTGTAGTGGTGAAGCGATTTCACTCCATCACTCCTTCTTCACTGGGTCACTTCCTGTTAGACATTTGAAACCTCGCGGGGGGGGGGGGGGTGGGGGTGAGGAATTCGAATATGAAAAGGTCAGGGTTGTTGGTCGGAAAATTTGAATTTACTCCGAAAGGAGACTAATATGGGAGTTGCTCGAGCCTATTAGACCCCTAAAAGATAGCACTTAAAACGGAATAGGTTCGATTTGCCAATGCAAATTTGTGGTGCTTATCAACAATCTAATGTCATGGCCCTCTGAAATTAAGTTTAAAACTTCATTAGTGGTATAACGGAGACGAGACAAGAAGTTGGATACTGATCCGATCGAAAATCGAAACTGAGCACTTTCTGTTGGGAAATACTACTGGCTCAGTTTTGATAATCACACTGCCGCAAAAGACGTAGTGAAAATTGGTTATTAACAGGCATCAACAACCTGCTTAGAATTTCGGACGATTTTAATATCGATAAAAAGTATCCGAAATAAAATCTCTCGAAATTTTAAAGCGTCCGAAATTTTAAGTCTTTGAAATAATTACAGTATAGTATAAAACTTTAAGGTAGCACCAAAGCTCTTAGTTTCCATTATGGGCATGAAGCAAACTCTACTGATTTTAGACGCTGCTTGAGATTTATAACGGCTGGATAGAATTTTGGTTATTTTCTGATCGGTTTATCTCTAAAACCTTTGCTCGTCGACTCCGCCAAACAAAAGAAGCGAAGGCTATTAAACCGACAGATGTGTTTTGTTGGCAGAAAATGCTAATATCGGCTTGCTGTTGTCGAATGTTTCCATTTTCGGAAATATTTGCTCACCGAGAAAACTTCGCAGACACATACTGCAACTGATTAACTGAAGATTTGGTTGTCTTGTGTATATTTAAAAAAGTTGACTACGGAGCGTTTTAGGCTAAAGAATTAATTAGACATGCATACAAGCCAAGTGGCCCATCGGCCAGCGCTTATCTCCGGTTTCCGCAGCATGAATCGACTAGGAGTAATTTTACTCCCCCCTGGATGGGATGCTAGTCCATCACAGGATTACCCCCAGCATTAATTCGCCGCTCCCACCGGGGTGTAGAGAGGAACTGCGAGAGTAAAGTGTCTTGTCCAAGAACACAGCACGGTGTCCCCGGCCAGGGCTTCTCGATCCGGCGTCGAGCCCACTAATCATGAGCGATGTTAATTGAGTGTACTTTTAATAGCAGAGGAAAATTGTTGGGTATTTGGGGAACATTGCGAGTATCATTCCAGTCTGGATAGACCAGAAAGAAATCTCAAATTGGCCTGTGAAGTTCACAAAATATATAATGAGTGGAATCCCAAGTTTTGGATCCTCCAAGGGAAATAAAAAAAATGGTTTGAAATATCGGTTAGCTTGAGAAAGAAAAAAAAAGTAGAGAAGGGTAAACATTGCACAGGTGGTAATAAAAATTCATGACCCAAAAAATGTCGCAACGAACGACAAATCGTAAAATTTGAAGTTGTGCTCAACAATGTGCATCTTGCTGCAGTTCAAGGAAAATATAATATTCCTTGTTGGGGACATTCAAACGACAATTTTCTATCAATCAATATAAACTTGCATTCTCTTGCATCACTGGCTGTCTGAAAAAACAACACACACTCATATCCACGTTTTATTTTTTTATTTTTTTTATTTTTTTATTTTTTGTTTTTACCCAAAGACAATTCTCGAAGCAATAGATGTCCAACAGTAGCGATTAAATGTAGACATGATGATAGATGTGAATGCAGCCATAACACTACTGGAGAAAAGACCTAAAAAAAATTGTCAAAAAAAAAATTCAGGTCTTTTTTTCAGTGGTGTTATGGCTGCATACGCACCGGTAACGCAAAAGTCATGGAGTTGAATCCCGTTCAGAGCTGAAAATTTTTTCAGGTCTTTTTTCCAGTTGTGTAATGGTTACATTCGCATCTATCATCATGTCCACACAATTCTCAAAGATAACAGTTTTCTGAGCTTTTGCTAACCAGCAGTGCCACAAAAGACACGAAGACAGACGATCCTTAGAAACATTTCTAATATTGTGGTTAACAGAAGCGAGCAGGAAGCCACAACTTTTATCACGTTTCGATGGTCCCAACAAATAAAAATGAGAGGATAAAAGACGGTGCTGCCATGATATACACTTTCATACAACTCGGTCTTGCAATAACCTGAGTAAGACTTTGGTAGGGAATGAGAAAGGAAAAATTCCAGGAAATCTAATTTTGTTTTCAAAGATCGAAATGCTTCGAATATAAGAATTAATTTGATCAGGTCCAAAAAAGATTTGTAGGTTAAGTAAACATTAAAGAAAAGAAGGCTGGGGTGAGTGACTTGCTGACTGACCGTGTGACATGTTTCCATTTTAAATCTTCCACCATTCACCATGCACGTTACAGTTTTAAACACAAACAGGAAGTAAAAAGCATGGGAACGAAAACAGATGAATTATTACTTACACTTACTGCAATCCTCACAAGCCACTAATCTATGATAAGATAAATCCACAGAACTTTGCTCCGACAACAGTTTAATTTTATTCTCATGTTAAAGGATGCCGCCCGTGTAGAGCGCCTTTTGGGAGAACTAGCCCAGTGAGCGAGGTACTCCTTGTCGTATAACAGCCAAAACACGTCCAATTGCAAGATGTATACTATCTAATATCTTACTTTCGATTCCTGACCCTTTTCCTTCTTCTCTGGATTACTCTTCTCAAAAAGTTCTTCTCTGTTATTCACTGACCCTATGCCTCCTTTTGAAAATCCGCCTCTCAAAATTGCTGATTATATGTATTTTCCAACGCTTAACCGAATTAAATGCATATACACTGCTAATCTTTCCTTAACAGCTATAAGCTCAAAATATTGCTAGCATATATTCATCACGCTATTTTAGTCATTAAAATTATTTTTCACTTATGTTCAACTTCCACCTAAAATCATTCAATACAGCTTTCTTTGGTAAGTAATAACACTAAATGTTACTAAGAACTATTTAACGCAGAGATCAAATAAACAGATCACGAGTCAATTTTCAACTGTACTATGATACTGTAAACAAGAGGCACACACAAATTGAGATAAATATCCTGAACTAAAAATGGATTGATATATCACATCACTACTTTATTCCCTGGAGTTCTTCAAGTAATGCATTTACTGGAAGTTGGAAAATCAACTAAAGAATATTCGTAATAACGGGTTTCAGAACCGAGTCATGATGGCCCAAAATGGACGGGGCAAAATTCGTCAAATCCATTATCGGTAGTTACAGATCACGTAGAGAATCACACAACTTCATAAGCACTTTTTAAATCTTGAACCATTCTTGTTGTATTTTACTGTTTAAAACAAAGAAAAAGGTGAGAAGGAGCTTAAGGGGAAGCAAAACAATTCAAAATCTTTCGATGCCAGTACTTTATGATAAAGATTTTGGGGTTACATGCAGTTTCAGGTATTTTTCGAAAATGGTTATCTCTGTGTATAATAAAAGGGAAAAATCGCCGCTGGTTTGATCTGGTATCATCTGTTAAATTATATTACCAACTATGCGTGTAAATGACAAAGTGTTCCTTTTATCTTTGCATGGTAACACAGACTATGTTTTGCTTCTTTTTTATTAGAATGAAGAAAGACGTCGACAACCGTAAGTGTTTTTTCTATGAAATCCGATTTGATGGGGTGAACTTTCCTGTCAATAGTCCAGTTATGCAAAAGAAGACCGTGAAATGGGAGCCATCCACTGAGAAAATGTATGTGCGTGATGGAGTGCTGAAGGGTGATGTTAACATGGCTCTGTTGCTTGAAGGAGGTGGCCATTACCGATGTGACTTCAAAACTACTTGCAAGTAAGTGTCTCTTTTTTATTATGCGTTTAAGATATTAATGACTCACAGTAAGGAGACGTGAGTAGGTTCATCAAAACACGACTAAGTTTTAGTGGTCACTGTTATAGTGGACTCAGTGACCGTAGCTCCAACTGCTGGATTATGGACAACTAATATCGGGATTGGTGTTGAACACGACTTCAAAGCTATCTGCATCTCAAAGGCAAGATGCAATCATTTACCCAGCAAACAATCTTACCTACAATGAAATAAGCTTGACTTTTGTCAGGGTAGTTAACTTCGGAAGCTGGCAACAATAAGTGCGAGGAGTTTTCACTTTTGAAACGTTAATGTATTTGTTATATGCTGATCGATGCACCGAGCCCAGTGTCACTAATTCGAGCTCATTTCCTCCTTTGCAGAGCTAAGAAGGTTGTCGAGTTGCCAGACTATCACTTTGTGGACCATCGCATTGAGATTTTAAGCCACGACAAAGATTACAACAAGGTGAAGCTATATGAGCATGCCGAAGCTCATTCTGGGCTGCCAAGGCCGGTAAAGTAAAGGCTTAACGTAAAGCCAGGACGAGGTTGGGGTTTTTTTCTAATTGAAATCCATTTACTCGGAATTAGTGTTTCATACTTTCAACTCAAGGATTTCTTTTGGGATTTGTGAAGCACTAGCTTTAAAGTCAAACGTTGTGAAAGATAGCTTCCATTTTTTGTGAAATTACAGTAGTAGTCAAATACAAGTAAGAAAACAATAGTAGGACTAAGCTTGTTGTCAAAACCAGGTTTTGTAGAGTGCTCTTATCATAAAGTACTGGCATCGAAAGATTTTGAATTGTTTTGCTTCCCCTTAAGCTCCTTCTCACCTTTTTCTTTGTTTTAAACAGTAAAATACAACAAGAATGGTTCAAGATTTAAAAAGTGCTTATGAAGTTGTGTGATTCTCTACGTGATCTGTAACTACCGATAATGGATTTGACGAATTTTGCCCCGTCCATTTTGGGCCATCATGACTCGGTTCTGAAACCCGTTATTACGAATATTCTTTAGTTGATTTTCCAACTTCCAGTAAATGCATTACTTGAAGAACTCCAGGGAATAAAGTAGTGATGTGATATATCAATCCATTTTTAGTTCAGGATATTTATCTCAATTTGTGTGTGCCTCTTGTTTACAGTATCATAGTACAGTTGAAAATTGACTCGTGATCTGTTTATTTGATCTCTGCGTTAAATAGTTCTTAGTAACATTTAGTGTTATTACTTACCAAAGAAAGCTGTATTGAATGATTTTAGGTGGAAGTTGAACATAAGTGAAAAATAATTTTAATGACTAAAATAGCGTGATGAATATATGCTAGCAATATTTTGAGCTTATAGCTGTTAAGGAAAGATTAGCAGTGTATATGCATTTAATTCGGTTAAGCGTTGGAAAATACATATAATCAGCAATTTTGAGAGGCGGATTTTCAAAAGGAGGCATAGGGTCAGTGAATAACAGAGAAGAACTTTTTGAGAAGAGTAATCCAGAGAAGAAGGAAAAGGGTCAGGAATCGAAAGTAAGATATTAGATAGTATACATCTTGCAATTGGACGTGTTTTGGCTGTTATACGACAAGGAGTACCTCGCTCACTGGGCTAGTTCTCCCAAAAGGCGCTCTACACGGGCGGCATCCTTTAACATGAGAATAAAATTAAACTGTTGTCGGAGCAAAGTTCTGTGGATTTATCTTATCATAGATTAGTGGCTTGTGAGGATTGCAGTAAGTGTAAGTAATAATTCATCTGTTTTCGTTCCCATGCTTTTTACTTCCTGTTTGTGTTTAAAACTGTAACGTGCATGGTGAATGGTGGAAGATTTAAAATGGAAACATGTCACACGGTCAGTCAGCAAGTCACTCACCCCAGCCTTCTTTTCTTTAATGTTTACTTAACCTACAAATCTTTTTTGGACCTGATCAAATTAATTCTTATATTCGAAGCATTTCGATCTTTGAAAACAAAATTAGATTTCCTGGAATTTTTCCTTTCTCATTCCCTACCAAAGTCTTACTCAGGTTATTGCAAGACCGAGTTGTATGAAAGTGTATATCATGGCAGCACCGTCTTTTATCCTCTCATTTTTATTTGTTGGGACCATCGAAACGTGATAAAAGTTGTGGCTTCCTGCTCGCTTCTGTTAACCACAATATTAGAAATGTTTCTAAGGATCGTCTGTCTTCGTGTCTTTTGTGGCACTGCTGGTTAGCAAAAGCTCAGAAAACTGTTATCTTTGAGAATTGTGTGGACATGATGATAGATGCGAATGTAACCATTACACAACTGGAAAAAAGACCTGAAAAAATTTTCAGCTCTGAACGGGATTCAACTCCATGACTTTTGCGTTACCGGTGCGTATGCAGCCATAACACCACTGAAAAAAAGACCTGAATTTTTTTTTTGACAATTTTTTTTAGGTCTTTTCTCCAGTAGTGTTATGGCTGCATTCACATCTATCATCATGTCTACATTTAATCGCTACTGTTGGACATCTATTGCTTCGAGAATTGTCTTTGGGTAAAAACAAAAAATAAAAAAATAAAAAAAATAAAAAAATAAAACGTGGATATGAGTGTGTGTTGTTTTTTCAGACAGCCAGTAATGCAAGAGAATGCAAGTTTATATTGATTGATAGAAAATTGTCGTTTGAATGTCCCCAACAAGGAATATTATATTTTCCTTGAACTGCAGCAAGATGCACATTGTTGAGCACAACTTCAAATTTTACGATTTGTCGTTCGTTGCGACATTTTTTGGGTCATGAATTTTTATTACCACCTGTGCAATGTTTACCCTTCTCTACTTTTTTTTTCTTTCTCAAGCTAACCGATATTTCAAACCATTTTTTTTATTTCCCTTGGAGGATCCAAAACTTGGGATTCCACTCATTATATATTTTGTGAACTTCACAGGCCAATTTGAGATTTCTTTCTGGTCTATCCAGACTGGAATGATACTCGCAATGTTCCCCAAATACCCAACAATTTTCCTCTGCTATTAAAAGTACACTCAATTAACATCGCTCATGATTAGTGGGCTCGACGCCGGATCGAGAAGCCCTGGCCGGGGACACCGTGCTGTGTTCTTGGACAAGACACTTTACTCTCGCAGTTCCTCTCTACACCCCGGTGGGAGCGGCGAATTAATGCTGGGGGTAATCCTGTGATGGACTAGCATCCCATCCAGGGGGGAGTAAAATTACTCCTAGTCGATTCATGCTGCGGAAACCGGAGATAAGCGCTGGCCGATGGGCCACTTGGCTTGTATGCATGTCTAATTAATTCTTTAGCCTAAAACGCTCCGTAGTCAACTTTTTTAAATATACACAAGACAACCAAATCTTCAGTTAATCAGTTGCAGTATGTGTCTGCGAAGTTTTCTCGGTGAGCAAATATTTCCGAAAATGGAAACATTCGACAACAGCAAGCCGATATTAGCATTTTCTGCCAACAAAACACATCTGTCGGTTTAATAGCCTTCGCTTCTTTTGTTTGGCGGAGTCGACGAGCAAAGGTTTTAGAGATAAACCGATCAGAAAATAACCAAAATTCTATCCAGCCGTTATAAATCTCAAGCAGCGTCTAAAATCAGTAGAGTTTGCTTCATGCCCATAATGGAAACTAAGAGCTTTGGTGCTACCTTAAAGTTTTATACTATACTGTAATTATTTCAAAGACTTAAAATTTCGGACGCTTTAAAATTTCGAGAGATTTTATTTCGGATACTTTTTATCGATATTAAAATCGTCCGAAATTCTAAGCAGGTTGTTGATGCCTGTTAATAACCAATTTTCACTACGTCTTTTGCGGCAGTGTGATTATCAAAACTGAGCCAGTAGTATTTCCCAACAGAAAGTGCTCAGTTTCGATTTTCGATCGGATCAGTATCCAACTTCTTGTCTCGTCTCCGTTATACCACTAATGAAGTTTTAAACTTAATTTCAGAGGGCCATGACATTAGATTGTTGATAAGCACCACAAATTTGCATTGGCAAATCGAACCTATTCCGTTTTAAGTGCTATCTTTTAGGGGTCTAATAGGCTCGAGCAACTCCCATATTAGTCTCCTTTCGGAGTAAATTCAAATTTTCCGACCAACAACCCTGACCTTTTCATATTCGAATTCCTCACCCCCACCCCCCCCCCCCCGCGAGGTTTCAAATGTCTAACAGGAAGTGACCCAGTGAAGAAGGAGTGATGGAGTGAAATCGCTTCACCACTACAACTTGGGAAAATAATATTTTCCAAGTTTAAAAAGGAAAGAAAGAAAGGAATGAGTGCGTGATTCCTGTTGTACTTTACCGTTTTAAACCAAAAAAATTAAGGTGCGACGAAGGGGACGGAAAAATTCAAAATCTTTCCAAAACCACTACTCTATGAGAAGAAACTCTGCAAAACCTGGCTTCGACTACAAGTTTATTCTCACCACAGTTTTCTTACTTGTACTTGACCACTACTGGGTTTAAGACGTCTTTGTCTATGTTGTAATACGGAAAAAATGTTAAACCGTCTTTAACTTAATTTGACAATGAAGCTAGTGCTTAGCAAATCCCAAAATAAATTCTTGAATTGAAAGTATCAAATACTAATTCCGAGTGAAATGCCTTTCGATTGAATATATATATATATATATATATATATATATATATATATATATATATATATATATATATATATATATATTACTTTCTTGTACTCTTTGTCGCCTTGGCTTTTCGTTAAGCCTTTACTTGGTCTGCCTTGGCAGCCCAGAATGAGCTTCTGCATGCTCATCCAGCTTAACATTGTCGTAATCCTTGTCATGCCATGTTATCTCAAGTCGGTGATTGACAAAGTGATAGTCTGGCATCTGGACAACCTTCTTAGCTCTGCATGCAAAGAAGCAAAGGAACTCGAATTAGTGACACTGGGTTGAGTGTATCAGCATATAACAAATACAATACTGTTTCAAAAGTGCAAACTACTACTGTAGCCTGATCGTTGCCACCTTCCGAATTTTACTATCCTGACAAAAAATAAATATTCCCTCCTGGGTAAGGTTGTTCACTGGATAACTAACTTGTGATCTTGTGTTTGCGGTTCAGATATTTTTGGAGTGTTCAACACCAATCCCCACATGGGGCATCTCTAATCTAGAAGTCGCAGCTAAGGTCACTGATTTCACTGTAACAGTGACCACTAAAACTTATTCATGTCTTGATGAAATTATTCATGTCTCCTTATTGTAAGTCATCAACATCTTAAACGCATAATAAAAAAGAAAAACTTACTTGAAAGTAGTTTTTAAGTCACATCGGTAATGGCCACCTCCTTCAAGCAACAGAGCCATGTTAACATCACCCTTCAGCACTCCATCACGCACATACATTTCCTCAGTGGATGGCTCCCATTTCACGGTCTTCTTCTGCATAACTGGACTATTGGCAGGAAAGTTCACCCCATCAAATCGAATTTCATAGAAAAAACAGTCACAGTTGTCGACGTCTTTCTTCATTCTGATAAAAAAGAAATAAAAGATAGTCAGTGTTACCATGCAAAGATAAAAGGAAGACTTCGTCATTTACAGACATATTTAGCAATGTAATTTAATAGATGACACCAGATAAAACCAGTGGCGAATTTTTTCTTCTTCCCTTTTATGATACACAGAGAGAACTATTTTGGAAAAATGCCTTAAAGTTTATATAACTCCAAAATATATTTTTAGCGGGATTAAATCTTATATTGCATAGAACAAATTGCCACAACCAGTTGTGTTGTTGGTTAAAACCGCGTTTTTTTTTAATGAATTTATTAAGTCGGGATTACTAAGCACACGGAGACTGGCGCTATTGACGTCAAACAAGGATATTGGCGCCAGCTTTGAACTGAAGAGAAGAGGAGTAGATAGTGAAGAGTAGTGAAGAATTTCCGTAGTATGTCAATGAAATGACCTTTTATTGGCGATTTTATCATATAAGTTGTTTAGATCTATTGCACATTTATCGTGCAAACTTCTTCAGATTCTAAACTCTGGAAGACTGTTTCCACGAGCCTGTAATAATTAATTGATGAAGCATACTCATTCCACAGGGACTGTAAAGCTGAACTAAATAAACCGCAATCGCTCCGAAGATTTGTAGATAGAATTTCAGAATACTCTGACTTGGGATAACAATTTGCATGGCAATTCTCCGACGAAAGTATCACGTAATAATTTTTTGTGCTGGTTCCTATAAATTTCCTATAAATCTTCTTAGCGAGAGCCATCAGCTCTACATCTTACTTACTTTATGTCATTTGTGGCGATGCAAATGCCCCCGTCTTCGTAAGTCATGCTTCGTTCCCAAGAAAACCCCTCAGGAAACGACTGCTTGAAATAGTCTGGGATGTCTTTTGGGTATTTGGCGAATACTCTGTTGCCGTAATCGAATGCTGTTGTCAAGATATCAAAAGCGAAAGGCAGAGGTCCGCCATCTACGACTGTCAGGGTGATAGTCTGTTTTCCCCTAAAACACAAACAAGAAACCAAAAACGTAAAAAAAAAAGGAACTGTTCATATGCAGCGCAGATTTTTTTGTTTGTTTCTCTGTTACAACGTCCTTGGATAATGACGCCAGATAGACTTCGCTACTTTGGTTCATTGATGACAATCGAGGAATAGTTCTGAAATTCTCATCAACAGCATTCTGTTACTATATAAAGCCCTTATTAAACAAGTGAATATTTGCTTTTGACTATGACAGTCTGACCTCAAACTTTCAGAACTGTACGATTATTGCTTTCCTGGTAAATATTTGGTGGCTTTCTTTTACACCACCAAACTATAGAAACTTGAATAGAGGGAAATGGTTAGGTAGGTCGGTAAACATCAAGGAAACAAACAAACTGGCTAAGATTTATGTTGGAAGGTCCTTGACCCTGCCCATCTTTCGTTTAATACTCATTGATTGTGTACACTACAATCGCAATGCTTCTCTTGGTTGGTTGTGTGAGCACACATAACCGCCTTTTGTATACTGACAGGTTTTGTGCGGGGTCAACCCCCCAAAATAGCTAACAAAATTATCATTTCCCTCTATTATCTATACGCAAACATTACAGGAAGTTCCCTTTGACCGAGTTAATTGGTTGCTCATTCTTTTGAATAGTGCGCACTTTTACGGTGCATACTTTGACACAAATGACGCGACGACCAACTTTACTATGTGGCAAAGAAAGAGAAACAGGGGAAAAGAAAGCAACTCAGAAACAAGGCGGGAATTACCTGATAAACTAAGTATGGAAAGGTTAAATAACTAGACACTTAGCAGTCTGGTCCCACCAGGGGCTTAGGTGTCTACAGTTTAAACTGGACGCGCGACATTGCTTGGACGTAAGACAACTCTTGAAAAGGTGTACGGTAACCTCAAGGGTCGTAAAATCGAAGGAAAGAGAGATAAACCATGTATCTGCTGCGATATCCTGATTAAAATACGGCTTTAGACGTATTCTCGATATTACATATCTTGTTCAATGGAAAAAAAAACTAACCAATGCTCGAAGCAAGGGTGCCGCAAAACTGACCACAATGATTAAACATTTGCAAACTTTTACTTACTCGAAAGGCTGGCCACTTCCTTCCCCTGTAATGACGAACTTGTGCCCGTTTACAGCACCGTCCATACGCAGCTTGATTTTCATTTCTGGTTTAATCACACTCTGCGGAAAGAGATTGGAATCAGTCTGACATCAGTCACCAGTTCAGAATAAGTAGTAGAGTAAATTCATCAGTCAAAATGAAACGTGCAACACTTACCATGATGGTAGACGCAAGTAAGATTTTAGCCTAATACAGCTCTTGTTGTTTTCGATCTGCTCTCTTCCAAATCACCAGGGTGAATGAGACCTCAGCACTGAGGATGCCGCTTTAAACCTGAATGTCACACCCAAAATTGAATCAATTATAAGCTAGGAACCCTAATGTAACAAACAACAACCCATTGTAACAAACAGCAACCCTTTGATGTCTATCATACCAAGCCACACGTTTTCGTTGTTCACGTACTATTTCAAAAACTCGTGCTTCGGATTTGTTCACCGGTTTCCAAAGGCGAGAAAACATTTGGTTTTATTGTTTTCGAGCGTTTGGAAACCTGTTGAAACCCGAAGCACGAGTTTTTGAAATTACTTCTTCAACAAAGAAAATTTGCAGGAATTATCATTACAATAAGTTTTCTGACATTAAATATGTTTTATTTGAGACGTGGAATGTGAACCTGTCACCTAATTGCTGCTTGCTGGACTGTGATATTATTTCATTTGCATTCGATGCCACGTTGTTACCTAACTGTCTGTGCTCTGAGCGAGCACGTTGCTTCGCAATGCAGATGGCAGAGTACAGATTTAGACCTCCTAAACTAGCTTAAGAAGAGGAAACTTGTGTGACCAGCGCTATTCCTAAGTCTACCCAATATAAAAACCGGAGGAGAAAGTTGTTTCCCATGTAAGTGCCACTTTAGGGGCCAAAGTGTATAAGCAAGGTTGAGACCGAACCAAAAGACAAGGTCGCAATCAATGAGGGAGAATTTAATTTAGAAAAGAATAGCTCTTTCTGTTTTGGGGACTTTAACAACTGTACCGTTACATCCAATATCAGCAGTAAATAAGCTTGCTTTAAAGTGTATTGTAACTCTGTGTGATTAAATAAAGTTGTTCATCTTCATGTGATGGTCTTGCTCTATGAATATGCGGATTGAGAACCATTTTACACACGGGTTTGAAATCGTTTCCAAGCACTTGCGGTTTTCAACTCGTTTTTTTTTTTTTTTTTTTTATTGGGTTTCTAAACTCATCCACTTGACCAGAATGAGGCGTTTTGGTTCGGTAACAACGACATGAATAATTAACGAGTTTGAGATATGAAAATCACCTCGGGGTATCGACTAACGAGTGTAATGACGCAAACATTAATGGAATTACTTTTGTAGCCACAAGAGTTAAATTTTTCTGTTTTTGGTCGCCTTTTCTTTTTTGTTTTTGTCTTTGTGTTTATAGGCTAATTTTTGCCTACTTTTTCGTGCGGTTTTAAATGTAAATTAGTTTTTTCACGTCGTGTTAGGTAATCTTCCATTGTTTATCACGTAACCTCGTTAAGTCTATTCTTTTGCTTCAAAATTCCGTTTTAAAGCGTCGTAGTTTTCTAGCTGTATTCAGTCATTGTCAGTTCCGGAGTGCCATACAGATCTTGTAAGTGATCTCGTATTTTCCTTTCTATTTTTTTTTTTTTTTTTTTTTTTTTTTTTTTGCCGTTTTTCGTATTGTTGTATAATCGGTTTATGTAAGTTTAAGTTCGTGTTTATCACTTTCTACATTTGTTATTTTGGTTTTAAGTGAGTCGTTAGAATTAACGACGAATTCAAAAAGTACAGGAGAGTTGTCTGCAACTCTAAAGAACGACTTTTTCATATGGAATTACATAATTCATCTTATCATCAAGTAAAGATACTGTTATCTTGATTTTCATTTCCCGGCGCTAGCATTAGGGTTAACCTTCATATGATTGCTTCGGTTAACAAAGAGTTGACATATTTTCACAACTATATATAAGATCTGCCTGTTTCTTCGACGCAATCACTCACTCAACCAGTTTAATTTGGCTTAGCAGATTTAAATTAAACTAGGCATTACATCCTGGGTTTTTAATCAATCAGTCTAATAAGTGTCTTTTTTACACCAAGAGTTGAAAATGGAGCAGAGATACATCCTCTCTTATAAGTTATTGTATTTAATAACTTATGTAATACTCTACAATAACTTATATAATTTATATCCTTCATTTCGTTAGCGTTAACCTTCATATTAAGAAAGAGTCACACTAAAAAGTTTATCGAGTAACCTTGAGTACAACCAGTGAACACACCAAGTATTTCTGACATTTCTGTAATGTCCTTGCCTTGATTCCCCTGAAAAGGCAACACGTTTCTAAGGGCTTTTAAAATGGTCAGCTCTTGGGATGGCAACTAACTATTTTTCGCAAGTGTAATCGTGTTAGCAGTTTATTACGTAATAGGGTGGTTTTCAATTGAGTCTCGAACGTAATCAGACAATTACTTTGGTTTTAGTTTTACCACGGTTTGAGATGAGCTGAGTAGTCTCATTGTTAAGTAATTGGTTTTGGTTTTGGTTTTAGGACCCTCAATTGAAAACCGCTCTATCGTGTAAGAGAAGAAAGTCAATCGGCCAGCTAAACACCCAGGTCGCCTTACGATATCTTATTATGTAACCTTTTCTAACCTTTATTTTATCTTTTATCAATTGTGACTTTTGAACTAAATTTTAATCAAATAAATAAAGTTAGTATGAATAGAGAGAGTCACAACATGGGCTCCAAAACGCGGTTACTTTCACGACTAAACTGCTTTTCACATGGCTGGTGAAAATTAGTAAGTTTATCGGATAGCCCAGAGGAAAAAGGATAATTTTATTCTCCCTTGCAAGATCTTACAGTGCGAACACTGAACACTAAAAGTATTTCTGCAATGTTGAATGTCCTTAGCCCTCGATTAAAAGTAGCTATAGCTATTCGAAATACCGCCTGGAGGGGTACATGTAGGTCTATGGTGAAACTATTTATCAACAAAATTACTCTAAGCTCGATAGCTTTCGGTCATCAGTTTATAAGAGGTACCGAGTTACAACGCATGACTTACAAGTATCCCACAAGAATAAGCTGTAAGGATTATTTCGCCCGACAAAAACTCCACGGCTTTAACACTTCGTATTGGGGCGACTTTTGGCGATGTGAGGGTCCCTCTCCTCGGTTTGCACGTGTTGGCATTGTACCTGGCCTTCACCTGCTCTCCACAAAAAAAAAAAAAAAAAAAAAAACCTGGCGTCGTGTTGAAAGAGTTTCTTTTAAAATACATAATTTCACGAAGTGCGAACGAAGCCTTGTTTCAGCGACATAATCAGTCAATCAGTCAATATTAATCTCAAACTGGCTCAGTAATTTTAAATAAAACTAGGTATCACATTCTAGGGTTGTTATTAATCGTTCTCATTTTTTTCAAGCTAAGATTGGAAAAAAAGGTCGGTGTGTTTTTTTATTTTTTGAAATTGGAGCAGAGTCTAGGACCATTCAATAACTTCTGTAATACTCTTCAATAACTTATGTGCCTAGAAACCTGACGAGAAACAAGGAAACACAGACTTGAAGCGAACTAGGTTTAGTTTTATTCATACTTTTTCGTATATTTAGGCTCCAAAATATAACCGTTTTTCTCATACAAATCCTATAAAATTGTTGTGTAACCTGAGTACTATCTGTACTAATGTTTTTACAAACAAAGGCATTTTGAGGTCAACAAAAATTTCAAGACGCTGGTTGCTTGACTTGAAACAAAGTGAGACATATAATCATCTTAGAACGTTTTGGGACGGATGCTTGCTTCAAAAATATATTTTAAAAGTATTTATAATTTATATATTTCCTAAAAAATAGTACCAGAGTACGGTGATAAGAACCGCGATGCTGTGAAGTCTATAGGCTAGAAAGGAAGTTGCAACAATGGCGACTTTCTCTTCCAGTGAACTTGCAGCAGGAGCCCATGACCATGGTCATGGGCTCCTGACTTGCAGTTTGTTATTCGCCATATTTCATAATAATTTCAGTACACTACTGAAGAATTACTGTATTACTTAGCACAACAGTTAACATAAAGTTAAACCCGACACATAAAACAGTCAAACCCGACTGATATGATCGGGGTCTGATATGGTACGTTGGGGTATGATATGGTAGGTCGGGGTCTCGTATTGTATGTTGGGGTCTGATATGGGGGGCCTGATATGGTAGGCCACGTTCCAACTCTAATAGGATTTACGAGCTTGGGCCACCTGTGTTGTATCAAATATTTCTGGAGAAAATAAATCTAAATTGAGTTTTGATCATTGACCGGCCCTGCACGACAGTGCATCGCCAGATATTTATTTTCTCAACTTCATCTTGAATTTGTTCTTATATAACTTAGTATATGTAATAGGACTTCATGATATCCAATTTGGAAATAATTGGATGAGAAAAATGCCGAGGATCGCCAAATTGGACGAGGCCGTAGGTCGAGTCCAATTTGGCAGTCCGAGGTATTTTTCTCATCCAATTATTTCCAAATTGCATGAGCATGTAGTCCTATTACCTATTAATCATATAGCAACCAAAAACAGATGAACAGGGCAAATATTTGACCCTCTAAAGTACTTGAATTGCAGCTTGCCGTTGTTCTTTAGATGGCGGTCTAAGGAACCTTGCATAACAGCAAGGCTATCTGGCTCGTGTTCATCTCCGTTTTGCATAAAATCGGCAGAGAACGTCGCAAGCTCGTCTTCGGGAGTCTCCTCAAGCTCTCTCACTTCGCTTCGCTCGGCACGCCACAGGTTACGCAACTTTAATCCAGGTTTTTGAGCTTCTTTGGGTGTTCTTGTTCTGATTATCCTTCCTCATCTCGAGTAAATCAGTTAGTAGCGTCTATCTCTGGAAACCTAGCTGAAGACTCAATTTGAAAGTTTGAGACGTCAAAAAAGAAGAGAGAGAAAAGTCGGCAAATCTCGCCATTATCAAAACCTAATAAAACTCGGTCGCTGACGTTTGATGGCAGTGATAATAGCTGCAACCTGATTGGCCAATAGTTGGTTCTTTTATTTAGCTTGACATTTGATCGGTTGATGCAAAGTATCCAGATTTTTCTCAAATTGGACAGTTTGTTCAAAACTATAAATAGTTACCTAAAGCTCGAGCAAAAACTATGCAATTTATTTTAAATTTGGACGGTTGACAAAAATTAATGAAAAATAGATTTGTTAGCAATATTGGATTTTGATGCAGCTATATAACTACTGTAATAAGAACTTTAATAACTTATGTAATACTGTGCAATAACATATCTAAGTTATACTATTCATTACGTTACTGTTAAACCTCAATGTTTCGTTTAAGAAAGAGTCAAAGTATGGCATCAAAAGTTCAGCCATTTTTATGGCTAAAGTGCTTCTCATATAGCTAAGTGAACACTAGATGGTTTAGAGTCCTTGGCAAGCGATCCCTGAAAAGTCAAACTAGTTATCACATCCTAGGTTTGTTATCAATCGTGCTCATTTTTTTCAAGCTAAAATTGGAACAAAAGGTCGGTGTTTTCTTTTTTTGTTGTTTTGCAATTGTACCAGAGTCCAGGATCATTCAATAACTTCTGTAATACTCTTCAATAACGGCTTATGTGCCTAGAAACCTCAGGTGAAACAAGGAGACACACACTTGAAGCGAAGTAGGCGTAGTTTTATTCATACTCCTTCGTATTTTTAGGCTCCAATATGTTACGGTTTTCGCATGCAAATCCCTATAAAATTATTTGGACTCTTACGTGACCTGAGTACTATCTGTACTAATGCTTTTACGTTGGCGCTCATTTACAAGCTTGGGCCACCTGTGTTGTATCAAATATTTCTGGAGAAAATGAATCGAAATTAAGGTTTGATCATTGACAGGCCCTGCACGACAGTGCGTCGCCAAATATTTATTTTCTTAATTTTACTTTGTGTTTGTATTTGTCTACATTGCGCGAATCTACATCTTGTTTTCGCGAGTGAAAAAGTTGAATAAACCATTCCGATCACACGTCACAGCCTTTTGACGAGCTACAAATCACGGACAATTTGTTTCCAGGCAAACAATCATTACTACGGCGAATTTGCCGAGCTACTCTGCAAGGTACACAACTCGGAAGATTTGCTTTCTGACCAGAAATCATGGTCATTTTCCGTCGCAGAGCTACAAAATATTCATTCCTGATGGCGCAGGCTTCGTTCCTTGTTGTCCAAGGCGAGCAGGTCGAAAACACAGCGCTATTTGCAAACTACAATTTTGCAGAAACCATACAGACCTCCTTAGAATCTACATAGCGCACACGTGACTGGTGATTATTCACGTGCACGCGCTCATGATGTAATTTACCCCTGCAGCGAGCGGGGAGGCAAAATCGGTGAACAAGGTCGTCTAAATCTCGATACAGACTGTATTTAATAGGATACAGTACTTGAACGCAATAATTCAAATGAGCAGCCTGTTTCACTGACATCATCTGTCAATCAATCAATTAATCCATCCATCAATCAACTAATCAATCAATTAATCCATCCATCCATCAATTGGGATTCATTTCAACTAGTTATCTCATCCTGGGTTTGTTTATCACTCATGCCAAGTTTTTTGCATAGGAGCTTACATTGGAAATAAATTAGAGGTCAGCGTTTTTTTCGTTGCAGGAGGAGTTGAAATTGGAGCAGACTGATATATCCTTTCTCATGTATATATTTTTTAAATATAAATTACTGTAATAATAACTTTGAATACTCTGCAATAATGTTGCGATCCTACTTTTTCGGTTCTTGTCATGTTGGTGTCTCGAAACGTTTTTCACGTAGTATCAGCCTTGCAATTTATTGCTTGTCTGCAATAACACACATATATATATAACTTATACTATTCATTACGTTATGGTTAACCATCAGTGTTTCGGTTAAGAAAGAGTAAAACTGATGGCATCAAAATCAGTCATTTTTACGGCTAAACTGCTCTGTACATAGCTGGTGAACACTAGATAGTTTAATGTCTTTGGCTCGCGATTCCTCTGAAAAGTGAACGGGATGTCAACGCGTGTCTCAATACTTGTAAAATGGTCAGCCGTAACTATTTTTGGCAAGTGCAATCGTGTGAGGGGTAGATAACGTTATATTATATTACGGGAGCAAGTCAATAGGTTACCTAAACTAAACATCTAAGGGGTTGTTCCTCTAATATGTGATTATAGCAGTTTAATAGTGCAGTAAATTACAGTGTCGACTGATATATGGTGTCTCTATCTTTATTGATAGTACATATTGTTGTTAATTCAGGACCATCCGGATTCATTTCAAGTGCCGCAAACGAGTGTTGATAGTCATTTCCGTTCTCAAAAGGAATTTACCGTTGACAAAACGCCTCGTCTTATGTTTCATAATGTCAATCGAAATGTTCAGAATAAAGTAATATTGTATGACTAAAGCCGTTGAGAAAATTAGGAATTTAAAATTTCCAACAGGTAATGCCTGACATCAGCAGGCAGTAAAATTACTTAACGTATTCAAATAATGTTGACAAACTGTTAATGCTTTTATCAAAAGTTAATGTTTTATATATAAACTTGCTTTTATATGTAACCCTTTCTAAACTTGTAAAGCGCTTGTAAAGCGCTTGATGTTTTTAGTACTCCTTTGAAAATGTGATAAATCAAACACAAAAATCAAGAAAGCTCGGCGGAAAAGCTAAGGATACATTTAGCAATCTTTTCAGTTCTCCTCCCTCAATTAAAACACTTACTCCGCGTAAATGGCTTTCAATTAAAAAGAACAAAAACAAAAACAAAACAAAAAAGAACTTTTCATCTGTTTGCTGTCGTTTTGGCTTTTCGTTAAGCCTTTACTTAGCCTGCCTTGGCAGCCCAGAATGAGCTTCGGTGTGCTCATATAGCTTAACCTTGTTGTAGTCTTCGTCGTGGCTTAAAATCTCAATGCGATGGTCCACAAAGTGATAGTCTGGCAACTCGATAACCTTCTTCGCTCTGCAAAGGAGCAAATGAACTCGAATTAGTGACACCAGGCTGGGTGCATCGATCAGCATATAACAAATACAATACCGTTTCAAAAGTAAAAACTCCTAACACCTCTTGTTGCCAGCTTCCGAAGTTGACTATCCTGACAATAGTCACGTTAATTTCCTTGAAGGTAAGATTATTTTCTGGGTAAATGATTGGATCTTCCCTTTGAGATTTAGATAGCTTTGGAGTCGTGGTCAACACCAATCCCGGCATGAGTTTTCCATTATCCAGCAGTCGGAGCTACGGTCACTGATTCCACTCTAACAGTGATCACTAAAAATTATTCATGTCTTGATGAAATTTCGTCGTTTATTCCTTATTGCGAGTCAACATTATCTTAAACACATAATATAAATAATAATAAAAAAATCTTACTTGTAAGTAGTTTTGAAGTCACATCGGTAACGGCCACCTCCTTCAAGCAACAGAGCCATGTTAACATCACCCTCCAGCACTTCATCACGCACATACACTTTCTCAGTGGATGGCTCCCATTCCACGGTCTTCTTCTGCATAACTGCACTTAACCCATCAAATCGAACTTCATAGAAAAAACAGACACGTTTGTCGACGTCTTTCTTCATTCTGATGAAATTAAAAGAAATGAGACGTAGTCAGTGTTACTACGCAAAGATAAAAGGAACACTTTGTCATTTACAGGTATAGTTGGCAATAAAATTAATTAGATGACATCAGACGAAACCAGTGGCGATTTCTTTTACTTTCTTCCTTTTTGTTATACGCATGGATAACTATTTTGGAAAAATACGTTAAATTTATTGTTTACACTTTGCATTGCAGTCCATATAAAACAAGAAAGGAATAAGAAAGTTAAAACTGTACCGAAAGGGAAAAAAAAATGACAACAAAAGACCAACGAATTAAATTAAAGTGACTTGACTGGAACAAAAGAGTTTATCTTCTTATCAGGAGAAATCAGCTTCACATCTTACTAACGTTATGTCATTTGCGGCGATGCAAATGCCCCCGTCTTCATAAGTCATGCTTCGTTCCCAGAAATGCCCCACAGGAAACGACTGCTTGAAATAGTCTGGTATGTCTTTTGGGTATTTGGCGAATACGCTGTTGCCGTAATCGAATACTGCTGTCAAGATATCGAAAGCGAAAGGCAGAGGTCCGCCGACTTTGACTTTCAGGTTCATAGTCTGCTTTCCCCTAAAACAAAAACAAGAAACCAAAGACGTAAGACATTGTACTGTTTATATGCAACGCAGAACTTTTTTTCTCTGTTACAAAGTCCTGAGAGATAATAACAGCAGAAATCTTCTTATGTTGATTGATACAATATTAAACAATTCTGTCGGGTGCATGCTGTTGCTAGATTTAGCCCCAATTAAACTGGTGAATAGTTTATTGGACATTGAGAGTCTGACCTTAAACATTAAGAACCGTATCTCTTTTGTTTCTGTTATTGAAATAATTGGTGGCTCTCTGTTGCACCCGCAAACATTGCAGTAAGTTTGCGGTAAGGTATTAAAATATTTGGTGGCTTTCTTTTACAGTAAGTTCACCGTTTGACTGTGTTAATGGTTCCTCGCTGTGCGAACATTGTAAGTGACTTTGAAACAAAAGACGACACAACCACCTCTTATCGTAGTGAGATATTCAATTTTGTTTAGTGGCAATGAAAAGTAAAACCAAGCGAATTTTCTTTTTCTTTTTTCTTTTTCTTTTTTCTTTCTTTTTTTTTTTTTTTGCAAACAAGGTGGAAATCACTAAATAAACTAGAAATGGAGAGGTTAGATACTCACAGTCTGGTCACACCACAGAGGGAGTGTTGGTCAATCTGATATAACCCAATTCAAGTAATCAAAACTTTGTTTCCAGGTAAATGTTGCATGGCTAAGAAATACATAGCAAATAGAGCCTATGAATTGGCATAATTATTTAACAGAACAAAACAAAACATTTCATGTAGCCCTAAAATTCTTGTCACAAGTGAAATAGAGCGACGGGTAGGTACATTTTCGGTAGCAATTTCTAGGCAAGGCTAAGAGTTAATTTGTGAAAGCCTTGATGCAGACTTTCTCGCTATGTTCTTAGTGCGTCGCCTTAAAGGTCATAAAATCGAAGAAAAGACAGATAGACCATTTATCTGCTGCGATTTTCTGAAAGAAATACGGCTTTAGACGAATTCTCGGTATTAAATCTTGTTACTGACAAAATGTAACTTTTCCTAAAACTAAGCAAGGCTGCCGTAAAACTAACCACAATGATTTAGTACTGATTTCTCAACTTTTACCTTCTCGAAAGGCTGGCCTCTTCCTTCCGCTGTAATCACGAACTTGTGCCCGTTTACAGCGCCTTCCATTCGCAGCTTGATCTTCATTTAATTACACTCTGCGAGATGAAACTGGGATAAATCTGGGATCATTCACCAATTAATAATAAGCAGTTGAATAAATTCATTATTGAAAAAAAAAAGCCTTTTCTCGTGCAACATTTTCCATGATGGTAGACGTAAGTAAGATATCTGCCTTATACAGCTCTTGTTGTTTTCGATGTGCTCGCTTCCAAATCGATCACCAGGGTGAATGGCACCTCAGCGTGGACGATGCTGCTTTAAACCTGAATGTCACACCCAAAATCTTACATGGACCAATTATAAGCCAGGAACCCTTTATAACAAACAATCCTTTTTCACGAAGAACAACCCTTTGATGTCTATCGTACTGAACGGCACTTTTTCGTTGAATTACATGGAAATCACCTTTAGGTAGCGACTAATTATTTTTGACAAGTGTAATCGTGCGAAAATTAATCGCATTTAGTTAATAATGGTAATAGGACTGAGTGGAGTCCAGTTCGGTCTGTAATCATACCAGTGATTAACAAACGATTTGTTAATCGCGAGTATGATTACAGACTGAATTGGACGACACGATGTCCTGTTACCAATTAATCAAAACTATGACGAAATTCGAGAAACGAAGAAACCATCGATTGATCGCTCAACGATTTGAAAACGTCGTTATTGAAAACACAGCAGTTTACTCAACAAAGTGCACCGCAACAGCGCGCGCAAAATAACGCGTACTCCAATTACACAGGCATGACGCGTACTGTCCTATTACAATGTCCAATTACAAGCATGACGCGTACACTGTCCAATTAATGCTCAAATCGGGCTGCTGATAGCCAATAAGGTTCGAGAATTTTGTTATAGTTTTGATTAATACTGGTAATAGGACTGAGTGGAGTCCAATTCGGTTTGTAATCATACGAGTGATTAACAAAATCGGACGACCGCGAAGCGGGAGTCTGATTTGTTAATCGCGAGTATGATTACAGACTCAATTGGACGACACGATGTCCTGTTACCAATTAATCAAAACTATGACAAAATTCGAGAAATAAACAAACCATCGATTGATCACTGAACGGTTTTAAAACGTCGTTATGAATGCTGAAAAACACAGCAGTTTACTCAACAAAGTGCACCGCAACAGCGAGCGCAAAATGACGCGTACTGTCCAATTACAAGCATGACGCGTACACTGTCCAATTAATGCTCAAATCGGGCTGCTGATAGCCAATCACGTTCGTGAATTTTGTTATAGTTTTGATTAAACACGGAATTCTACTAATGGAATTGAAGAATTTATCATATCAAATTCGATAACCTGAGGAAAAGTAAAGAATGTTTTACTTATCTTGATTTTCCTTGATTTCCGTTAGCTTTAGGGTTGACCTTAAATGATTCGGTTCAGAAAGAGTTGCAATATGACATCAAAAGCACGGCGGTCAGTTTTATCAACTAAACCGCTCTCCACACAGCTGGTGAACATTAAGTCAGTTTATCGAGTAGCTTAAATGAAATGGTATAATTTCATTCTCCCCTGTAAGATCTCACTGCGCAAACAGTGGATACTACAAGTATTTCTGGAATGTCAAAAATTCAACTCATCGAGGTTTTTATTTCTCCCTTGAAAATGTCTCTGGAAGATAATTATAAACTTTGGATAAAGAGGACTCCTAATCAAAACCAAAAGCAAAAAATCTTTTGCAATTGCATTTTCCGAAAGGTACTTTAGTCATCAGATTTTAAAGAACTTATGAGAGGGAGGTACTGCCCGTTTATGCGCTTATAAAATGGTCAACCCTTGGGGTGTCAACCAGTTATTGTTGGCAAGTGTATTCATTTGAACATCGTTCACATGGAGCTGTTTTCCTTTAATGTTTCGGTTAAAAAACAAGAACAAAATATTACCATCGACAAAAAATACTTTGTAATTGAACTTCTTGACTGTTACTTGTTTCACGTCATTTAATAAACTTATAGAAGGCAGCTAACGCCTGTCTAGGTGCTTTTCTGAAAATGGTTAGCCACTGAAGTGTCAATCTGTTATTTTTGACAAGTGTAATTGTGCGAAAAATTCTCACATGGAGTTATCTTCATATCAAGTCAATCATCTGGCACAAGAGAATGTAAAGTTCATAATTTTTATTATTGTTATTATTACTTTGAACTCTATTACGTTACCATTAACACAATATGTCACAATATGGTCCCAAAAGCGTGGTCATTTTCTCACCAAACTGCTCTCAACAAAGCTGGTAAACATTAGTAAGTTTACCGAGTACAGGTAGTCCAAAGGAAACAAGATAATTTCATCAATTCTCTCCTCCATGATCTTACAGTGCAAAACAGTGTACACCAGAAGTATTTCTAGAATGTTGAAAGTCCTTGGCCCTTGATTAAAAGTTGCTATTTCGAAATATCGCCTGGAGAGGTACATGTAGGTCTAGAGAAACTATTTGTTAACAAAATGAATATTATAAATTTGATAATGTTTCTTTCTTTTCTTTTTTTTTTTTTTCTTTTTCTATTTTGGACGAAGAAGGAAGAGCGACGATAACGATTTGACAACTCACCCATTCGTTTCCAACAGGGCGTTTACCACACATGCGATGATGTGTGTCCTCGCCATCTGTAGGTCAGACAATTGGCGAGAAAATGACACCGTCATGTACGTTTGAGAAGTTTGATGAGTCCAAAAAGGATAGCTGTCAAGCAGAAAAGGAATTTCTCGCCTGACACAAAAAAACGGTATAAAAATGGCTTCTTTTGACAAATTTGTTTTCTTTGCAAAAGAAACATAACTTCACGTAGTATTAACGGGGCGTTATTGTCACAATGTAAGATCTGCCTGTTTTCACCGTCATAATCAATCAATCGATCGATCAATCAATCAATCAATCACAATCTCTAATTTGGACATATTTTGGGTTTGTTATCAATCAAGTTATCATTTTGTTTTTACATGGAAGCAAAAATTTGGAAAAAAAAAAATAGAGGTCAGCGTTTATTTTTCGTTACACGAAGAGTTGAAATATTAGAGCAGAGATACATTCCTTCTTAGAAGTTATTATGCAGCTTAATGAAATAATAACTTTAATAACTTCTGTAATGCTCCATAATAACGTATATTACTGATACACTTCATTTAGCTAGTGTTAACCTTCAAATGTTTTATTTAAGAAAGAGTCAAAATATGGCATCAAAAACGCAGTCATTTTTACGACTAAACTGCTCTGTACAGAGCTGTTAACACTAATAAGTTTATCAAGTAGCTTTCAGGACAAACAAGATAATTGAGTCACCCTCGATCTTACAATGCAAACAGTAAACACTGGAAGCGTTTCTGGAATGTTGGGTGTCCTTGGCCCGGGGGTACTTTGGGAACTTTTGGGTGGGGATGTGCCGCTGAGACCCTGGAGCCCTTAGCCTATACCAGAGCTAGCTCAGCTGAATTTTGCTACCCTATACTAGAGTAAACTCCCCAAATCCCCCCATCTATCGACACTGTTGAGGCTGATTTGCGTAAATTTAAACTTGCCGATTTGATTTTTTTATATTTTAGACTGGCAGCTCCTGATTTCCTTAGTCTAGATAAAATCTTCAACCAACTAGTCAGTTTTGTGAAAAATAATACCCTATTTTAGACCCAAACGCTCTGATTTATATACCCTATCCTACAGTAAACTGCTTGAAAACCATACCCTTCACAGCGGCACATACCTATGTAGCCTATATATGGCAGTGCCCACCCCCGGTCCTTGGCTTACGATTCCCCTGAAAAGTGAACGCGAAGTAAACGGGTGTCCAAGTGCTTGTAAAACAGTGAGTCGGTTAGGGATGTCCACTATTTTCGCAAGTGAAATCGTGAGAATTACGATAACGTAATATTTTGTAACAGGAGAAAGTCATGATCGGCTAGCTTAACATCTGATTAAATGACTTAATTTATACAAGACTGTTTCGTTCTTTTGACTTAAATGTTCGTTAGAAAATCTAGTAGGAACCCTCGCCTTGCGGTCAGCCCGTTAATACGGCCACCTCGTTATTATGGGCACTATATTCTGGCCCGAACAAAAGCTCAGTCATTATTATTATTATTATTATTATTATTATTATTATTAAAGTCTTGCCGCTTTTAACTTATGGTGCCGAGTTCAATCCGTGAGCCTAGGGCATTCATAAGTCTCAGTGCTGGATTACTTGATGGATAGAGTCCTCCTAAGTATGTGAGCAGTTCCTGGGAGGACGGTCTTCTGTAGCTCTGCCTCTAATATTGCCTGGGATCTTGCCAATGTAGTTTTCTGTTTCCTTCTTGACAAGCCCGAAAGCTCCAATGATCACTGGGACAGCTGTTGTTTTCATTCCCCACGTTTTCTCGATTTCAATCTCAAGATCTTTGTACTTTGTGAGTTTTTCCATTGTTTTCAAGGAGGTGTTCCTTTCTGTGGGGATGGACATATCGATAAGCAGACAGGTTCTTTCCTTCTTGTCTTTCACCACTATGTCTGGTCTGTTTGCTTTTATCTCTTTGTTGGTTTGGATTGGCATGTCCCAAAGTATAGTCGCTGTTTGGTTTTCTGTCACTGTAGCTGGTTTATTATTATTATTATTATTATTATTATTATTATTATTATTATCATTATTATTATTACTATTATTATTATTATTTCTTTTTTTTCTTTTTTTTTTTTTTTTCATTTTAAGAACACTTTTAATACGGCCACCCCGTTAACACAGCCAGATTTTTGTGGCCCGTTGGTGACCGGATTAACGGGAATCTAGGGGATGGTTCCTCTAATATGAGATACACTTGAGATGGTTGTCATCTTGCATATATATGCCTTAGCGAAGAGTTATTTTATCTCTGTTGATAACACATATTGTCGTTAATCCAGCACCATCCGGGTTAATTTCAAGTGCCGCAATTGATGATTTCCGTTCTAAAAAGGAATTTAATGTTTGCAAACGCCTCGTCTTATGTTTCATAATGTTAATCGAGATGAATAAGATAAAATCATATTTGTGTCAATGAAGCTGTTGACCAAATTATGAATTCAACATTTTCCACGACAAGACTCAAGGTACATTGTAATGCCCGAGCAGGCACCAAGTTAAAACATTCATTACAAATACTGTTGACAACGGCTTTGAAATCTAAGTTATCCTAAACATCCGATAAAAGGTTCCATTTCGTTTCTAGATGGACTTCCTCGATGTATCGAGAAGATTTTCTTTCTCTACAACTCAGTCAAGCATATCGTATTTGTCAACAGTAAATTCACTTGAACACGAAGATGATCATCAATAGTCGTTTGCTGCACTTGAAATTAATCCGGTTGGTCTTGGATTAGCGACAAGATATGTTATAAACAAAGATGAAGTACCTCTTAGTCTTGGAATATGCGTGATGATAACAACCTCAAGGGAAGAAAAATAGCTATTGCCATGGACAGACACTACTGATCAATGGACACTGTAGTTTACTGCACTATCAAACTGCTATGATCAAATATTAGAGTAACCATCACTTCATCATGCATTCACAAGGCACCCATAAACAACATAAAAAGAACGTTTAAACAGTGGCCAAAGTATACAGGATTGTAAATCATTCATTGTCTCATGACCATGTCCTTGAATTTAAAAGTTTATCACTACAACGTAATTGTCACATTAGAAAGTGCTATGAATCTTGGCACACCATGACGACCCCCAGTGCGGGGGTCTCTTGTCCACTCCTAAGACAATTAAATCTGAAAGTATTCTTTCTTTTCTTGTTACCAAATATTTTAAAGTGCCTTACCATACAATACTCTTTATATCACGCTGGTTTATCGATCTGACCCAATCAGCCAATAGCTGTCGAGGCGTTGAGCACGTAAGAAAGTCAAAGTATGATTAAGATCAAAAACGTGGTCATTTGTTTCGACTAATCTGCTCCTCTCCACATAGGTGGTGAACATAACTAAGTTTATCGAGCTGAGCGCAGAGGAGAGAAGATCATTTCATTCACTCTTACCTGATGTTACAATGAAAACTAGCATATTTCTGGAATGTCATATGAACTCGGCTCTCGAAAATATTGAACCCATCGAGGTTTTATTTCCATTTTGAAAAGGTCTCTGGAATTTAATCATATAATTTGGGTAAAGAGGACGGTGCTTATCGATAGAATAAGAGGGAATTTTGCATCTCTAAATCAGTGTTCGGATGCAACCTGGTAAAAACAAAAAAAAAACAAAAACAAAAACAAACAAACAAACAAAACAAAAACAGAAGGGGTGACCGTGGATCTGCAGAAGAGCCATGAAAAATCGACTGCCAAGATATCAAACATGGCGGATACTGGTGAGGTTGAAACGAAGGACGAGGACACCTCTTCAAGCGAACAAAACAAGCCAGACCTACATGAAATCAAGCGGGTTAAAACAGCTTAGAATTCCATGGAGTCCTCGAAAACTCGTACCAGTCTACTGAGGAAGTCATCCTAAAGATCGCAGCTGCTCTTGATGTCCAAGTTATCCCCAGCGACATCGAAATTTCACACAAACTGAGACTTAAAAAACGACAACAGCGTCATAATTGCAAAGTTTTGTAGTCATAAAGTGAAAACCAGCCTCTTAGAAAGCTATAACTCTCTATATTGTCTGGCTTTCTTCTGTGCTCAACGCATCGACGGCTAGTGGCTGATCGGGTCAGATCGATAGGACGGGAACTAATGTGTATGTGATGTCGATTAAAAGATCGCTTTCCACTTTCTAAACTGCAGTCTTTAACAGTCAATTGATGAAAGAATTAATAAAAATTCTAAAATACGGAGTAAAGAAAAAGAACACAATAGTATGTAACTTTAAAATGTTTGTTAAAACAGAATACTGTTGTCTCGTAAGTGAACAAGAGTTCACTTCACTGTTTTCCTTTACCCCGCTTTTTTCGTTACGATCTCGTTTTCCTCACTTCCAGCAGTCGCTAGAACTTCTGTGAGATATGGACATTGTAGAACGGGTTGAAACAAGTTCCTGCTGTTATGCAGCTAGTTCTGAATCTAACTAGTGCTACGGTTCGCATCGATGTGTTTCCTCGCGGATCCATCTCCAGCTCAGAGGAATGGCGGGAGACTAATACTGTCACGTACGATTGCGAAATATGGTGACTCGATGAAGGACAGCTGTAAGGAACAACAGATTTTTTCAGCTGATAACAAATTCACAGCTTAAAAATGGCTTCGTGTTGACACTTTTGTTTGTTTGTTTGTTTGTTTGTTTACTTACACTATTTCTTAGCAGTAATCAAAGACTGCGTCTGTGATAATAGCTGTCTGTCGCTGAAATCATTATCTTTATGTGAACGGCAGAAGTTTTACAGACAGATATAACAAAGTTACAAAGTGCACTATTGTTCTGTGGATGAATTGATTTCCTTGCTTTATTGTTAACAAGTTGAGGTCCCATCGACTGAATTACGATTTGATGACCTTTGATGACACGTTGCTTGACGGCTCCAGTTTCGGTAAGCTTATAAGTTTAATGGAATATTTACCTTCAAAATTCATGCTAAACATCTCATCTTCACTTTTACTGGTAGTGTTTAAGCACAGAGGCTAATTTTTAAAAAAGAATACTTGTGTTACATCTAGTTTTCTAAGCTGAAAGCACAAATATCAGCTAACATCTGTAACATTTGCACTCGTGTCTCGGTTTATCCATGGTTATATAATAACTCAATTTCGTTTCGGCCTTTCTGCAGCCAAAAAGCGAGACTTTTTGTGAAGATTGCAAATTGGCCACCCCTCTAAGTTTTTCCAGGGTGTTTTGGCCCGCTTTCATGTCCACATGGTACGTCATTTTTGTTCTTTTTGGTGGCTTCTTTTGTTGTTTTCGGCGACGTTTTGGGGTGTTCTTTGAACTGGTTTAAGTTTTCACTCTGATTGCATTCGATAAAAGACGGAATAGAATCGTAATGCAGACTAGAGTGAGATTTTTTGGCCGGGCGAAAACAAATTGCATCGTCACAAAGCACGTGCATTTGAGACGATTTGCTTTTTCGATCGTTCGCGATCACTCGTTCCTAGTAGTTTTGATTCTGGACCGTGCGTGGCCTGTTTGGTCAGTATGCGATCGAGATGACGTGCTTTTGTTACGTAACTGGGATAACAATTAGTTATTCTGTTCACGAACACGACTTTAAATCGCCTTGGCTTTAGGATGTTAACCGTGGGAACAACCATATTTCAGTGGCTATATTTTGATTACATTTGTTGACTTTAATATTTTTTCAGTGGCCACAAATAGTTCAGTCTGTATCCAGCGAAGGTCAAAATTGAATTGATGGATGAGTACTCCGAAGCCAAGACTTGTAAGAGTTAGCCAGAACTAAGGAACAGCAATGTAAATGCTGTGCATTTTTATACATTAGCGGAAATAATAATTATTGCCAGTCGTACGCGGGAGTTTGTTTTGTTAAAACTCTCAACCCTATCCGGCCCTCTTTTTATGGTACATGATATCATCAGTGAGCCATAAGTTAAAGATGTATAGGAAAATTACGTTACATCCAAATTTCTCCAATTCGGAGGACAGAAGATTAATAAAATTACTCGCTTACTGGGCGATTTTGGGGTAGGACACTTGAATTTGGCCTACATGACGAATTTCGCGAGATCAAGTAATTTCACTTTTGAAATGGCGGAGCCCGTGGAACAAAATTAAAACGATTTCAAAGATCCTGAAGATGGTTTTTGGGGAGGAAAACAATTCAGAAGGTATCTTAAGTAATTATGAGAGTAATTTCCTAAATTATGTAGAAATTCGAAGCGAGAATTGTAGGTAAACGAACGTTCGTGTCTCTTCGCGTGGGTTCCCAATACAAAGACATATTGCTCGAATGCAACAAAATACTCTTCAAATCGCGAATTTACGTTTAGAATATCTCGCTTTGATATTGATTTATGTGTAAACACGTAACATTCTCATGAAATCCAAACAGCAGAGTGGGTTTTTGTTACATTTTTGAGTTTATCTCAATGTTTTTCTTCTAATTAAATTTAGTATCAGCATAAGTTATTTAAATTTACGCACTACTCTACAATTAAAACCAATCGCTCCATTACGAGGGGGGTATAGGGGCCTATCAGAAACCGAAAAACCGCACACAAAAATCGCTGAAAACCGCAAAACCACAATAAATTTAGTCCAAAACCGAAAATCGAATCGCTTTCTGTTATTTAATTGTTATAAGTCTAAACTTGTTTTACTTTCAAAGTTCTTTCCCCTCGTTAGTGCAGAACGCATCATAATCTAAAAAATTGCTTTATTTTTTTTTTAAATTGGCTCCAGACCTATAGCAATGTGAGACTAGAAAAAAAGCACGATAAAATGATTTTAGGTTATTTTTGTTTAAAGAAACATCTTATTCTTCAGCTGCTTTTTAATTGCCATTCTCAGAATTTTTATTTGTGTAGCCACATTTTACAACGAAACTACTTTATTTTACAACCAAACAAAGAGTCTCTCCTTTGCTTGTATTCCACGTGAACGGAGTGAGTGAGCACAATGTTATTACGATGGACGACAAAAAGGGGAGACAAATCGCAATCGAGCTATTAATTGAAACTCGATGGTCCACCGTCTAAGGTCAAAGTCCACACGATATTATCCCAACCGCGTGATATTTGAGAAATAGTCTTTTGCGCTGATGTTATCTTTAGCTTTTCATAGTCTGCTTGGCAGTCGTTACGACCCAAATAACGGCCGCTAAATTAAAGAGACTAGGCTTGTCATACATCGTCTGAAAGAAAGTCTGGGTAGAAAGCTACATAAGTGGTCCCTTGGAAGTCGAGTTTTAGCGGGACTGCAGGCTGTAAATTCCTTGACAAAACGAGAAAAACCGTAAAATGCATTGAACAGAGAAATCCGAAAAACCGCCATCCTGGTTGACAAAAACCGAAAACCAAAGACTGAATTGGAGAAAAGCCGCAAACCGCACAAGACACCAAAACCGAAAAACCACAGTTTTTAAGTGCGCAAACCGAAAAACCGAACCAAACATTGGCCAAATCCGCATCTCAACGCTCCCCTTCATTACGAATCACAGCACGTGTCAGTGATGACAACTGCAAGCCACAATATATCACCCTTTTCTTTAAAACCACATACCTTTTAATTAATCCAATAACTTTTAAAAGCATTAACAGGACAGAAAATGCGAAGAAGTATCATGAAAGAATACCAGAAACTTGATATTCCATTCTTAACTTGGAATTTACTTTTGTAGCAAATTCAACCCAGTCAAGATTCCTCTCATTTACCTTGTGATAATGTAGATAATAGTTAACAAATAATAAACAGAAATCAAGTTTCCTAAGGTTACTGTTATCCCCCACACGCCGTTTACCGGGGATCTTATTGAACCATGATATCTGTTTTAGGTACTCCCTAAAGCGGGCTATGTAGGTATGTGCGGCCCCAAAGGGTAGGGTTTTCAGCCGTTTTGGTCATAAATTGGGTATCAATTTTGGCCATTTTGGTTACAAATAGTGTATGGTTTTTGCATTCTGATCTTGAATTGGGTATGTTTCTTAGAAGAAGCTACTTCATCGTTGCCAAT
>NC_138159.1:13654352-13866852 GCF_964199315.1 Orbicella franksi
CTAACCGATTGATTTGCTCCTGTTACATAATATAAATTTATGGACCACGCACACGATTGCACTTGACAAAAATAGCTAGGCCCACCATTTTACAAGTACTTGGACACGTGTTGACATCGCGTTCACTTTTCAGGGGAATCGCGAGCCAAAGACACTAAACTACTTAGTGTTCACCAGCTATTTGCTGAGCAGTGTAGCTGTAAAAATGACTGCGCTTTTGATACCATCAGTTTGACTCTTTCTTAACCGACACATTGAGGGTTAACAGTAACGTAACGGATAATACAAATTACATATGTTGTTACAGAGTATTAGATAAGTTATCGAATGATCCTGGACTCCGGTCTAATTTCAAAACCAAAACGCCGACCTTTTCTTTCCAATTTTAGCTTGAAAAAAATGAGCACGATTGATAACAAACCAAGGACGTGACAACTAGTTTGATTTAAATCTACTAAGCCAATTAGAGATTATGATAGTAATTGACTTATTATGTCTCTGAAACAGGCAGATCTTATATTACGACGATAAGGCTTTCTTCGTATTACATGAAATCTTGTATTTAAAAAAAAAAAACTGTCTATAAGAAGCCATCCTATTTGGGATATTTTAAGTCATGCGTTGTAACTCGGCACCTCTTAAAAACTGATATGAAAGCTATCGAGCTTAGAGTAATTTTGTTGATAAATAATTTCACTAGACTTCATGTACGCCTCCAGGCGATATTTCAAATAGGTGCTTTTAATCAAGGGCCAAGGACATTCAACACTGATTGAAGAATACTTTTAGTGTTCACTGTTTGCACTGTAGCATCATGAAATTATCTCTTTTCCTCTGGGCTACCCGATAAACTTACTAATTTTCACCAGCCATGTGAAACGCAGTTTAGTCATGAAAGTAACCGCGTTTTGGGGGCCATATTGTGAATCTCTCTTAGAAAAATAGTAATAATAATACTAACTTTATTCATTTGATAAGAATTTAATTCAAAAGTCACAATTGATAAAACAAAAAATAAGTAAGACGAATGAGGAAAATCTATCGATTAGAAGTTTGAATTATTTTGCAAAATGCGCCATCGAATTCCGTTCTTTTTAGCTCTGCGTTTATATGTGCGACGGTTTCAAATGCCTCTTGAAGGATTAAGTTTTGTGAAAACGTTGGTAACATTTGGAATTATTTACGCAACGGACCCACTTCTACAAAACACGACTAAGATCGTTTGCCTCGGCTGACTCACCTTCGATATTTTAACTATAAACCCCTGTAGACCATGCTGAATTACGTGCGCCATTTTTTTCAAAATCAGGGTAGTTTTCCACACGCTTTATCTCTGAAACGCAGTCGGTGACATCACCATAAAGAAATTACAGCAGTGAATAAACCATAAAGCAAAGTTGAAAGAGATGCCACGAGTCGTTCTTGCATAACTTACAAAATCTTAAATAGCCTAATAGCCCCTAGGGATTCATCATACCTGCAAGCACGCATAAAGTACTTCTACGGTTAACACGAATTATACATGACAAACATACTCCAATGTCATTATTTACCTTTATTCAAAACATTACCATGCTATGAGGTTTTTTTGACAACTTTTTATATTTTTGCCATTATATATTGCTCGAAAGTTATTCAGAAATCATCTTAAAAGTTTAGTAAAGGTTACATAATATGAGATGGCAAGGCGACCTTGAGGCTAGTTCATATCTAAAACATAAGGCAGATGTTAAGCTGGCCGATTGGCTTTCTCCTCATTACACGATTGAGCGGTTTTCAACTAAGTGTCGTAAAACCAAAGCCAAAATCAATGACTTACCAATTAGACTACTCAGCTCATCTAAAACCGTAGTATAACCAAAACCAAAGTAATTGTCTGATTACGTTCGACACTCAAATGAAAACCGCGCTATTACGTAATAAACCGCTAACACAATTACACTTGCGAAAAATAGTTAGTGGACATCCCAAGAGTTGACCATTTCAAAAACACTTGGACACACGCTGACTTTTCAGGGGAATCGAGGCAAGTACATTACAGAAATGTCAGAAATACTTGGTTTGTTCACTGGTTGTACTCAAGGCTACTCGATAAACTTTCTAGTGTGACTCTTTCTTAATATGAAGATTAACGCTAGCGAAATGAAGGATATAAGTTATATAAGTTATTGTGGAATATTACATAAGTACAGTAACTTATAAGAGAGGATGAGTCTCTGCTCCATTTTCAACTCCTGGTGTAAAAAAGACACTTATCAGACTGATTGATTAAAAACCCAGGATGTGATACTTAGTTGAATTTAAATCTGCTAAGCCAAATTAGATTGGTTGAATGACTGATTAGGTATTGATGAATTATGTAATTCCATAGGATAAAGTCTTTCTTTAAAGTAATTCCATTAAAGTTTGCATCATTACACCTGTTAGTCGATACTCCAAGGTGATTTTCACGTGAACAACAAAAACGTGTGGCTTAAAACGATAGACATCAAAGGGTTGTTGTTTGTTACAATGGGTTGTTGTTTGTTAAATTAGGGTTCCTGGCTTATAACTGGTTCAATTTTGGGTGTGACATTCAGGTTTAAAGCAGCATCCTCAGAGCTTACGTCCCATTCACCCTGGTGATTTGGAAGAGAGCAGATCAAGGGCAACAAGAGCTGTACTAGGCTAAAATCTTACTTGCGTCTACCATCATGGTAAGTGTTACACGAGAAAGGGTTTTGTTTTGTTTTTGACTGATGAATTTACTCTACTGCTTATTCTGAATTAGTGACTGATCTCAGATTCATCCCAATTTCTTTCCGTAGAGTGTGATTAAACCGGAAATGAAGATCAAGCTGCGTATGGATGGAGCTGTGAACGGGCACAAATTCGTGATTACAGGGGAAGGAAGAGGCCAGCCTTTCGAGTAAGTAAAAGTTTAGAAATGTTTAATTATTGTGGTCAGTTTTACGGCATCCTTGCTTCGAACATTGCTTAGTTTTTTTGTTTTTTTGTTTTCAATTTTTTCTTTCCATTGAACAATACGTAATATACCAAGAGTAAGTCTAAAGCCGTATTTCATTCAGGATATCGCAGCAGATACAAAGTCTATCTATCTTTCCTTCGATTTTACCATAATTAATAGAGAGGACAGGTTATGAAGGCCGGTAAACATCATAGGAGAAAACATAGATGCCAAGATTTATGTTGGAAGGTTTACGTGCACAATCTTTTGTTTTGCGCTCATAAACTACGAATGATTTACGTAACCAAAACGGTTTTATTGGATAGTTCCTCAGTACGGAGTAAACAACTATCGTGTTTTGCACACGATCAAGGCCAAAAAAGAGAGCAAAAGCATACAAAAAAAAAAAGAAAAAAAAAAACTTCGTCGGATTTCATAACTATTCGCTTCCAATTAAAGCTCATTGAGCTGGCTGTGAAACTATACCAAGAAGTTTGAAATAAAATGAATTGTCTAATTTTTTACACCTCTAAATGGGAGCGTCCGAATCACCTTTTGAAAGCTACATTTCGAAGCGAATTTTGTTTTTCGTTTATTTAATTTGTTCCTCAGTTTCCGGAGCCAACGCGCTAAGACAAAACGTGTCTGCGATTTGCCATATTTAATTACCGTGAAATGTTACAAAATATTTTCGAAATAGGATGAAAGAAGCATGGAGTGGCCGTAGACACGATTTTTTTTTCTGTCAAACTAGCTACTGTCCAAATTTTAAGGGATAACGAACACATTTTTTTTCAGACTAGTAGCTTTTTAAAAAGGACCCAAAAGATTATTCGGACGCTCGCATTTAGAGGTCATGAAAAATTCGACAATTCATTTTGTCTCTAACTTCCTAACTTACTGTAATGTTTGCGTATAGATAATAGAGGGAAATGGTAATGAAAACCTGGCAAAGTTCTTTGTTTTATGTTTTTGTTGGCTATTTTTGTACAAAACCTACCAAAATACAAAAGGTGTTTATGTGTGCTCATACAACTAACCAACAGAAGCATTGCAATCACTGTGTAATTTATACACAGTCAATGAGCATAAAACAAAAGATGTGCAGGGTCAAAGACCTCCCAACATAAATCTTAGCCTGTTTGTTTCCTTCTTTGATGTTACGTTTACTGGCCTCCCTAATCATTTCCTTCTATTATCTATGGTTTGCCGGTGTAAAAGAAAGGCACCAAACATTTACCAGAAAAAAAACAACATTTACACGATTCTGAAAGTTTGAGGTCAGACTCTCAAAGTCAAAAGCAAATATACACTTGTTTAATTAGGGCTTTATCTAGTCAGTAACGGACAGCTGTTGATGAGAATTTCAGAACTATTCTTCGATTCCCGTCAATTAACCAAAGTAGATACATGTATTTGCCTTCATTATCTCAAGACTTTGTGACGTAGAAAAACAAACATTATGCCAAAAACCGAAAGCATAATGTTTTTTTGTTTTTTGTTTTTTTTGATCGCAAGGCCGCATTTCCTATGTGTTATCATTTTGCGTGTTTTGTTCTAATCTGGCAAGAATGGAAGTCTCCTGACCAATGAAAATTAGGCGCGTTTCCCAGTTACGTACAAAAGGTTGGTCATCTCATACACGCGGCCCCCTTGTACTCTTGGTATCATCGCAAGTAGAATTTTTCAGCTATTCAGCGTTAAGACGTATTTGTTCTTTTTTCCCTCCACCTCCCCGGTCACCGACCCGCAGACTCTCAACATATCTTATAAAGTATTTTATTTTAGTTTTTACTGGTGGCGATTGTTTCAACCCCGCCTTTCCTAAAGATATTTTAATCTTTGTTTGTAGCCTTAGTTTTAATTAAACGCGTCACATTTGTGGTCATTTATCCCAAACGATTTGTTTTCATTGTGCTCTACCTATCTCTTCAGCAAACTAGTGCGACGTCTTGCGGAGCTCTCGATGTCTTAATGTGTACAAAAGACTCAAGATCAAAAAATAAGTTCGCGTTGTATATGAATAGTACGTTTTCTTACGTCTTTGGTTTCTTATTTGTGTTTTAGGGGAAAACAGACTATGGACCTGACAGTCATAGACGGCGGACCTCTGCCTTTCGCTTTCGATATCTTGACAACAGTATTCGATTATGGAAACAGGGTATTCGTCAAATACCCAAAAGACATACCAGACTATTTCAAGCAGTCGTTTCCTGAGGGGTATTCCTGGGAACGAAGCATGACTTACGAAGATGGGGGCATTTGCCTCGCCACAAATGACATAAAGTAAGTAAGATGTAAAGCTGATGCCTCTCGCCGAGAAGATTTATAGGAATTTTTTAGTTCCATTCAAGTCCCTTGAATTTGTGCCCCTTTTTAAGCTTTTGTGCCCCTTTTCTTTCTTTCGGTACAGTTTTAACTTTCTTAATCCTGTCTTACTATATAAAGTGTGAACTACAAGCTCAAAGTGCCCCATCTCATCTCATTCCTCATCGTGCCCCGTAGGACATCTAAGATCATGTGCTTTAAAGTGTCTGCAATCCCAGTATTTTTTTTTTAGTCCAAAGTAATAGATACATTCTTGATCATATTACCGAAAACATTTTTGCCTTTGGTTGAAACCGCGATTTGATTTTTTAGGAATCTTCAAAGTCGTTAACGCTGTAATGAAAACCATTACCGAGTCGAAGAAGCTGTCAAAAAGATCTGGGCAATTTTTAACGACAGCTTTGAGACAATCAGGACTAAGGGAATAAAAAACCAACTTTGTGCTTTTTTTCCTGGCGAGCGTGGTTGCATTCTTCGTTGCCTGGAGAGGTTTTCCCGTCTCGGGAAGAAAACGAAGCTTAAGTTTTTATTTTGCTGTGGAAATTTCAAGGTTCATTACCTTCCATCTTCACACCGACCAATTATATAATTCTTCTCTAATTTCTATGGAAAATAGCGATGTCGAACTGTTTCATGTCTGCCATTATATATCGCGAAGCCTCCGAACGTGTAAGTCTAAAATATTTCTCAGCTGTTCAGAGTTCTACATTTAAACTTGAGCTTACATTAAGCAAGCTTTTCTGTCTAACGTTTTTTTCCGTCTTAACCTACTGTCGTATGAAAGACTGCATTTATTTTATGATTTTTTTGTAATATTTTGAGTCTGAAGACTTTCTTTCGAGTAATTTAAATCATGAAACTTGAAGGCAGTTGCAGATCAGTCAACAACATCGAAAATAGCCACCAGTTGGCATGTCTCGATAATAGTGATAAATTATAGAGGTTTTGAAACCTTCATCCCTTACTGTTCAGTACCAACGTGAACTCGCAAATTTGAAATCATTTTTCTGCTTCTGCATATGGGACCGTCCAAAATGGACTATTTGCTAGGCACAGACTCAATGTGAACCTTCACTAGGTTGAGGTATTTTATTTACAAGCTATTGACCCGTGAAAATAAAGAAAGCAGCTTCTGCTCACATGCTTTGGCATAATTTGTACTGGTGATAAGCATCAGTTTTATTTGTGTGGTGGGAGAAAGCTCTGTAATACTTCTGGATATCAAAATAGGGCTGCAATATACTGATCTGCTGAGGGAGATAATTTATGGAATAGACCGAAGGAAGGCAAATGAGCCATGTTACCTGTAGTTGAGTGCTAGTAATGAGGTAGGCAGGTAAAATGGTCATTCATCCAGGCAACTAACTTTAACTTGGGTAAACCTGAGTGAAAAGAACTTCCGCAACGTTTGAAATAGGCCAATTTTGACACTTGGCTTTAGGGCTTTCGAGAATAATAAGAAAAGACATCAAGTGCAGGGATCGGTAACAGTCATTTAGCCCCCAAGTCTATGAGCCCCTAACCATTTAAACCCCAACCAGAAGTCGATAAGCCCCCAACCAGAAATATAAAAAAAACTGTATATTTCTCGTTCTTTAAGTATGGATAAGGGGCTAATCGACTTGTGGTTGGAGGCTAACCGGCTAGGGGCTAAGCAAATGACTGGTAACCAAATGATCAGGTTTGTTTTATTCCTCTAAGGCAAAAAAGGTGAGTAAGGATGTTAATGTATCAAATTCGGCCTAAAGTGTTCTGAATGTCTTTAATAGCACTTGTCTCAAATGACAACTCTTAATGCAAGAGAGGAGCATTATCCCTTTGAAAAACTGATTGAGAGGTGTAATAAAAAATTAGCGCCAGGGAAAGGGCTACAGGAAGAGCAGCAAAATGAGGTGGTAAAGTCAAACTTCCTGCACACTCTCCATCTCAACGATTTGATTGGACCCGTTATTTAAGCCGTTAAGTCAAGAATATCAAAACAAAAGTCTAAGGATGATTATGAAGAAACATAAACAATCAACGACACAACTATTGTGTTGTAACAAAAGAGATGTCGATGAATTCTCAATTCTGTCGAGGGACCTATCCAGTATTCACTTTCATAAATAACGCCAGATGCTTTGCCTAAAACTGAAACAGACCACTTGTAGTAACGTAACAGAAAAGCGCCGTACCCACTGCACTCACTATGAAACCTGCTTTAACCCTGTCAGTTAAGTGCAAGCAAAAAAGGGTCACGAAGCTGTTAAGCTGTTCAAAAAAAGCAACCCTTACCATCAGCGAGTCCGGTTTACCACGTTGATAGGACACCGCTACAAAAAAAGCTCGAATGAAATATTCATGCCTGCAATCTGGCTCAAACTGTGGAGTTCCCGCTCGCAGGTTTACGTTGGAATATTTATCCCCGATGCCTCGATCAAAATGTCCAAGATTTAGATGTAGGGCAACTGGAACTTTTTCTTAGATGTTTGAACGTGAAATATGCACGACGTTTACAAAACTTTACAAGCACATCTTGCTCACGAAAGTCCACCATGTTTGTTTTTCACAAACGAGTACTTAGTCTCGCTCGGCCAAATTTCTTAACTGGGGCGATCATAGAAACTCGGCTCCAGGCCTCCCTGCTTGCTCTCTCTCTCTCTCCCCCCCCCCCCCCCCCCCCGGCTGGATCTGGGTCTCATGCATTTCGTGACGTCATACAAAGAGATTATTCGCACGACATTCGCACACATATACTTGGTGGCCTAGGGTTGTTGTAACATTATTCTGAGCTAGAAAATAAGTATAAACCTGCGAGAGCCTATCAAGTTCTTGGCAGTGTATATTAAGCGCCCCGGCGAGCAGGATTTGGGAAGATTTTGATCTAACGGCGAGTCTGCAACGAAGAAGGAATGAGTAACGATAAAAATTAAAATTACAGGGGCTCTCGGGTTACAGAATTTTGGTAGAATTCAAGGTAATTTATATTCCCGACCCAAAGTATTATCTTTGTTTGAATGTATTAAATGATTCTGGAGACTGCAGCTGATTTGAGTCAGAGTTTCAAATATTCTTAGTCTGTTAACACGTACTACGCGAACGATCGACTCGGTTCGCGGCACTTCGCAGTTGTGTATAGTTTATTGATCTGAACAAATAGCCACCACCTAAAATTAATACGTGATACTTTCGTCGGAGAATTGCCATGCAAAAAGTTATCCCAAGTCAGAGTATTCTGAAATTCTATCTACAAATCTTCGAAGCGATTGCAATTTATTTAGTTCAACTTTGCATTACCTGTGGAATGAGTACGCTAAATCAACTGGTGTTTACAAGCTCGTGGAAACAGTCTTCCTGAGTTTAGAATCTGAAGAAGTTTAGACGATAAACGTGCAATGCATCTAAACATCTTATATGTTTAAGATCGCCACGAAAAGGTCAGTTCATTGACATACTACGGAAATTCATTACTACTCTTCAATATCCACTCCCCTTCTCTTCAGTGCAAAACTGGCGCCAATACATTGCATCCTTGTTAGACGTCACTAACCGCAGTCTCCGTTGCCCTCGGTCGTGTGCTAAGTAATCCCGACTTAATAGATTCCTAAAAAAAATCGCGGTTTTAACCAGCAACACAACTGGTTGCGGCATTTTCCTCCATGCAATACAAAGATGTAATCCCGCTAAAAATATATTTTGGGGTTATGTGCACTTTAAGGCATTTTTTCAAAATGGTTCTGTCTGTGTATAATAAAAGGAAAAAGAAAATTGCCACTGGTTTCATCTGTTATCATCTGTTAAATTATATTGCCAACTATGCCTGTAAATCTGAGTTTTGTTCATATAATCGTTGTATAGTTGAGAATCTTTTTCTCTATATTTTTAATTTTTAACACGTGACAAAGTGTTCCTTCTATTTTTGCATGGTAATACTGACTACGTTTTATTTCTTTTTTATCAGAATGAAGAAAGACGTCGACAACCGTGACTGTTTCTTCTATGAAATTCGATTTGATGGAGTGAACTTTCCTGCCAATAGTCCAGTTATGCAAAAGAAGACCGTGAAATGGGAGCCATCCACGGAGAAAATGTATGTGCGTGATGGAGTGCTGAAGGGTGATGTTAACATGGCTCTGTTGCTTGAAGGAGGTGGCCATTACCGATGTGACTTCAAAACTACTTACAAGTAAGTTCTTTTTTAATATGCGTTCAACATATTGATGACTCACAATAAGGATACATGAATAGGTTTATCAAGATATACTAAGTTTTAGTGGTCACTGTTACATGCAGTGGAATCACTGACCTCTAGATTAGAGATGCCCGATGTGGGGATTGGTGTTGAACGTGACTCCAAGAATATCTGAACCACGAAGGCAAAATCCAGTTATTTACCCAGCGAACAACTGGCAACGATCACTGCCAGCATGTTTTAACTTTTAAACCAGTATTGTATTTTTTGTATGCCGATGCACTCGACCCAGTGTCACTAATTCGAGTTCCTTTGCCTCTTTGCATGCAGAGCTAAGAAGGTTGTCCAGTTGCCAGATTATCATTTTGTGAATCACCGAATTGAGATAACATGGCATGACAAGGATTACGACAATGTTAAGCTGTATGAGCATGCAGAAGCTCATTCTGGACTGCCAAGGCAGGCCAAGTAAAGGCTTCACGAAAAGCCAAGACGACAACAAGCAGAAGAAAAGTTTTTTCTTTTTTTTTTTTTTAATTGAAAGCCGTTAAATCGGAATTAGTGTTTGATACTATCAATTCGAGGATTTCTTTTGGGATTTGATAAGCATTAGCTTTAAAGTCAGATTAAGTTAAAGATAATTTCCATTTTTTGTGGGATTACAGTTGTAGTCAAATACAAGGAAGAAAACAATAGTGAGAATAAGCTTGTTGTCAAAACCAGGTTTTGTAGAGTGTTCTTATCATAGACTACTGGCTTAACTGAATACGTATAATCAGCAATTGTGAGAAGAGCATTTTGAAAAGAAGGCATATGGACAGTGAATAACAGAGGAGAACTTTCTGAGAAGTGTAATCCAGAGAAGAAAGAAAAGGTCTGGAATCGAAATATTAAACATATCTTGCAATTCAACTTGTGTTGGCTGTTTTACGACAAGGAGTACCTCACTGGGCTAGTTCCCCCAAAAGGCGCTGTACAAGCTCGGCATCCTTTAACATGAGAATAGACCTGGCGTCGTCCAAGCCGAGTTTTGTGTAATTTTCTAGATCATAGAGTACTGGGTTGTGAGGATTGCGGTAAATATAACTAGTAATTCAACTGTTTTCGTTCCCATACTTTTCAGTTTCGTTTTTGTCCAAGTTTTAAAACGGAAATAAGTCACTCGGTTAGTCAGGCAGTCACTCACCCCAGCCTTCTTTTCTTTAAAGTTCACTCGGTTAGGTCTGATTCAATCAATTGTTTTATTCGAAGTATTTCGAAAAAAAATTGGATTTGCTGGACTTTTTCCCTTCAAAATCTCACTCAGGTTGTTGAAAGACCGAGTAGTATAAAAGTCTGCGTCAAGCCATCAAAAATACCATTGACCTGTACCGTCGCAATTATTTCCGTCTCTTTTTCCTGTTTGTCGGGATCATCGGAGCATGATAAGCGTTGTGACGCTGTGTTCGTCTCCGTTAACCACAATATTAGACGTGCTTCTAAATAAATATCATTTTCGTGATTACAGCGTCACAAAAAAATTTTCAAATTGATAACAGAAAAAAGCAACTTGTTACATGATGCGGTATAATAAAAAAAGCCAAATGAAAGAGCAATGCTTCTTGTAAAGCGTCCGGCTAAATTTTTCAAGCTACAGTTAAATCAATAAATTTAACAGCGCGAAATGCAACTGGTATGCAAGTGGCACATCGTTCAAAATTCGCCGTTTCATGTCAAGGTATTCCGATTGAAAAAAATCGCGTGTTAAAAATCACAAGCGAACAACCCTTACGACTTTTACTGAAGGGACGGCTGCTCTTAAGTTAACCCACTGAGATTAATTACTCCTCTAAAGACATTCTTCTAGGTTCTTTATGAACTTTGAATAAGGAGGACTCCTACTCAAAACCAAAAGCGAAAAAGCTTTTGCTATCACCATTCTGGACTGACGTAGGGGCTCGTCGCTGCATGCTTATTAATCCTCGCTGAAAAGCTATTTATCGACACAACGTAACAGTCACCTGCAGTATCAGAAGGACCAAAGGGGCAATCATTTTCACGCCTAAAATTGAAACTAGCCGATAAGTTAGCCTCTATCAAGCAAAATAGAATTTAATTTGGAATTTACACAGGCAAAAATACCGGGCGCTAATTCAATTGAAAAGTTCTGAAAACCCTTACTGAAGAGACTACTTCAAATACAGACAAAACAATTCAAGTTCAGCTAATTAAATTCTGGTTATCAAAAATCGTTGCTACTAAAGCCTTTTTCTGTCGCTTTTAATTGAGGGAGAAGAAAAAAGACTGCTAATTGTATCCTTATTTTTTGCACAGAGCGCTCTTGATTTTTGTGTTTGATTTGCGTGGCGTATTTGGCTGCGATTGTCATGTTGATAGGTAATACTTTCGAACGGAGGGCGTCTGCAAGAGAAAGGTTAACTTATAATATATATATATACTGTATTGTCTTGGGAGTGGACGAGAGACCCCCGCTGTGGAGTCGTCATGATATGCCAAGATTCATAACACTTTCTAATGTGATAATTACCTTTGAATATAAATGAACTTTTAAATTCAAGGACATGGTCATGAGACCATGCATGATTTACAATCCTGGATCCTTTGGCCACTGCTTAAACGTGCTTTTTATGTTTTTTTTTTTTTTTTTAATGGGTGAAGCGAATGACGAAGTATTGGTTCCTCTAATATTTAATCGTAACAGTTTGCTAGTGCAGTAAACTACCCTGTCCATTTATCAGCAGTGTCTGTGACTAGAGTTAGTTTTCTACACGAGGTTGTTATCATCACGCTTATGTCTAAACTAAGAGGTACCTCGCCTTTGTCGATAACACATATTGTCGTTAATTCAGGACCATCCGGATCAATTTCAAGTGTCGCAAACAAGTATTGATGATCATTTCCGTTCTGAAAATGAATTTACTGTTGACAAACGCGTTATATATGGCTGAGTTGTAGAGAAAGATATACTTCTCGATATATCAAGGATGTCTATCTAGAAACGAAGTGGAACCTTCTATCAGATGTTTAGGATAACTAAGCTTACACAAGCCGTTTTCAAATAGTGAAATGAACTTTTTGTCAGCATTATTTGAATGCGTTGTCAACAGCAAATTCCTGTCCAGAACGAAAACTCGTTTGCGGTACTAGAAATTGATCCGGATGGTCCTGGATTAACGACAATACATGAATGTGTTATCAACAAAGATAAATTGACTTTCTGTTTTAAAGGCATATGCTTGATGATAAACAACCTCAAGTGTAGAAAAAATAGCTCTAGACACAGACACTACGCATCAGTCGACACTGATTTACTGCACTATCAAACCGCTATTATCACCTCTTAGAGGAACAACCCCTTAGTGCTCACTTCACCCAGAAAATTGGTTTAGATTCTCCAACGAACAGTTAAGTCAAAACGAAAAAAAGTTATTCGATGAGTTGTTTAGACAGTATTACGTTATCAGCCGCTCACACGATTACACTTGCCAAAAATAGTCGACATACTAAGAGCTGATGACAAGTTTACAAGTACTTGGTCACGCGTTGACTTCGAGTTTACGGCTATCTTTAAAACGGGGAACGGGGAATCGGAGAATGAGAATGGGGAACGGGGAACGGGGAACGGGGAACGGGGAATCTTTAAAATGAGGAATCTTTAAAAGCGGGAATCTTTGAAATGGGGAATCTTTAAAAGCGGGAATCTTTAAAATGGGGAATCTTTAAAAGCGGGAATCTTTAAAAGCGGGAATCTTTAAAACGGGGAATCTTTAAAAGCGGGAATCTTTAAAACGGGGAATCTTTAAAAGCGGGAATCTTTAAAATGGGGAATCTTTAAAAGCGGGAATCTTTAAAAGCGGGAATCTTTAAAATGGGGAATCTTTAAAAGCGGGAATCTTTAAAACGGGGAATCTTTAAAAGCGGGAATCTTTAAAACGGGGAATCTTTAAAAGCGGGAATCTTTAAAATGGGGAATCTTTAAAAGCGGGAATCTTTAAAATGAGGAATCTTTAAAAGCGGGAATCTTTAAAACGGGGAATCTTTAAAAGCGGGAATCTTTAAAACGGGGAATCTTTAAAAGCGGGAATCTTTAAAATGGGGAATCTTTAAAAGCGGGAATCTGTAAAATGGGGAATCTTTATTAAAAGCGGGTGATTTCTTGTCAACCACTGTTTTAACTTTCCGTCCTTGTTCCTGGTTTTTGTGATAAAAACGGCTTCAAACGACCCTTCCCCTATCACATCTTTTTCGCCGAGATCATTCCACTTAAACTGTGGAAGACCTTCAAAGCGACCGATTCTTTCCTCTTTAAAGTGAATGCAATGGGCACTTTGAAATTGTCTTCGCATGACTACATGGCGTAGAAAGAGGTATCATTAAGCACGCAATGACGGATTATACGCGAAATTCGTCGTCACATCGTTCGGGCATCGAGCATCGAATTGCTTTATTGCCGGTTTTCAGTGTCATGCTATTCAAAATAAACAAAATAAAAATCAAAACAGTTCAAATGATAAAGTCCAGAATCTTGAAGAGAAAGAAGGTAAATATGCAATGACTTTCGCTAAGATTCAGGTCACAGCAATGTTTCTTACGCAAGACATGTGGAGAATTTTTTTACCCAAATTTATAGAGATTTTGATGGAGACGCCATGCTGGCGCCCATCCGGATGGCGGCCGGAAACCAACAGAAACATCTGTCACTGAGTTTTGCTACAAAAGCGTGAATTTATCTCTTCAGGAACTCAAAAACATTTTAAAAATAATACTTTTTTTAATACATGAACTGTTCAGATAGCCAAATTCCCCGAAATAAGTCACTCTTTTAACCAACATGACAGCTTTCTTGCCCGTCATGTAAATGCCGCGTCACGCAAAAGATTAGAAATTCAAGCGCAGTCTATTACAAAGGAGGAATTAGCAAGGAGTGACAGGCCTGCACAACTTCTAACAATGGAAACTTTTGTACCATGTAATATATGACACCTTTATAGTTTTGCTCTTACGAGTATGTCTTTTAGGGATTTACCTCTTTTATACGATATTAGTGGTGGCTCTTTGAAAATTTGCCGTAGAGAAGGCTGATTTTGTATCAAGTGCCATTTTTCCATTAAAACATTTTTGAGGTTGGGCACTGATGGTTGATATTGTGTTACAAAAGGCAAGAGTTCTTTCCGGCTTTCATGTTTTTGTCTTAGCGCCGATTCCCTTTCTGTGAATTTAATATCTGAAAGGAGTGTTTCGATCAGATTTTTTGGATAACCTCTAGCAAGGAGACGTGATTTGAATTTGTAAATGTTCTCTTCAAATGTTGCTCTTGAAGAGTTAGTTCGTAAGAGTCTTAGAGCTTCGCCCTTCACGAATCCCTTTTTGACACCCGGTGGGTGGCTAGAGGAAAAATGAGTGTATTGAAAGGTTTCAGTTGGCTTAAAGTGTGTTTTTATATCCAGGATGGATTGATCTCTAAATCGTTTGCCTTTGTATACAACTGTATTTTCAACAGTTTATCCTCCGTGTCCATGATCAGAACAGCAAGCAATTTGTGGTTTTAAGCAAGACCGCGGTTTCGAATCTTCACGATTCTCGTCAGTTGCTATTTTCAACTATTTGTAAGTGGAACAGTAGAGTGTTTAACTCAATTCTGATCCACCAAGGGACTTTTTGGCAGTTTGGGTTTATATAGCCACAGCATTTTGAAGTTGGGATCGAAAAAGGCGCATTCTGATTGGTCCTTGCCAGTCAATCAGTTTGCTGTATTTTCGATCCTATATGCTCTCAAGCTCTAAGTTGTGTTTTTGTAGAGGTGGTTAAGTGGATTTTTTCATAATATAACATGGCTTTTGAGTACTAGTATCGTTTTGTGTTAAAATACACTATGTTTTGAATGCTTTTGCTCAGTTATGAAGTAAAGCGTAGGAATTAAAGATTCCCCGTTTTAAAGATTCCCGCTTTTAAAGATTCCCCGTTTTAAAGATTCCCGCTTTTAAAGATTCCCCGTTTTAAAGATTCCCGCTTTTAAAGATTCCCGCTTTTAAAGATTCCCGCTTTTAAAGATTCCCCAGTTTAAAGATTCCCGCTTTTAAAGATTCCCCATTTTAAAGATTCCCGCTTTTAAAGATTCCCCGTTTTAAAGATTCCCGCTTTTAAAGATTCCCCACTTTAAAGATTCCCGCTTTTAAAGATTCCACATTTTAAAGATTCCCCGTTCCCCGTTCCCCATTCCTATTCTGCAATTTCCCGTTCCCTGTTTTAAAGATAGCCCCGAGTTTACTTTCCAAAGGAAATCGTGAGCTAAGAACACTTAAAATTCCGGAAATACTCCCAGTGTTGACTATTTGCATTGTAAGATGAAAGGTAACTGAATTATCTCGTTTGTCCTGAAAGCTACTTGATAAACTTAGTTGTGTTAACAGCTCTGTGCGGAGCAGTCTAGTAGTAAAAATGACCGCGCTGTTGATGACATATATTGACTCTTTCTTAACCAAAACATTCAAGGTTAACAGTAACTAAATGAAGTATGCAAGTAAGATACGTTGTTGTAGAACATTACATAAGTTATTAAAGTTGTTATTACCTTAAGTTATATAATAACTTCTAGGAAGGAATGTCTCTCTGCTCCAATATATCAACTCTTCGTGTAACGAAAAAAAAACAAAAAAAAACGTTTTTTTTTTCCTCCAATTTTTGCTTCCATATAAAAGAAAAATTGCATGATTGAAACTAACCCAGGATGTAATATCTAGTTTATTTTAAATCTACCGGGGCAAATTAGAGATTATGAATCTTTGATAGAGTTATTGATAGATGAATTATGTTGGAGAGATAGGCAGTTGTTACATTATGACGATAATATGTTTCTTTCAAAGACCGCGCCGCCTGGCGTCACGGTGTGAAGGAGGGGGCACTCAGGACCGAGACGAAGGCCAGGGCCGAGGCGACAATCAAGCGGGCGGCGAGAAAGGAACGACAAGTATCAGTTCGTGAGGCCACCAACTACATCTGTACCAGCTGCAACAAAGACTGCCACTCAAGAATCGGGCTGTTGAGTCACTTAAGAGCCTGTCGACAGTGATGCGCTGACCATCGCCTCTCCGAGACGAGGATGCCATATTATTATGTTTCTTTCGCAGAAAAACAAATCTGTCAAAGCAAGCCATTTTTAGGCCGTTATTTCTAAGCCTTTTTTTTTTTTGTCCGGCGAGAAATTCCTTTTCTGCTTTACAGCTATCGCTTTTCGACTCATCAAATTTTGCAAGCGCACGTGACAGTATCATTTTCCCCCCAATTGTCTGAGCAAGAGATGGATCACCGCGCTTTAGGGACCATGTTGTGACTCTTTCTTAACATAAACATATAAGGTTAATGGTAACGTAATAGAGACTGAGTTCACGGTAAGAAATAAATTTACGAACTTTACATTCTCTTACGCCAGATGATTGACTTGATATGGTGATAACTTTACGTGAGAAATGTTCGCACGATTACACTTGTCCAGGGGCGGGGGAGAACACTCTGCGACGCCTGGCACTTTTTGTGTATCTGAATCAGCCAACAAAAAATGACGTCACATCCGGTAAAAAAGAGCGCTGAACGGCAAAATCAAATTTGAACATGGCATAATCGTTCTCTCAGTAAGTAAAATGGTAATATTTTGCAATCGGCCGGATATTTTTAACGTTTTATTTGGCCACGATAAACAAAATTTTGTCTTCTTCCTCGTCATATCAGTTTGTTTGAAGGACAGGGTAATTATTTATTCAAAAACACGCTGTTTTGAAGGCGTGTTTTTTACGAAATGTCGCCATTTCTTCCTCGCTGAATTCCACAGAAGTCATCGTTTGTGTGGAAATAATGAATTCTAGGTAAGTTGCACTCAATTCAAATATCCTATTCTCTTAGGTAGGCATTACACTAAGAAAAATGCACAATGACAGGTTTCTAGACATGGGGGAACCTTATTAACAGAAGCGCCTTTTTTAAAATTTACTGTTGCCAAACACTCGAGAGTACTTGAGTGCTGTTAATCGTATCACTGCAAGAATAGACCCACACAGATAACGCGCTTTGCAGAACTTTCTTGCCGATCGACACTAACACAAACTTGTGTGTTTGCTCATGACTCAAACTGATGCCATAAAATATGTTACGATTGGTTAAGAACCTTAAACAAGATATGTTTTCCCTAAGCAATCCCTTAATTGATAAACGCTTCGTTACAGGCAGGCCGTGAACCCCTTAAAAAAAAGCAAGAGGATTAGTTTTAACGGCGAGTAAGTAATTTGGACATGTCGTGGTTTTTTCTCATTTATAATCAAATTTATTTTTCCGTTTCAACAGTGTTTGACGTCAGCAGCGCTAAGTTCCAATACCCCCCCCCCCCAACTGAGGTCAAGCATGCACCTTTAATTTCCTCAAACCCTCTCATTTGCCCTGTTTGCAGACCAAGTTCCTCATCTATTAATCCCTGTCATATAGGCAACCCATTTTGAAAGGTTACTAAAAAATTGTGCATTATATTTCAGTGTGCTTTCTCTTTGTAATCTTATGTCAAGATATTTCAATCCCTAAGGAAACGAGAGAACACTAGCAATACTGACAATTTTCAGTAATTCATCACTTTCAATATGCCATCTAAACAAATTGTTTGTAAACAGTAGTGAAATTTCATGCCCCTACACCTAGCCATAAAAGGAAGTCTGGGAACAGGCAATAGCAACAGTGACACTGCCAGGCTGGTGAATTTTACAAGCTAATGAACTCATGTCTAACAATGATGGGTGATGATGAAGCATGGTGCAGTGAAACTGAAGAATCAGACTGTGAGTGACAGTGATAGAGTCAGTGTCTTGAGAGTGATGCTAGTGTCTGTGAACTTGGACCAGATCAGCAAAGAAAACGTTTTGTACTAGAAATTGACAGAGAGCAACAAGTTTGTGCTAAAAAACTGAAGAAGCTGGCTCAGACCAGTCTTAAAGCCAGCATCTACTTACAGTACTTGTCAAGAGTTCCTGACTTGTGTATGTGGGAAGGCTCTCTGTAATGACCTATATGGGGAGGCTCAGCTCACGATGAGTACCTTTTTCAGGCTTCAGGTATAAACTAATGATAGGGATTTCACAAGTTGAGGTGTATGAAAGGGTAGGAAAATCTGTCATTTAGGGATTCCATTCTTCTGGTTCTAAAATGTTGTTGAAAAGCTCTCATTTACTCTCCTCAGCCAGAATGAAGAGATTCTATAATATTATTTATTAACTTCTTTCCAAGGGAATAGAAAAGGGATGCAGTATTCTTAAATAGGTTTGTTAAAGGGGTACATTTACCCTTTTGCAATGTAAGGTCAACAAAAGAGGTGCCATTTCTATCAAAATGGTACAAATGTATACAAAAGGGTAAGGGTTAATGGACCTTGAGATAAGGCCTTTCCATTTAAAACTTTGTAGAATACCCCTCCCCCCCTCGCAGCTTGTGAAACAAAGATGTTCAAATTATTGTTTTGTGAAAAAACACAATTATTAAAAAAACAAAACAGTGCCAAGAGATTAAGTGGTTGTCAATGCAAGTTTCCATTTGTATTTTGAATTAAAATGGGTATAACATGATCCTCAAGTATACTATGCAGCTTCACAGAGAGGCCCAAACTGATGATGAAAACATATGTTTTAACACTTAAAATTCTATTTTTGCCCCTTCCCTTGTACCTTGTGATCTTTGTAGGGAAATTCTGAAAAGGTCCCCACCGCCCAACCCCCCCCCCCCCAAAAAAATCAAATTTTATATACAAATCACTTTTTTATCTTGAAAATGGTCTCAGAGACAACAAAACATTTTTATGGCTAGCTAAACTACTTATTAGGAAAATAAAAATGTTCAAGGAAAAAATGAACAGGAAGAAACAACAAATTAACTTTTTTTTTCAGAAGAGCTACTACTTGTATATTTTTTTTAACTTACATGTAGGTCAACATAATTTGTTTTTGCAATTTACCACAAAAGAAAACACCACAGAAAGGAGAACTATAGTTGTGGCATCTGAGCTACATTTTTAAATGGAAACATTTCCCATAAAAAATTTCCAAATTATATTGATTTCTTACCAGTACAACAAAATACCAACTATATTTTGCAAAGAAGTATACTTAATTAATAAAATTGATGTAGTGAAATTTTCTACTTAATTTTTGTACACCTGATCTTACAGAGTGCAACCTTTGGTTTAACTGGTTCACTTTACCGTTAAGGAATAATTAAATAAATCACACCAGAGTGGCTTTGTATCTTTATTATAATTCTCATTATCAGTAGAGAAATCACACTTGTACACTGGTCCACTGATCAATACTCTTACGTGTATGTTAAACATGGGAAAGCAGGTTGCATCATCTAATCATAACATTGTATGCCTGTGTGGGGTGTATATGCCAGGAGGTAACCACCTAAGAAAAGACAAACATAAATTATGTCATTGTTTCAATGACTCACCCTAAGTGGGTATTATGCTCATTACCACCTTAATAAACAAGATATATTAAAGTATAATTTTTAACTCCGCTTTAAACTTTTCAAACCTACAGTTTGTTTTCACATTCAGAGAGGTTCTTAAATTCACAAGCACACCACCCACCCCCCTCAGCCCCAATTCCTACTCTCCCATAGCCAGGATCCCATTTCAACCCTCCAATAAATCAGTAATTTTTTTTCAAATTTTGGTCTGACTTAGATTCATCTCCACTCAGCCATGAAAGCAATGGTAGTAGATTTCTGTATATTTGTTGGTCTAGTTCACTATTGTTCTCAGATTCCCACCTCCCTTTTGACAGAATTAAATTCCATTAAAAAATAAACTACAGTAGTTTAATCAAATTAATGCAGAGGCAAACATTGAACCAGAAAATACTATAATTTTGGTATGAACGATACCAAAGTATAACTTACATAATTAATATCACATCTTTTCCATTTTAATTTAAGACAGTGCAGCTACTAATAGATTGACCACAAAAACCTAAAAACATGACTTTAGAAACACAGGTAAGTGAGAATATTGCCAGGTTCGCTTTTGCCACCAACCACTCTGCGTTTAAAAAAAATACATGGAAGATAATGACAAAGCAATAACAAAACCAGCCAACCAACCTCTGGCAATTCAATAAACACACCAAATTCCCCTGCAAAATTCTCTTCAACACCTTACAGTACATGTAAATGTCAGCAGCATAAATTCAACTCAATGATTTGGCATGCTACTATCATCAAATGTTGACCCCTTGATTCAGAATTTTTAGGAGTACCAAATAGAATTCCACTATAGATTACAAATGCTGTTTACCTTAACAAATATTTGCATTAATTCTGGAGATATTTAAGTTTAAAATGTGTAAAATATATGCAAATGAGAGGACTGATGATGTCATACACCAAACCCAATATTACATCAAGTGCATACCATATATACAGCAGAGATCATTGAAACTTGGTAGCCTTATAGTTCTACAGGCAACACACTAATATGGCTACAAAAATATGTTCCCAATTATTGGCAACTCAATCTTTTCCAGTCCCCTCTAACCCAATTTCAATAATGCAGTGATTTTCAGCTTGAAAAACATTAATCAAGGCCATGAGGTGGCCAGAAAAGCCTAGAATATCAGGGAAGGTCTGAAATGCAGTCTGTTGCCATGGTAACAAAACTGTTAAGCTCATATTATGTAGCACATCTGCAAATTGCATCGTAATAGCACTGTCCCCACTGGAGCCCATGGTTCAGTAGTTTACTTGGACAATAAATTTCATAACTTTACTGGGGGACTGGATGATCTAAATGGTATGTGGGAGACTCCCAGAATATTTGCAAGAATGTATGACTATCTCTTCACAGGTATTCATTTATAAATAAATAAATAAATAAATAAATGAATAAATAAATAAATAAATAGACACTAACACTACTAACATGATTGAGTTTGGAAAATATATATATTTTTAGTTTATGATATTTTGAAAAATTCCCCTCTCCCATCTAACATGCTGATCTTCTTTAATTTGGTACTTGAAATTGATAACAAGGATGCTACACCTTGGCAACTCGTTGGCCAGGATATATTGCACAGTCGTCACATCACATAATGGGTCTGTACATATCATTTATGTATTTATTAAACAGAGATCTCCCCATGCCATCCCTATGGAAATTCCAATTTTTATTAATACTTTTCTTTAAAAAGTTTGGCTTTTGAGACCCTCCCCATCCCTGGAATTTCCAATAATCTCCTTGGGGTGGGTATGGACATTTTCTAGAACCATACAATAAAACAAATAAACAAACTTTAAGATAAAATGTTGAAGTATAAGTCAGTGGGACATATATACATTGATCAACTTATAAAGACATGATTGATCATTGCAACGTACTATACACAACTTAAGCAAAGGTGAAATTATAGCCTGAAAAAAAAATTAGGTGTGTACTGGATTCTAACCTATGACCTTTGTGATACCGGTGTGATAACTTAATTAATTAAAGTTCTATGCTACAACATACCAAACTGCTAATTTATTATGAAGTGACACAGCTAAAGGAGGGTTGTCAAGAAATCAACTTTTTTGTGAATTCTAAGATCAATATGAGTCTTCTAAATTTAAGATTATTATACCTAACAAAAGACATACAGTAGGGCACTGCACTGTGTGCTCTCTCTACACACTCTTCCAGGCAGGATAGTAATACATATACATGTAATTTTTTTTTGTTTGGAATATACTGTTACTGCATGGTCATACAAGAGGTACTAGTTGCTGCTGAGTAGTCTTAAAATAAGTGAACTAAGTGTGACAAAATATAATGTATATTAAATCTGCACCAGTTCAGTACAATTTAATACCAAATTTTAATCAGCCGCAAAAAAAAAAAAATTGTTAGCACCAGATATTACATGTACTTTGTGAAGGCTTCTGGAGGGGTTATACTTTTATAAAGTACCAGGCAGCAAGTAATCATTTTGATTTACTAAAGCAAGACTGTAGTAACTGTTAAGAAAATGTGTTTTGTACATCCCAGAAAAATTGGGTGGGGGTCAGTGCAGCCCTCTTCACAAAAGTTAAACTCTTAACCTATTTATGACCATAATCTGTGATTTTCCCTACCCCATTTATGACTGTTGCGACTGCTACAGTTGCCCTAAACATAAGTTTTGAAGGACTTTTGTTGAGGGTTTTATCAATAATGATGAAAATTGAGGTAGCTTATTCTACATAACAAATTAAAGACTAGAGGGCAAAAGTCTTACCCTAGAGTATTCATGACCAAAACGGCTGAATAACCATACCCTTTGGGGCTGCACAGCTGTATTATAGCACATAGAGGAGAGTCCCCACCCCCCCCCCCCCCCCCCCCACCGCTGGAGCAGGAATCAAAATATTATTGCCTTGATAAAATAATAAAGATAAAATCTCAAAATAATCAAGAGTTACATATATGCAGGGGACTTCACTAACAAAATGATGCCTGTTGCTTGCTGTAAATTGTATATAAATTACTCCTACAATGTGCCAGAATTCTGTTAATCTGGTCACCAACAGGTCACAAAAATCTGACTGTATAATTAATGAATAAGAAAATGACCGACTGAGCTTTTGCTTGAGCCAGAATAGAGTGGCCATAATAACTAGGTGGCTGTGTTAACGGGGGTGGCTGTATGGTGAGGTACATTCCACAGTAGTGATAAAGATGACACTCTCAAACACCAGTACCCATAAAGAGTTTGGACAGTATATTTCGCATAATCAGTTGGAAGAGGAAGAGGGAAAATGGAAATAAAATAGAATGGCTCTTGTGTACCAGAGACAACCCTTTCCCCGAGTTACCCTGGCGGAGCTAACTTTTCACTTATTTCTTTGCAAAATTCAACCAACCGTTTACACGAGGATGACGAACCAGACTTGGGGGTGAGACAATTCAGGTGGGCAAGTTGACTCGCCTTGGCAGCTAAAGTAACCAACAACTTTTCTTTGAGTATACATAAACACTTTGGCTCGCCTAACTGGAACAACTCTCGGCATGGCGAGTGTCACGTAATGCCTAGATTTAAGATTTAAAGCAGCAATTTGTATCAAAGAAGAGAAAATTAACTCAGCAAAACCCACTCTGATCAAATGAGTGAGGGAAACTTAAACAAAGAGGGATAGTTGCACATTTGATTATTCAATAAGAGTTATGAATAATCATGCAGGGTCAACTTTTACTCGGCCTACATGGGCTACATTTTCTCATACAAACACTTGATAAAGTTGCCTCAGGGGGAGGGTTATCCCGGGTACCCGAGACCATACAAATGGGACCTGTGTTGCCTCAAAGAACACCCCCACGATTTTCAAAGGGGAAGGTCCATAAACAGGACCTTAACTTAGGGCAGCTTCAATGGCAGATTCCCTCTGATGGCTTGGATTTGAATAATTGATTTAATTACTTTTAAAGAGGACTAGAACTTAAAAATCTTGCTCGAATTTCGATCCAGCGAGGCATAAGTCTCCATGCCGTGAATCAAGTTTTTACTGGGCGTTTTAAAAGCACTCACCAAAGAGAAAGAGACTGATGACCCCAAACTACCGATACATATGTACTGTATCTTACTGAAAACAACAATCTTCAACGAGAGATGTAGCAATGTGGGATACTGACCTTCAGCATGCGATCCAGCTTGTCTCTTCTACCAATACACGTGAGCCAAGAGCAACAAAAGCTCTGGTGACAGCGACTTTCGGAGCTAAACGGCTTCTGTTAATTATGTTCCCGTAGTACACAGTGCAAACTATGGCCAGCAATACTTCATCCAGGTTTTTGTTAACATTATAGGCTATTGCACTTATTGTTATCACTAAATCACGAACAACAAGAACCAAAAGTCGGAACAACACCAGTTTTGCAAATGTGTAAAATTCGCCCGACGATGACGGAAGGCTCTCCGTTATTTTGCTTCAAAACAATAATAAACTTTTCTCTTTTCCCGAAATGTTTGCTTCAAAAGTCGAAGTAATGTGTCTGCAACATCCTTCCATACTCAATATAAAATGAAACGAGACTGATGGTTTACAAATAGAGGGAAATCATGAGTAATCGAAACGCCATTTTCTCGCTTTGTGAAGCGAGCCGCGAAGCGCAGTTTAAACCGGATGTGACGTCATTTTTTGTTGGATGATGCCCATACGAAAATTTCGGGAGTCTTCTGCCCCGCCCCTGCACTTGTCAAAAATAACTGGTTGACACAGCGGCTGACCATTTAAAAGGCACTTAGACAGGCGTTAGCTGGGTTATACAAGTTTATGAAAATCATATGAAACAAGTAAGAGTCAGGAAGTTTAATTACAAAATATTTTTTGTCGATGCTAATATTTTCTTCCTGTTTCTTAATCGAAACGAACACTAAAGGAAAGCAACTCCTTGTGAACGATGTTCACATAAATATACTTGTCAACATTAACTGGTTGATACCGCAAGGGCTGACCATATAATCACTTAAACAGGCAGTACCTCCCTCTCCGCATAAGTTCCTTAAGATCAGATGAAACAAGTACCAGTCGTAAAATGTAATTGCAAAAGATTTTTTGCTTTTGGTTTTGATTAGGAGTCCTCTTTATCCAAAGTTTATAAGACATTTTCAAAGGAGAAATGAAAATCTCGGCAGGTTGAATTTTGGACATTCCAGAAATACTTCTAGTGTCCACTGTTTGCAAGGTAAGATATCATACAAGGAAGAATGAAATCATATTGCTATATCTGGGTACTCGATAAACTTACTTATGTTCACCAGCTGTGTGAAGAGCAGTTTAGTCGAGAAAACTGCCGTGCTTTTGATGTCATATTGCAACTCTTTTTCAACCGAAACATGTAAGGTCAACCCTTGGCCTAAAGCTAACGGAAATTAAGGGAAATCAAGATAAGTAAAAAATTCTTTACTTTTCCTCAGCTTATCGAATTTGATATGATGAACTCATTAATTCTATTTGAAGAATTCCGTGATTAACTAAATACGATTAATGTTCGCATGATTCACCGCACTTGCCAAATATAATTAGTCGATACCCGAAGGTGACTTCCACATAATTCAACAAAAAAGTGCAGTTCAAAAGGATAGACATCAAAGGGTTTTTCTTCGTGAAAAAAGGATTGTTTGTTACTAAGGGTTCCTGACTTATAATTGGTTCAAGTAGATTTTGGGCGTGACATTTAGGTTTAAAACAGCATCCATCGCGCTGAAGTCCTATTCATCCTGGTGATTTGGAAGCGAGCAGATCGAGAACAACAAGAGCTGTATAAGGCAGATATCCTACTGACGTCTGCCATCATGGTAAGTGTTGCACGAGAAAAGGGTTTGTCTTTCAATAATGAATTTATTCAACCGCTTATTCTCAATTGGCAAATGATCTCAGATTGATCCCAGTTTCATCTCGCAGAGTGTGATTAAACCGGAAATGAAGATCAAGCTGTGTATGGAAGGCGCTGTAAACGGGCACAATTTCGTGATTATAGGGAAAGGAAGAGGCCAGCCTTTTGAGTAAGTAAAAGTTGAGAAATCAGTGTTTCGCAGCAGATAAACGGTCTCATCTTTTCCTCGATTTTATGACCTTTAAGGTGACGAATTGAACTAAGAACATAGCGAGAAAGTCTGCATCAAGGTTTTCCCAATTTTCTCTTATCTTTGCCTAGAAATCGATACCTAAAATGTACCTACCCGTCGCTCTATTTCACTTGTGACAAGAATTTTAGGGCTAAAGGTTTTGTTTTGTTCTCTTAAATAATTATGCCAATTCATAGGCTCTGATTGGTACGTCAATATTTCTTAGTTACGCAACATTTACATGAAAGCAAAGTTTTGATTTCTTGAATTGGATTCCACCTTGTCACCCACAGAGGGATCACATGAGATAGCATTGCGCCTGCGTGAACTCAGTGCGTTGTTGCCTTCGTTGTGAACGGATTGTCTTTTCTGTCCTGCGAAAACTTGGTTTTTGCCACACACAGTGCTGCCTGATTCGCCTACTAAAACATCGAAAGAAATTTATGTAGAGATACATCCGGTACCAGGAGAGAGACCTTCCAAGTCTTCGAGACGCGGCAATGACAAAGACGGGAAAAAGGTCATAATTGACTCCCGTCAACACGATGAAGACATGGCAAGCGCTCAGATCAGTGCTTTGCAAAAATCTATGGAACAAGGCTTTTCCCGGATGGTCGAGTCATTGACCACAGCCCTAACACAAACCCTTGAGAGGTATGTGTGTGAGGAGGTCACCGAGGGTGACTTAAACGACAATAACTTGTCAAACCCCTCACAAGACAAACCCAGCCAGAAGGCGGGAAAATCGTCTTCACCGAGCGAGCAGATGGATGTTGATGCCTCGGTCAATGACCTTTTGTCTGATGCCAAAGAACATGACAAAGGAAAGCAACATGAAGTCGACGAATCAGTTGGAGACTTCCTCGAAACTGTTCAAAATGACCTGAAGTCGGAGGAGACGGGACCTCCCATCCATGAAGAGCTCGCTAAAATTGTGACGCGTCTCGTGCGAGACGACATGTTAGAAGAACGGCTGCAAGAGAAGATAAACAAATATCCGCATCCGGAAAACTGTGAAGGTTTGACGAAAGTTCGAGTTAACCAACTGATTTGGGATAACCTCAGCTCCACCATCAGGTCGCAAGACTTGAAATTCCAAAAGTGCAAAAGTCTGTTGTTAAGGGCATGACAGCTCTTGCTCGCGTCACTGTCGCCATCTTGAAACGCGTTAATGAGATAAATGGCGGGAAAGTGCTCGCCCAAGAGGCAATAGACAACCTTTCTCTTTTGGCACATGCAAATACCGAGCTTAATAATAGAAGGAAAGAGCTCATAAAACCGGACCTACACACGGATTACAAACATCTTTGCTCAGCGTCTAAAACAGTGACAGCTGAACTCTTCGGAGACGACTTGTCGAAGCAAGTCAAGGATATCTCCGAAGTAAACCGTGTTGGCCGGAAAGTAACTACTTCCACCGTCACTCGTCATAAAGGCCCGACCCACTCTAACTTTGGGTTCAAAAGCCAATCGTCTGGTGGAAGAGGGAAATTTTTTCGAGCAAGAGGAAGTCAGAAGCATTTTTTAGGCTGGCGACAGACCGCAAGTCGCGGTTCTGCCACACAGAATTCAGACAAGTTTCCCAAGTCGAAGGGTCAAAGCAAGTAAACAAAGCTTCTGAGGACTTACCTGAGGTAAGTCAAAAATTGTGTCTTGTAGAACCAGGACAAACGGCAGGTAGATTGAAATTATATTTCCCTGAATGGAGAGAATTGACTTCCGATCCGCAGATTCTCAAAACTCTCAAGGGTTTTAATGTTGATTTTGTTGACTGCCCTCCTGTACAAATGCTTCCCCCAAAGGAAATCGCTTTTAATTCGGAAGAATCATAGATTATCAGTTCCGAATTAGACAAACTTCTGACAAAGGGGGTCATTGTGAAATCACAGCACTGTCATGGAGAATTTCTCTCTACTATATTTTTTCGTAAAAAGAAGACTGGAGGGTATAGGCTCATTCTCAATTTGAAGAACTTAAATCAATATATTAGCAACCATCATTTTAAAATGGAAAGCTTAACTTCAGCAATCTTGCTTATGACACCTGGATGTTATATGGCATCTGTAGACTTGCAAGATGCATATTATTCGGTTCCAATCAATGAGAAATGCCAAAAATATTTGAAGTTCTCCTGGCAGGGGGAGTTATTTCAGTTTACTTGCCTCCCTAATGGTCTTGCTTCTGCTCCCCGACTTTTTACGAAATTGCTCAAGCCTGTCTACTCCACCTTAAGGCAAATGGGACACACAAGTGTGGGCTACATTGATTATTCATACTTACAAGGGCCCTCATTTAATGACTGCAGTAATAATGTTCAGGACACTGTCCACCTTTTCACCAAAGTGGGTTTTCTTCTAAATCAAGAAAAATCAATTCTTGTACCCAGCCATGAGTTAACATTTTTGGGCTTTATCTTAAACTCACTCACGATGGCAGTGAGACCAACACCAGAGAAAGCTGAAAAGCTGAAACAGAAATGTTTATCTGTATTGACAAAAACTCATGTTTCAATTCATGATGTCTCAGAAGTGATAGGTTTAATGGTTTCTATGTTCCCTGGTGTTGAATATGCACAGCTTTTCTATAGAAGTCTAGAAATAGACAAAATCGAGGCTCTGAAAGAAAGTAGGGGAAACTACAACTCCGTAATGACATTGTCAGTTACAGCAGTCATAGACCTCAAGTGGTGGATCAAAAATGTTGAGAGCTCGTTTAAGTGGATATCACATGGGGATCCATTACTCTCCCTGTATTCTGATGCCTCAAAAGAAGGGTGGGGGGCAGTGTGCAAGGGAGATAAAGCAGGAGGTCGATGGACTGTAACTGAGTCTAACTGTCACATCAATGAGTTAGAAACACTTGCTGCTTTTTTTGCTTTGAAATCATTCTGTCACTCAATGACAAATTGTCATATTAACATCTACATAGATAATACCACTGCTGTCTCTTAGATAAATGTCATGGGTGGGACTCGTTCTTTGGAATGTAATAAGATTGCACGGGAAATTTGGACCTGGTGCATCCAGAGAAATATCTGGGTGACAGCAATCTCATTACCAGGTAAAGAAAATGTTGATGCTGATAGGGAATCTAGAACATTTAATGATAACACAGAATGGTCTCTCAGTGAAAATATTTTCCACAGCATTGTTGAGACCTATGGCATGCCATCCATTGATCTTTTCGCATCTAGAATTAACAGAAAAGTTTCACGTTATGTGTCATGGAGGCCAGACCCTGAGGCACAGTTTGTGGATGCTTTCTCTTGCTCTTGGTCTCAAGAACAATTTTATGCTTTCCCTCCTTTTAGCCTGATACTTCGTTGTTTAAAGAAAATCGAAATGGAGGAAGGGGAAGGGATCATAATTGTTCCAGTCTGGCCCACCCAACCTTGGTATCCAAAGCTGATGAGTCTTTTGGTCGACAAGCCCAGACTGTTACCAGTGACAAGAGGGACATTGTATCTTTCAAGCAAGCCCAGTCAACCACACCCCATGGAGGGCAAACTGAAACTAATTGCATGCAAGTTATCAGGGAATCCCTTACGGAGCAAGGCATTTCTGCAGAAGCTACCAAGATTATCCTCAAGTCGTGGAGGAAAGGTACATCTAAACAGTGCCAATCCTACTACAAAAAATGGCTTGACTTCTGTCATAGAGAACAGATTAGTACAGTTCGTCCCTCTTTAGCCCTAGTCATAGAGTTTCTACTGACTTTATTTAACAGTGGTCTTAGTTATAGTAGCCTTAATACTGCTCGTTCAGCACTTTCTTCAATACTCCCTTCAATAGATGGTATCCCAGTTGGGCAACATCCTTTAGTTATTAGGTTTCTAAAGGGAGTATTTGAATCTCGCCCAGCGATGCCTCGTTATACAGCAGTTTGGGATGTAAACAAAGTTCTTGATTACTTAAAGACTTTGTCCCCTGTTAATGAGATTTCTCTCAAGAGTTTAACTCTGAAGCTCACAATGTTATTAGCTCTAGTCACTGCTCAAAGGGGGCAATCCCTTCTTTTTCTCAATGTGGACAGCATGATAGATTCTGGCTCCTCTATAGTGTTCAGACTTCAAGAGCATGTTAAACAGTACAAACCAGGGTCCAAGGGTGTGGTGATTGAACTTAAATCATTCACAGATCCAAGACTTTGTGTTGTGACCACTCTTAAGGAGTATTTGACAAGAACAAAGTTTGTAAGGGAGACTCGTTCATGTAGTCAACTGTTGCTAAGTTATGTTAAACCGTACGGTCCAGTGTCTAGAGACACGATTAGTCGTTGGGTTAAGTTTGTATTACAAAGTTCAGGCATTGATGTTAACATTTTCAAGCCTCATAGCACAAGGTCAGCTTCAACTTCTAAGGCAAAGCTGAGTGATGTTCCATTAGCAGATATTCTTGACAAGGCTGGATGGAAGTCAGAATCCACCTTTGCTAAATTCTATGACAGAAAGATTGTGGAAGACATGTTTGCCAATAACGTTTTGCAGTAATATGTTCACTTGTGTGAAATTATTTACTACTAGCCTGTGCATCTGTCTTTGAAGTCTCATGTGATCCCTCTGTGGGTGACAAGGTGCAATACAGAAGTTGAACGAGACTTACCGGAAGTTGAAGTTCGACTGGGATTCCACCTTTGTCACTATACACAGAGGGATTACATGCCCTCCCTTGGACCCACCCTGTTACTTACTTCCTTCGATGCACATGGCTAGTGCTTTAAAGACTGAGTTCACGCAGGCGCAATGCTATCTCATGTAATCTCTCTGTGTATGGTGACAAAGGTGGAATCCCAGTCGAACTTCAACTTCCGGTAAGTCTCGTTCAACTTCTGTATTATATCAGATTAAAGAACACTCCCTCTGTGGTGTGACCAGACTGTGAGCATCTAGTTATTTTAAACCTTTCCATTTCTAGTTTATACATTGATTTCCACCTTGTTTCCACAAAAAATCCCTTAGTTTCATTTTTCTTTGCCAGTAAACAAAACTGATATCTTGCTGCAATAAGAGGTGGTTTCTTCGTCATGTGTGTCAAAGTCACTGAATGTTCGCAGTGTTGCCGCTACTTTTTTAGTCCCCATTGAACTCGCATAGCGATAACAAATTTGATTTAACACTTTTAATGACCAAAGGTACGTCCAAAAATCAATGCCATGTGCGTTCGTCCGTGTGGTTAAAAAGCTTTGCAAGCTACTTCATGTCATTGACACGAGATGTCACGATCAAAATAAAACAAAAATAAAATACTGTTCTTCGGCGGCAACATCCTCCCCCCGTGTTCGCCCGATTTAGTTGGTCGAACACTCTTCAAGGACGGCAAGTTTCGTCACAGGGCGTCTCATTACTCCAAACTTCGTTTTCACGTCTGCTGATCTTACAATACTGTCAAGTCCGGGAAAGACTTTTACGATCTTACCAAGGGGCCAGAAACCTCTTGAAACTGCCCGATCAACCACTAACACCAAATCTCCGACCTTGACATTTACAGTAGGTTGAGTCCATTTCTTTCGAGTAATCAAACCAGGTAGGTACTCTCTTGACCAACGACTCCAAATATGATTTGCCACCACTTGTGCTTGTCGTCAACGTTTGCGACTTGACAACTCCTTGTCGTCAACGATACCGGGCGGTAAGTTGAGAGATCCCCTTCCAATGAGGAAATGATTCGGTGTCAGAGCTTCAAGGTCATCCACATCCAAGCTGACTTCAGTAAGCGGACGACTGTTCACAACCCATTCCACTTCAGCAAAGGCGGTAAGCGATACCTCATCAGTAAGAACTTGATTCTGTAGAACAACATTAAGGGCTTTCTTGCATGATCGTGCGAGGCGCTCCCATACACCTCCCATATGTAGCGCGGCAGGCGGGTTAAACAGCCACTGAATTCCCTCTTGGCTCAACTCACTGCCGATCTTATGCTGCTTCCAACGATCGATGCATTCACGTAACTCACGGTCTGCTCCTACAAAGTTTGTTCCATTGTCGGACTAAATCACAGTTGGTTTACCTCTTCAAGCCATAAACCGCCTAAGGCACATCATGAAGGAATCGGTTGACAAGTCAAATGCAACCTCCAAATGAACTGCTCTAGTCACCAAGCAAGTAAAGAGACAACCATATCTCTTCTCCTCTTTTCTAAGATGCTTCACTTTAAGAGGACCAAAGAAATCCACACCAACTTTCGAGAACGGTGGTGCAACACTTAAGCGATCATATGGTAGACTTGCCATCGAGGGTGCTTCTGGTTTCGCTTTTCGCCGTCTGCAGTAAGAACACTGATGAGGAATCTTTTGCACTGTGGCACGACAGCGTAAGATCCAATACTGTTGTCTCAACTCATTTCGGACTTGGTCCACTCCTTCATGTTTCAATTTCTCGTGACAGTTCATGATGATGAGACGGGTCAACTCATGATCCGGTAATAGTACCACAGGGTGACGACTGCAAAATGGAATGATTCCATGTCCATCAAGGAAAGGTGAGAGAGATATCAATTTGCTCATGCTTGAAACATGCTGTTTCGACTTGAGAGCTGCAACTTCTTGAGGAAAGGATTCTGCTTGAGCAACGCAGATCCAATACTTTCGAGCTTGTTCCATCTCTTCAACCAACAAAGAACCAATGCGACGTTCAGATTTTGGGTGCTTACAGTTATATATAAACCGTTTCAGGTAAGCAGTTACTTCGAGAAGCTTTGTTAGAGATGAGTACTTCGCTGGAGATAAGAAATCGTTCTTTGAATCTTTCACCACACCAGTCCAAGTAACGGCCATTTCTTGGGCTTGTGGGTCATCATCGGACGGCTTGGGAATTTCAAGCTTTGCATTTCCCTTTGGCCATCTCTCTTCAGGTAAGTGCAAGAAGGCAGGACCATTTACCCAACGACTCCCAGATGTAATAGAGCTTACTGGAAGTCCTCTGCTGCCATCATTCACAGGATTTCACTTTCCAGGACAGTGGTTCCATTGGTTGGGTTCGGTGCTGTCCAGGATCTCTCCAATACTATTAGCAATAAAGGCGGGGTGGCGCTTAGACACTCCACGAATCCACTAAAACACAGTACTGCTGTCTGTCCAATAATAGGTGGAGTCAATAATGTAATCATGTTCCTTAATCATTACAGCAGCCAAACTTGCACCCAAAACAGCAGCCTGCAGTTCAAGCCTTGGGATGCTCAAGGGTTTCTTCGGGGCTACCCGAGTCTTCGCTGTAACAAATGCACATCGCACTGCTCCACTGGCATAGCAGAATCTGAAATAAGCCACTGCGCAAAATGCTTGTTCACTGGCATCTCCAAAGACGTGAAGGTCAATAACAGACGGGTTGTTTGGTATGTGACGATAGAAACGGGGAATGCGAAACTGTGCAATTCCATCCAGCTCTTCTTGCCATTTGGACAACTCCTTTAGAAACTCTGATGGCAGTGCATCATCCCATCCAATACCTAACTGCCACACATGCTGGAGGAATATTTTTGCTCTTACCAGGAATGGAGCTAGAAATCCAATCGGATCAAAGAGGGATGCTATCAAACTCAGAATCTTCCGACGTGTGTCCGCTATGTCTCTCTTCACCACTTTATAGACAAGACAATCTGAACTGGTATCCCAAACGACACCAAGAGCACGTTCCATAGGCATTACGATGCTTTCCTCCACAACTTTGATAGAGGGGGCTCTTTCCAATTCTGGTATTTGCTCAATCACTTCTTTCTCATTAGAGATCCACTTGGTCAAGTGAAAAGCTGCTTTGTTTAGCATTTCAACAAGTTCTTGTTGCAGTTCCAGAGCTTGATCACTTGATTTAACAGACTTGAAAAAGTCATCCATGTAAAAGTTTCGCTTTACGGCCAAGGCAGCATTAGGAAACTGCTTCTCGTTATCTTCTGCACTTCTCAATAGAGCATTGTTGGAACAGGTTGGCGCACATTTGGCTCCAAATATGTGACGCACATATTGGTAGACTTCTGTCGATGATTCAGGGGATTGACGCCACAGAAATCGAAGGGAAGTTTGATCTTCTTCTGGGACAGCAACTTGGTTAAACATCGCTTCAATGTCTCCTGAAAGCGCAACCTTTTCTTCTCGAAATCTCATGAAAATTCCAACAAGGTTGTTCAGCAAATCTGGGCCACTAAAAAGTTGGCGGTTTAATGATGAGCCTTGAAACTTTGCCGCGGCATCACATACTCGACGAACCTTCTCAGGTTTCTTGGGGTTCAGAACAGGGTGGTGAGGAAGGTACCATTTGCGCATGGCTGGTGCAGTTGCTTCCTCCTTAGCAAGCTTTTTGATGTATCCCTTTTCCATATCCATGTCAATAGTTTTCCTGTATCTTTCTGCCAACTCGGGATTACGATTAAGCTTCTTCTCCAGAAAATTCAGATGTTGAGCCGCTGCAGCAAAATTGTCAGGAAGTTCGACTTTGTCATCACGCCAAATCAAAGGAACGTCATAACGACCATCCACCCTATGTGTACTTTCATCCAAGAATTTCATGACTCTTTCATCTTCAACTGAGCGCTGGGTATCATTGTCATAACGACAACCAAAGTTCTCTGTTCGCCACCAAGTTTTTACGGTGTCATTGAGTTCCTCATCCGAAGTCGCCAAATGAACTTTACAAACAGATTCACATTCTTGAATATGGCCAGGTAAGCGACCAGTAACAGTCCATCTAATCCTAGTGCGAACACCAACAGGGGAACCCTTTGGACCATGCCGAGTTTCAAGGGGACCAATAACTTCCGGGACATCACTACCAAGGAGCAAAGTGACTTGAGTCCCAGCGACTTCAGTCAGCTCCAAGTCTGACAGTTGCGGCCATCTTTCTTGTAGCTCATCAAGTTTCACTTTCTTCTCCGGCACATTTAGGTGATCAACTACAAGAACTCTATTCACATCAAATCGGGTACCAAAGTCATTCAACTGGCTGACTTGTACTTCAATACGCTTTGTCATAAGCTCAGACGTTTTCTGAATTCCATTTAAGACCACGCTTTCCAATGGACCATCCAAACCAAGTCTTCCAGCAACATCTGCTAACAGCAAGCAGGCAAGTGCTTCCTGTACCTCCAGCAAAGCATATGTGTTGAAATATCCCTTTGGACCATAGAGGTTTACTGGTACTACTTGAAACAGAACAGAGGTGTGAATGCTTCTGTGAGATGTGTTAGAATGTTCAGTATACGAACCAACTTCGGCTTGTGTTACTGGGTTAATAGCAGACACTGCATCACTGCTTTCCACCGAAACATTTCTCAAGTTGTGCAACAGAGCATTGTGTGATCGCGTACACCCATTTACACCACACTGTTTTTGATTTGAACAATTGCTAAGCCAATGTTGAGGACTGAGGCAACAAAAGTACAATTTATGTTTCTGTACTTCATTTAGGCGTTCTTCCACGCTTAGAGCCTTAAACTTGGGACAAGAAGATAACTTGTGTTTCTGCCCATCACCCATAATGCAAAGGTACTTTGTTGGCCTGGGGCGAGGTGAAATGTTACTTGAGAAAGTGTTCTGTCTTTCAGTCATTCCATTTGATCCACCAGACCGAGGTTTCTTATGAGGTTGGAATGGAAACTTATTTGACATTTTTGGGTAACAAAAATCATCATAAATATCTGCCTGACCTTTTAACCACACACTGAAGTCATCAAGATTAGGTCGTTCCAGTTTGGTAGCTTTGGTGTTGTCCTTCCATTTGATTTTGAGCTCCTGGGACAGTTTGTCAACTGCAAGGGAAACATTAGCTTCTGCTTTCAGATCACTTTCATATCCAGACTTCTTAAATGTCCACACAGTAGTTGACACAACATCTGACAGATTTCTCACTTCTTGAGGTTTATCATTTTGTAATCGAGCTGTTTTTCTCAGTTTGTCAAGTGTGACTTTCACAACAAGAGAAGGTTTGCCAAATCTGGATTCCAGTTCTTTCAGTGCTTCATAGTAGGAATCTCCACTGTAACCATATCCTTCAATTGCAGACTTAGCTTTACCAATAACAGAGTTCTGAAGATGTTGCATTTTGCCATTAAGGGACAGATTAGCATCATGAACAATTGATTTAAACATTGAGGACCAATCAGACCAGTATAAAGGGTCACAATCAAACTTGCTTAGGCGTAACTTAGGAAGAGAATCACGAGTAGAATGACCACAAATGGTTGTTTTCCGGTTGTCCTTACTAGTTAAAGCTGGATGCTGTACTCCACTTTGTAAATCTCCAATCCACGAGTGATACAAAGGCGATGTATCATTAGGTTTTTTCGTGCACTGAGGTGCAATAAATGAAACAGCTGACTTTGGCTGTTGTAACAAAGGTAAAGGTGTAACAACTTTTGTAGAGTTGTCAGGTGGCAATGCAGTTCCATGATTTGCTCCAGTTCCTTGCAACAAACCAGGTAGTGGTGTAGGAATTACGGGTAACGGTTCATCAGGATTAGATGATGGAATAAATTTCAATGAATCATCCTCAAAATCAAGCAATCGATTAGACAAAGCTTCTGGATCATTAACTTCATTTTGTACCTCTTCCAACACTGCTGCTTCTGCTGCGAGGCGTGCAGCCTCGTCCTTGGCTTCCTGAGTCTTTCTTCTTTCTTCAGCCATGAATTTTAGCCTTTGAGCTTCATCTTGGACAAGTTCAAGTTTCCTTTTAACCTCCAGTTGCTTTTCGAACTCCTCTCTTCTTCGCTGTTCCTCCAAGGCAAGTTGTTTTGCTTTAATTTCTGCTGAAGTAATTTTAGCGCGAATTTCGGCCGCTTGGGAGACATTTCCTGTCGAAGAAGTTTTCCATAAATTCACCGAGCTTAATCCGCTAGAACTTTCCTCTGCCCGATCGTCAAGATATGCGTTGGCCTGTAGTTTAGCGTCTTCGACTCTATCGAGTTGTTCTTCATACCAATCTATTGCGGCTTCGTGCTCGTTCTCTGGAATCACTGTGACGAGTTCATCATCGAGGCCTTTGGCTTCGTTAAGATATTCCTGATTGTTGACATATCCACTTACAATCGGTTTTCGACCATACTGTTCGATGGTGGACTCTAATTTCTTCAACGTGCTCGTGATCCTTCTTTTGACGGCTGCCCGTTTGCTTTTTAAAGTAACAATGTTAGTAATCACTGTACGAGCTGAATCCAAATGGCCAAAATGGCGACCGCCATCAGTCGCTTCGGTCGATTCCATACCAGATTCCAAACTCTTCGCCACACCAAATTCCAAATTCTTCGATTCGCTCGTTCCAGTCCGGCTTTCAAGGACCAGAAAATGTTGCCGCTACTTCTTTAGTCCCCACTGAACTCACATAACGACAACAAATTTGATTTAACACTTTTTAATGACCAAAGATACGTCCAAGTTTTTACAAAATCAATCCCATGTGCGTTCGTCCGGGTGGTTACAAAGCTTTGCAAGCTACTTCATGTCATTGACACTAAATGTCACGATCAAAATAAAACAAAAATAAAATACTGTTCTTCGGCGGTAACACGCAGAGCGAGCAACCTATTAACACAGTCAAACGGTGAACTTTCGTTCTGCAATGTTTGCGGGTGTGAAAGAAAGCCACCAGATATTAATACCAAGAAAACAACAATCATACGGCTCGGAATGTTTGAGGTCAGACTCTTAATGTCCAAAAGATATTCACTTGTCCAATTGGGGCTAAATCTAGTAACAGCATGCTGCTGCACCCGACAGAATTGTTTAGGATTGTATAAAACAACCAAAGAAGATTTCTGCCGTCGTTATCTCTCAGTACATTGTAACAGAGAAAAATAGTTCTGCATTGCATATGAATAGTACGTTTTCTTACGTCTGTGGTTTCTTGTTTGTGTCTTAGGGGAAAACAGACTATGGACCTAACAGTCATAGACGGTGGACCTCTGCCTTTTCCTTTCGATATCTTGACGACAGTATTCGATTACGGCAACAGCGTATTCGCCAAATACCCAAAAGACATCCCAGACTATTTTAAGCAGTCGTTTCCCGAGGGGTATTTCTGTGAACGAGGCATGACTTACGAAGACGGGGGCATTTGCATCGCCACAAATGACGTAACTTAAGTAAGATGTAAAGCTAATTCCTCCCGATAAGAAGATAAACTCTTTTGTTCCAGTCAAGTCACTTTAATCTAATTCATTGGTCTTTTGTTGTCATTTTTTTCCCTTTCGGTACAGTTTTAACTTTGTTATTCCTTTCTTGTTTTATATGGACTGCAAAGTGTAAATTGCAAGTTTAACGCATTTATCCAAAATAGTTCTCTCTGTGCATAGCAAAAAGGAAGAAAATAAAAGAAATCGCCACTGATTTCATCTGGTATCATGTGTTAAATTATATTGCCAACTATGCCTGTAAATGACAAAGTGTTCTCGTTTATCGTTGCCTGGTAACACAAAAAGTCTGACTATGTTTTATTTCTTTTTTATTAGAATGAAGAAAGTCGTCGACAACCGTGACTGTTTTTTCCATGAAATTCGATTTGATGGGGTGAACGTTTGTGCCAATAGTCCAGTTATGCAGAAGAAGACCGTGAAATGGGAGCCATCCACTGAGAAAATGTATGTACGTGATGGAGTGCTGAAGGGTGATGTTAACACGGCTCTGTTGCTTGAAGGAGGTGGCCATTACCAATGTGACTTCAAAACTACTTACAAGTAAGATTTTTTATTTATAACACGCGTTTAAGATATTGTTGACTCACAATTAGGAATAACAGACGAAATTTCAACAAGACATGAATAATTTTTAGTTATCACTGTTAGATTGGAATCAGTGACCGTAGCTCCAACTGCTGGATTATGGACAACTCATGTCGGGATTGGTGTTGAACACGACTTCAAAGCTAGCTGAATCTCAAAGGCAAGATCCAATTATTTACCCAGCAACGATCTTACCTACAATGAAATAAATTCGACTTTTGTCAGGGTAGACAACTTCGAAAGCTGGCAACAGTAACTGCTAGGAGTTTTCACTTTTGAAACCGTATTGTATTTGTTACATGCTGATCGATGCACTGAGCCCAGTGTCACTAATTCGAGTTCATTGGTCCTTTGCAGAGCTAAGAAGGTTGTCCAGCTGCTAGACTATCACTTTGTGGACCATTGCATTGAGATCTCTAGAGAAGAACTCTAGGAAATAAAGTTCTGACGTGTCCTTTATATATATCAGTCGATTTTTAGTTCAGAAACGGTTCTCCAAGACTTTGTGGCATGATCTGAAATAGGGCCACAAACGTACCAATCAAATAACCTCACCCAAGCCTTCTTTTCTTTAAAGTTCACTTAACCCACAAATTCGTATTTGGGCCTGATGAAATCAATTGTTTTATTCGAAGCATTTCGAACAAAATTAGATTTGCTGCAATTTTGCCCAGTGCGGTGTTGATGTTTTTTTTTTTAATGCGGTGAGGCGGTGAATAAAATCTCAACTTGCGGTGTTGCTGTGATCTCAAACCCTACGGTGTGTGATGTTTGTGTTTTTCACGCTGCGGTGCTCGGTGAAATGAAATTGTTTGCGGTGCTGGAGTTTTTTGATTTACCATTCTCAAATCTAAATTTGACCTAAATTTAGCACGTAAATTTCGTAAATCCATGCTAATTTATAGCAAACACGTACCATTGAGGTTAATGATTTGTAGCAAAATACAGACCATCACTTTCTAGTCAATCTTCAATGTGCCTCGGCTGCCTATGCGAAGCTGTTTTTATTTATACGTAACTTGACAAGTAACTTGACCTCTGCCACCCGGAGCTCAGTGTTCGGTAGATACGTGGAGGAGCGAGGACAGAAACAATCCTGGAAATTCTGGAAACGCAAAGGCCGAATATAATGTATTATTGACTGCGCAGCTTTTTTCTACGCGAAAAAGGAAAAGGTGGCAAAAACTACCGGCAACAAAATATATTCAGATGTCGCGTCGGCAGGGAAGAAAGAAGGCTTTCTAAGCTAAGTAAGCTTTGTAAATTACACACGTTTTTACTATTCATAGTTTTTTTTTTTCTTTTACTATTCAGCTTCGTCTAGAGGTCATTCTGATACCGGTCTATACCCACTCCCAGGTAATGCGACTTTCTTGACCATCTATTTTTTCAAACGATTATCGATATCGAACGCAACTCCGGAAAGCAATACTTCCAGGCAAGATAGGGCTTCAGTCTAAGGGTTTATTCGCCAAGAAAAGTGAGCGAAGTACATGTAAAAGAAGAGAGGGATCTGGGGTAAAGGCCATCTCTCGAGGCTCCTGTCTTTTTTCTTCGTCCGCTTCCTAGCTTCCCGCAAGGTTTCCTCACAAAAGCAAGAAAACTGATTTACAGGCATCAGCAGTATCGATACATGCGCAATGAATAGAGCTGTGATGTGTTTATTTTGTGGGAAATTGTTGAGGTATAAAAGTATTGTTTTAAGTGTAGATGAACGAACCAAAAACCACGTCCTTCTGAATAATTTAACTGCGCTTTCCTATGAGTTACTGATGTCATTTAAAATAAACATTGAAAAAGACTGCAAAATGAACAGGTTTTTAAACAGCTCTTTTAATGCGAAGCATATTGCTGAAATCGCCCTCGTCGCTGCGCGACTCGGGCAATTTCAGCAACTTCTGAAGACACGCGTGATATTAATCCTTAATTTTACTCGGCCTCACGCGATTACCTATACTAACAGATAAATTCGAACTTCCACAAAATTCTAACGGTATCATTTATAATCGACACACATCGAAAACCTTTAAAGAGATTAACCAAGAAGCATCTCTTGAACAAGCAAACTAATAGAGCAAACAACATGCAAGTCACCACGTGCGAGGGTCAAATAGGAAATCCTGTTTGCTTTTTAAGACTAAAACACGCAAAGAAAGATGGCCAAATAAAAATTAGGGTAAGATTGATTATTATTCAATATGTTGCCAAGAAATCACATTTTTAAAAGCGGTAGCGGTTTTCACGCAGTTTTGCAGCCCCGAGGGGCGTAAGCATATCCAAAAAACGGAAGAAGACATTTTAGCAGTCTTATGAAGCAGTTGCCCGTTGGAACACAAAGAAAACTGCAAAATTCGGCTTAGCAGTATTCACAAATACGGTTTTCTCAACGATCGATCGAAAGATGTCTTTTCGTGGGAGCTGTGGTTACATGAATTAATTAAATGTAGATAAGAGTGGACATGACCAGGCACTGTAGTTTTTTGAGTACTCGATCCAATCTGCTGCCCGACCTTTTGGTTATTCTGTACACATAAAAAGCACAACTTGATTTGTTAATATGTTAAAAGAATCAAAACACAATAGGTGCTTTTAGAAGTACTGGTCATTTAAGTAGATTACAAATGAACAAGACATCAGGCATGTCTGAACTTGAAACTGTGTGTTCACTTTTTCATTAAATCCTCACTTTCTTTAACTAACTCTGTTTCAGTAGTTGATTTTTACATTTTTTTTTTATTATATGGCTGTGTCTCACAAGGACTGGGAACTACTGAATTCACGAATTTGATTGGCTGAAATTGATATTGAAAGCGGTCTAGATGTTTCCATCTAGACCGGCATCTAGACCGATAATGTTTGCGGTGAAAAAGTTGCTTACTAAAATACAACAATATTGACTACTTTCTCCTAACAATATTTATTTATCGATGTGCCAAAAAGCATGATGAGCCTGATTATTAACCGAGCTTAGTCGGTCGGTATGGGAGATTATTATATGGCTTTGGCTTGTGGCCGATATAACGCGGGCTCTGATTGGCTAAGAGCGAGATCTGAGCAGTCATTATTTAGCTCTTATTAACCGAGCAGGAGGTCTATGTGGGAGAATTTTGACCGAGGTCGTGAGTACAGACCGAACGCCGTGAGGTCTATACACACGACCGAGGTCAAGATTCTCCAATACAGACCGACTAAGCTCGGTTAATAAGATGTTTATTGTATGGCAAACAAGAACAATTTAATTCGTTTAATGTAACTGGTTTGTAGGTAATTGACATTTTGCTTGCGAGCGGCGATGAGCTGAACTTAATTCTGCCAAAGTTTGCTTGTCCTCTTTACTTTCTTTCTCATCAGGCTTTTTGGCACTTCGATAAATAAATATTGTTAGAAAATAGTTAATGTTTTCGCATTTTAGTTTGCAACTTTTTCACCGCAAAACATTACCGATCTACATGCCGGTCTAGATGGGAAAGTCTAGACCGCTTTCAATACCGATTTCAGCCAATAAAATTCGTGAATTTGGTACTGCCCAGTCCTTGTGAGACACAGCCACATAATAAGTAGCCGTAATGCCCACGGGCCGATTACGGATTATGCAAATTAGCAAGAATCCGGCTCTGAAAACTCAAGCGCATTGAATTGATGACAGCCGATTAAAAACAGTAAGAGAAAGTACGTAGCTAAAAGTTCAGAGATTTTTCCTCGATAAAATTTACAGAGAAATTGTTTTGACTTACCAGCCGGTAACCTTGGTGAGCACTAGTGCAATCAAAGTTTAAGCTAAAACCGCTAAGTGAAAAACGGCAGATCTGTCATACATCCTGAGCAGAACACCACGAAGGAACTTATAACTTATCATCTTAGTCACAACCATCCTCGGATACCCAGGGGCAGTTAATCGGGGCCCGAGGAAAGTAAATCGGCGCGACGAAAGGTTTCACGAAAGTTTACAAGGACGTGCGGAAGAGCCCCTGGGAACCGACTCTTACCAGACCATTTCCAAACGGCTCCGCGAATGGTGGCTCCTGATTGGGCAGAAAAATCCTTTGTAGTATTCTGCCCAATCGACGAACAGCAGCTGCTGAGGTACTTTGGTGTATTCTTACACAGCCATTGTTGCATCGGCCATACATTTTCCCGTCGAATCGTGGAGTATCTTTCTTGCTACCAACCGAAATGATTTCCCAAATTTCTATGGCTCTCTGAAGTAAATTAAAATGAAAGATTTCCTCGCAAGTACGATCCAGAAAAGTATGGCCGATGCGACAATGGCCGTGTAAGAACACACCAAAGTACCTCAGAAGCTGCTCTTCGCCGATTGGGCAGAATAGTACAAAGGATTTTTCTGCCCAATCAGGAGCCACCATTCACCGAGCTGTTTGGAAACGGTCTGGTAAGAGTCGGTTTCCTCGCGCCCCGATTAACTGCCCCTGGGTATCCGAGGATGAGTCACAACAATAACTGTAATATTGAACTCCGTCACAGTTCTCATCAAATAGATTCCCTCGCTTTGACACAAGCAAGTGTAAATCAGCTTCCAGGATCATCAGATGTAAACAATCGGGTGGGTTCTGTCGGTAGCAGTGTTTTTGATAACTGCAGCAAGTTCTACACGTTGAGGTCGACGTTCACAAGGCTTGAAAAGTTCATTCATAAATCCCAGGATGGAGAAGGCGAAGATATGTTGTCGAAAGCGAACGCGAAGATCGAGTTATTTTGAGCAGTGCATTCTGAAGCATTAGTATTTCTGGTATTTTCTTTCTCCGAAAGACCGTTGGTTTGGACTATATTGAAGCACTTTCTGTCTTTTCCATCTGCGTTGACGTTTCGCCACAAAAGTGGGAAAAACTCCCCCATCAACTTGTGGCAACAGGATACTTAAATACCTTTTTGAGGCTGTGACAATCACTTTTCTCGTAAAGAAATGTGAATACGTCATACAGTGGTGTTCACTGACTGTGCAGTTTTGCCCCAGGTTTGAGACGATGAATGAATCGGTAAACGCGCGCATCGCCGGATGTAAATTGACGACTTCCGCTCGAATAATTTTTTTCTTTTCTTTAATTCATGAGCCATATAACAAACAACTTAATAACCTCGACCGTTCGGTCGTTACGGGAAAATCTCAAACCTTGGCCTACCGTATTGACCTCGCTATCGCTTGGTCATGGCAAGGCCTCAGTTTGAGATTTTCCCGTAACGACCTCACTCTCGGTTATTAAGTAGTTAATCTTGACCTCGGTCGTGTGTATAGACATCACTGCGTGTCGGTATGTACCACCTCACGACCTCGGTCAAGATTCTCCCGTACAGACCTCCTGCTCGGTGAATAAGAGCTAAATACAGTCAAACCCCTATTAAGCGGCCATCTGTTAAGAGGCCACCCCAGTTATCAGAGTCCCTAACCTTGTTTTCAGAAAAAAAAAATACAATGTAAAACCTCTTTCAACCAGCCACCTCTATAAAGCGGCTACGGCCACAAAAGTCTGTAAGGGAGAAAGATTCGAGAACGAAAGAATCCTCGATATGCGTACACACTTTGAACCTACTGAAAACTTTCAGTGCTCTCACTTCAAAAGCTGTCACCCAGCGGGCGTTAAAAAGGTTTAGTTAAAGGTGAAGCTTTCAGGATTCTTTACAACAAACTCTTCAAAGGTTATATTTGAAGAGAATATTAAAGATTTCAAAACACGTCTTATCTCGAGAGGCTACCCTGAGCAAATGGTAGAAAAGACCTCTCAGAAATTAAATAAAGATAAAGACAGAAAAGAAGCTCTAAAACAGAAAACGAGAAAGCGGAAGAAACATCTACCCTCTGTCACGCAATTTAAACCCTTATTACCAAGTTTGAAAGCCATAACCACGTACGGAAAAATGGCATTTAAGAGTGAATCTCAGTAAAAATCAAAGAAAATCCTAAAAATGTGGCCACGGTCGAAAAATCGATTTTGCTCATACTTTGCCAGTTTGAAGACCTAGTTAAGTAACTGAAGGAAATCAAGTTAGTTTTTTTGAAATATCCAATATAACGGCAGAAATTGACGAAAAACGGTCATCGTACCAAAAGCTCAGATTTCACTTAGCAATAATCCGAAATTTTACACTTTTCAGCTTCTTGCTACACAGACGTTTACATCAAGATATAGTGATTATTTTCATTTCTTTTTGTTTTCTGAGCGAAGTGATTCCCGATTAAGTAGAAATACTTTTCTAACGAAAACAAAACTCAAAAGTTCTGCAGATTCAGTGAGAAAAACGCTGACCGGTAGTGCTTCAAATCGTCTGATATTCTATCAAAAGACAGTTCAGTCAATAAAGTTTAGGTTTACAGTTTTATTTTTGTGGGATCTACAAAGCAATTTTACATGAACGGCGATCAATATTCGAGAAAATTGCAATTTAGCCCCTTTGAAATTCGCAATGTAACGCAATACGCTAAACTAGGTAAAGCCATTTTTGTTTGCTTGAGACAGGGCAGTCAAAGCAGATTAATGTCTTTAACGTTTGAAACGCTTTAGAAGTAGTATTTAACTTAATAGCCGACAAAAGTTAAAAAAAGGAGAAAAAGGAACACCTAACTTTGAAATCGCACCCTCCTGATCTCTCTAGCTGTCCAGTGTCACGCATGGGCGACTACAAATTTGAAACCATTTTTTCACCGTTCAAAATGAGTCAAATTTTAATAAGAAGATCTTTGTTGTTGATGTGTGAAACCTTGCATTCCTGAACGAAGTAAAAAAGGTCCCAATGGTATAAAAATATTGGAACGATGTTAGAGATTAGCAGCTTTATGCCGTCGTTAGTCAGTTGGAGGTCAGTCTGTTCCCACGAAAAGTTAATGTTGTATCGATAGCCAAACTAAACAACACACTTATCAAAGAAGAATCGCAGTGAGCCGGATAAGTTAGAAACACGCCGAAAAGACGATGCCGGCCGCCGAGTTCGTTCTTCAATACGGTGGAATTTCTGGCGTAAACAAACGCAGTTACAGTTATACCGCTCATACATTGAAACAAGGATACATGTATCAAAAGCCACTGAAAGTCCTTCAGATTTTCTTGCATTGAGACATGAGTGAAGAATATTTCTGGCAAATGTGTGCTTTCGAGAAACTGAGAAACTTCTTGGAATCGACAATTTCATTGATTAGGTCAGGAGCCCATGACCGGCTTCTCATTAGGTACAGGTCCAGAAGTTGATTCATGTCACTCAAGGATCTGTTACCCACACGGCAAATAGGAATAAATTCATTCAAGTCCATGAATTTATTTGAAGATTGAGAGCAGTTCTTCCCTGTGGGCTCAGGCCAGTGACAAAGTCTTTGATGAACAGAGAGCCAAGAACTCTCCCCAATGATAACAGCCCATATTCCGGTCCACTACTCGCACTTCCCGGCTTGTACTTTCAAATCAGTCTGACCAGATAAAAAGCAACACGCCAGTCCTTGTGTTAAAAGTCGAGGTAAACAAATACTTTAAGAATAATAAGTAAGTAATTTCCGTAGTTTTAACGGTCATACCCGTAGTGACTAGCCAGAAGCAAGGTAGTTCCTGTTCCGACCCTTCCCATGTCACGCACTCTCTCTCAACGCTTTCGTGACAGAGAAAGGGCCAGAACTGAACTAGAAGCAAAGAAAAAAATTGAAGTGCGCAAGAATTGCACCACTGTTGCACACAACATTTTCTTAATTACGTTTGGCCAACTTGTGGCAACATCCAACGTCTTACAGGATATGTTTTCGAATTATAGCAAACCGGTATATAACGACCCTGTATTAAGCGGCCAGTTTTTAAAGTTCCGATTTATTGCTCATACAAACGCTGTATTTGTTACCTCTATTAGGCGGCCACGTCTATTAAGCGGCCGAAGCCACCCTGTAGCAGTCCTATGTTTGTCTTTCTTTGTTATTTTTACCTGTGGTAAGCGGCCACCCTTGAACGGAAACTAAGCCACATGTCATTTCATGCGGTATTTTATTGTGTTTAAAATGCAATCCATCATCACTATAAAGAATAACACGTACAAAGCTACTGTAAGCTGATAATCGGCCGTTAAACATCGTTAACGCTTTCTAGATGTCCGCAATGTATTGAAGTACAGTACGATATCGTTAGATCACGCCCAGTGAGTATTTTTGAGTGATCCTGTATATTAGGCGGCCACCTGTATTAAGCGGCCAGTTCCCCAAGTCCCGAGAGTGGCCGTTTTATACAGGTTCGACTGTATTTCTTGCTAAGTTATTTGAACTAAAAACCTTGTTAAACCAGGGTCGAAGACAGGGCTCGTAAACTGAATCGGCAGTAGTAGGTGGTATAAGATGATCCACAAGACTACGTGATAAAGTGTAAGTGGCACTAACTTTTTCAGAAGTGTAAAACACATTGAAGGTTAAAGATATACCAACATCTCATTGGTGGAATGCGCAGTGGCCTCATGGATAGTGCGCTCGCCACCGGATCGAGCGGTCCGGGCTCGAGCCCTGGCCAGGGACATTGTGTTATGTTCTTGGACAAGACACTTTATTCTCACAGCGCCTCTCCCCACCCAGGTGTGTAAATGGGTACCGGCGGACTTAATGCAGGGGTAACCCTGCGATGGACTAGCATCCCATCCAGGGGGGAGTAGAAATACTCCTAGTCGCTTCATGCTACAGAAACCGGGATAAGCTCCGACTTGCTGGACCACTTGGCTGGTATGCAGACTTTACCTTACCGTGCCATTAGCTACAAAAAGAAATATCCATCATGCTTCAGTGCTAAATAGCAATGAAAACCAAAGAGCTACGTTGGTTTACAGGTCTCTGCACGGGTTGGCTCCAGACTACCGCAGTTCTAAATTTGAAAGGAGAGAAATTGCATATGACCTAAGGGACTCTGTGAATAAACTCAATGTTTCATCACCGCGCACAGACTATTACAAAAATAGCTTTAGCTATAGTGGCGCCATTCTCTGGAACAGTCTTCCTTATAACTTAAGGGAAGCAGAGTCCCTTGGGCAATTCAAACGACTACTCAGAGAAGAACTGTAAGGCACGGCATTCGTGGAAAGCAGCTTTTCATTTAAATATTTCTCATTATATCAGTATTAGGCATTTTTATAGGTATTTTCAAAGCTGACGAACTTTGTACCGTGGATAAATAGAGATTATCTATCTATCTATCTATCTATCTACCGTGGCGTCACAAATTTGGTTTGCAAAAAGACAGTTTATATCGGGAGATTTTTTCTCACCTCACCCCAGCGTTGTCAATACAATTCAACTCTTTTCTCTTCCTTTCTCGCCCTGCAAGTCGATCATGAAACTGATACTGACGTCTCTTTTCGCAACCCGATCAATGATGCTGAATGCAAAGCTAGGCTTTTATGTACTAGACGAAACTTCAAAGGAAAGAAAATTGATAGCTGAATATCACATAATTTTTAAAAGCGACGGAAGGTTGAGTTCTGGTGAAAGCTCCATCATCTTCTACAGATTTGACGCATTTGTCGAGTCCGTCACGTTCTCAATGAGTACAAGCAACGTGGAATGCACCGTAAAGCCCTAGTAAGCGTTGTTATTTCAGAAAAGCCGAACAGTGCGTTTTAGCCGTCCCGAACGTCCTTGCTCTTCCCTGCCTCTATTTAGTGAGAACGCAAGGCTTTTATTAAATCCATGATAAAATTAATTTTTCTCATTCCGATTTGCATAAATTAAATCCATACTAAAATTAATTCTCATCGTTCCGATTCGTATGATTAATGCAGCGTTTTTAATTTACTTATATTTTTAGCAGCTTTAATGGTCAATCCTCTATAGGTAAAGCAAAATCTCCTACATGATAAGAGATTGTTTTAGATAGGAATTGACACTACTAGAGCCAACGGATTTACATGTGTTTGGTTTGTAGCATCGGCCAGGTATATCATGCGTGACACAAAGCAGGGAGAGTTGGGGTGTGATTAAGTTGGTTTTACTTATGTCTTTTCGCTATTACAAGCAATTTCTAAGTTAAATACTACTTTTAAAGCATTTCAAACGTGAAAGGCATTAATATGCTTGGACTGTGCTGTCTCAAGCGGACAAAAGATTTTTACCTATTTTGACGTGTTGCGTTACATTGCAAATTTCTAAGGGGCTAAATTACAATTTTCTCGAATTTTGATCGCCGTTCATGCAAAATTGCTTGTAGATCCCACAAAAATGAAACCGTATACCTACAATTCGTTGACTGAACTGTCTTTTGCTAGAATATCAGACGATTTGAGGCACTACCGGTCAGCTTTTCTCCTCACTGAATTTACATAACTTTTGAGTTTTGTTTTCGTGAGAAAAGTATGTCTACTTAATCGGGGCTCAGTTCGCTCAGAAAACAAAAGAAATGAAAATAATCACTATATCTTGATTAAGGAAGAATCAATGTATACATTTAAAGTTGAGAACGTTTCACAGTGATGTGAACGTCTGTGTAGCAAGAAGCTGAAAAGTGTAAAATTTCGGATTATCGCGAAGTGAAATCTGAGCTTTTGGTACGGTGACCGTTTTCCGTGAATTTCTGCCGTTATATTGATATTTCAAAAAAAACTAACTTGATTTCCTTCAGTTACTTAACTAGGTCTTCAAACTGGCAAAGTATGAGCGAAATCAATTTTTCGACCGTGGCCACGATTTCTTTGATTTTTAGTGGCAATTACTCTTAATACAAAACCAGTCACTACTCAGAGAGATATTCAAGGAGCCGCTGCCTTAAATTTCTTATAGAAAACGAAAATCGCTTAAAGACATGTTGTAAAAGCAAGGCTTTGAAGGCTTTGAACAAAACAGTGGCCGCACAGCAGGAGTCGCGCAAGTCTGTCGTAGCTTGTTCCATTAGGCGGGCGAGCAAGAGAAAAACGAGTGGGAATAAGGTGTCTTCTTCGTCCCCAACTATTCGAGAGCCTGGAACAGGCCACCCTGTTCGAAATAAGAGAATCACAGGGCTTGTGGCCCCTTGACTCAGAGGTAATAGGCACTTTCTTACATTTATGGTTAAGCCGTATTACATTTATGGTTGTTCAGTTTTAGTACATTTATGGTTAAATTTTATTACATTTATAGTTGGTGGACTTGTTACATTTGTGGTTAAAAGTTGTTACATTTATGGTCAGTGTTACATTTATATTCAATTCTTATTACATTTATGGTTGGTGTTGCATTTATGGTTTTATTACATTTATGGGTGATACATGCATCAATCATGATTTCAAATAAAATGATAAGGGATCAAGGCCAAACTTTTCAGTCTGCATGTATTGCATGTCCGACCATGAAGGCACCGCGTATCTGTTTTTAATTTAATTTAGTTTAACAAAGTTTCTTGTTCCGCGTGTCACTAAAAGTTTGATAAACATTCTGCATCAATTTCACCTTTTTTATTAAGGCAAAAAATAAATAATAATAATAATAATAAATAAATAAATAAATAATGCAAAGAAAAAGCGCCGACATCTATTCAATCTTCCAATTTTCGCTCCAGTACAAACAATATGTTGTGATTGATAACAGACAGTGCAGGATGAGATAACCGTCTTATCCTATTTGTGGCTGTTCATGGCTGTGAATGGTCGTTGATAAACCTTTCAAAAAAGACATCTTCATTGCATATTTCAAGGTCACGAGCATGAGCATATTTACTATATGTTATAGCCACCTGAGCCCTTAATAAAGTAACATTTTTAAAGCATCTCAGTCACGGTTTCGGCATATTGAAAAGTTTAGCTTCAATTTTTCAAATCCGTCGTTTGTAAATCGTGTCAATCTTCTCCATCCTTAGCCATCCTTGTTCCTTTATGGTTTATCATTATCTCTTTGGTGTTTTTCTATCTTATTAAACTGCTATTTTCAGGTTTCCTACCATTTAAAGGTAATTTTGTATGTGGCCAAAATAACTCAAAATGCCATGATTGAGCTCCTTTATGAGTGGGCTGCCTGCAACATCTGATTTCAGATTGTTATCTTGAATTAACGAGAACATACCGTTATCGATAACACATGTCAAAATAAAAGTTTGAACAATTGATCTGTTAATTACATTTACCGCAGAGCTGAGTTTCCTCAAGTTAAAACTCTAAGATAAGAAAACTCCACAAATTAAAACAGGGTTTTGACAACAAGTTTATTTTCACCAAAGTTATCATATTGTATCTGTATACAACTGAGTTTAAAAGTCCATATTTGCAGTGTCACCCCACAACAATAACAACAACAAAACAAACAAACAAACAAACAAACAAACCCTAGTTTAAGTGGAAATATTTATTACTAATCCGTGTAAATGCGATTTAATAGAAACAAATTTGAAAATAAAAACTATAAAAACACTTCGTTTTTTCTTTTTGTCGTTCTGGCTTTTTATTAAGCCTTTACTTGGCCTGACTCGGCAGCATGAAACAGCAAGCTACGGCGTTCTCATTCAGCTTAACTTTGTTGTAATCCTTGTCATGGTTAAAAATCTCAATGCAGTGATCAATATAGTGATAGTCTGGCAACTGGACAGCCTTCTTCGCTCTGCAATGGAGCAAACAAACTCCGATCAGTAAAACTGGGCAGAATACATAAGCCTGACGCAATGTGAATACTGTATTATGAGTGAAAACCTTTAGCACTAGTTGGTGCCAGCTTTCGAAGTTTCCTCGCGGCTCACAAAAGACAATCTTATTCCCTCCAATATAAGGTTTTGTGTTGCTACTGGATATCGTCTTTGAGATCCAAGTATTTTTGGTGTGGTATCCTATGAAAATCCCCACTATCGACATCCTATATAGAGCAAACGGAGATAAGGTCACTGATTCTACTAAGATAGCCATATCTAAGAACTAGACGCTCTAAGAGCGTTTACTCGGGCTTCGTATCACAGTATCAAATCGTATTTTACGAAAACGCGTATTGGACACAATAAAAGCAAATTAAAGAATCAGGATATTTTAGCACAAGAGTTCCGCTTAGATATTTACTATTCAAGTTGCTTCGTTGAGTATCCTCCTCATCCTATCGCAAGTTGTGAGTTTAAACCATTTGGTTCAAGAATGAAGCACAGCTGTCTACGCATTGATGGAGAAGTTGTTTGCAAAGAATTTTCGAGGTCTTTTTGCAACTTATGGCGATTTAATACTTTGTACACGCTAGCAGAAATTGTACGAAGTTTGTTTGCTGGTCGTGGCGATCCGAGTAAATTGTGTAGCTGAACATCTCTGCCGTGTTACGATCTTATATAAACCCTTTTCAAGAGTCATATCTCCTTTGGAGAGCGAATAATACCTTTCGAGAGAGCCAAAACGAATCATGATAAACTCCTTCACGAAAACAACAGTCCTGTGACTAGGCTCAAATTGCATTGCACATAATTTGCATAAACTTTCAAGTTGCGTATTTTGCGGATAACTTCCAAGAATTTGCGACCCTTAACGCAGTTTATGAAGAGATATTCAAGCTACATATTTTTATTGAATCAAGGCAGGAGTATTTTTAAAAAAGACCCTCATTTATAAGGGGAGATGCGGCATTCTGTTTTGCTATTTATTTTGGTTTCATGCTCGTCTATTTCATGTCACGCAACATGATTTTCTTTTGCAGTCAGACACAGTTTTCTAAAAAAATTGGTGATTGCTAAGACTGCTAAATATATTTGAACTACCAGTGAAATAACTGGCTAAACTATCGTCAATGCAGATTTTCCTTAGGACTTGGCAAGAACATCTGTTCGTCAATAATCCCGCACAATTCCCCGCACAATCAAAGGTTTAGTTCTCCCGCACAATGTGCTCCAAATTCACACGTTATTTTTTTTTTCCTGCACCCTACTAGAAAGCCAACTAACTTGGAGGTAAGATATTTAATTCAAGTTACCGAAAGTCGTATCTTTACAACTTTGGAGATCGACATATTTTGCGCGGTACAAGAAACAAGTCGCATGTTTTCAATGAGCTACGAGTCCAAAAACGGTTTCGTATTTAGCTCGTTTTATTGCAATATGATTTTTTTAACTGCAATGTTCTAAATAATAACAGCAGTAGCCACATACCGTCATTGACTGCCTATTTTTGCCAGTGTTTTCGTAGATTTAACTCATACCGCAATCGGCTCAGTTGTTATCCCACTAGAACGTTTCGAGTGTGAACTCTGCTTACCTGGCTGGCTTTCAAGCAATATAATTCGTGGACCAACCCTTTCTGAAAACGATCGACATCTTTGTATGTGAGATTAATGTATAACACGCGATTCTTGCCAAAACTTTCTTCGCAAAGCATTCTGCCACGAAGAGCGAGCAATGTCGCGTTTCTCGTCCCCAGTTTCCATGGTCTACGCATGGAACGCCTGGGACCATGACCCCCCTTTTGGCGACCAAAACGCTAGCATTTTAAGACACGGGCTTTCCTACGGAAGCCCGAGTAATTACTTATGTCATGATAACATCTCGTCGTTTACCTCTTATTCTGTGTCGCCAAATCCCTTAAGCACATAAAAACTTACATGTAAGTACTTCTGAAGTTACACCGGTAATGGCCGCCCGCTCCATGGCCCAGCAACAGAGTCATGTTAACATCACCCTTCAGTACTCCATCACGTACGTGCACCTTCTCAGTGGATGGCTCCCATTTAATTTCACGGTGTTCTTCTGCATGACTGGACCATTTCAAGGAAAGTTCAAACCATGAAATCGAATTTCATAGAAAAAGCAGTCGTCTTCCATTCTGATCAAAGAGAGATCAGACATATGTACTCAGTAATGTTACCACGAACACTTAAAAAATACAACAACGAATCATTAAACTTGTAGTTCAAACTATTTCATAATGACACTTTTGAATAGTAAAAACAACAACAGCAACAACAAAATGCAATATAGTACCAGTTGATCTATGAATATAAACTTCAAAATATGATAATAAACAGATGAAAAAGGTGCTTAAAGTAATATTATGAGAACGAAACAAATGTTAACTAGCTGGAACACTATACTATACTTCTATCTCCGCAGGAGGCATATCACTAACCTGATGTCGCTTGAGACAGTGCAAATGCCCCCGTCTTCGTAAGTCACGCCTCGTTCCCAGGAATACCCCTGCGGAAAAGTTTGCTTGAAAGAGTCTGCTATATCATGTGGATATTTGGTGAATACCCTGTTGCCGTACTCGAATGCTGATGTCAAGATGTCTAAGCAAAAGGCAGAGGTCCGCCTTCTTTGACTGTAGGGTGTATGTTCCCCTAAAACACAAACAAGCAACCAGCTAGACTAAAATATTCTTTTATACATGTATGTAATGCAGTCTGACACGTTTAAAATCCTGCGTGTAGGAATGTTAGCAGAAGTATACCTGGGTTAATCGACATGGCCAACAGTACTGAAATTTTAAGCTTTAATTTTTCTTAGCGAGACAGCATCCTGTTTCTAGATCTATTGGGTGGCGACAGGAGCCATAATCGGGGACGCAGACCGTAAGCGCGCGCCATTTCTAGTATTAGGGTTGTCCCCATGATATGGGACAATAATTCTATTTTTAGAACAAATTGCGCCATCGCCTGCGGCACACGCGCGTACATGCTGCGAGGATTTTTGCGGAAGTCGCGCGGAGGAAATGGCGTCCGAAATTCCCGAAAATTCTCATGTTTTTGGCCCACAACTCAACGCGTTCACGTCTGTTGGAATTTTGCTTAAGTATTTTCGTCGTAAGCTGCTCCAGTTTGAGTGAAGTAAGACAGTGTTGAATTTAGGTATGTTCCGCTGTAAGCTTATATATATTGCTGACCAAGTTGTGTTCCGACGGATGCTTCTTTTACATGAGCTGTACATTACTCCACTTTAAATTTCACATATGTTGAAGATTAACAGCTTTTCCATTACACAGCAAAAAACTAGCTGGATATATTTAGATATAGCAAAGCTTCAGGGCTTCATAGTTTCCTAGCTCCTCTTGCCACACACTTGCGAGGAATTTGTCAGTCTATCGCGACCGAAAAGTAAAACAAAATAATTGCTAGTTTGAGTTTCGCTTGAATTTTAAGCAACGCTTGATGTTTCATCCAAGGCCCAATAACTTTACGTCCGTAGATACTGCTCAGTTTTATTCGTGTAAAAATCCAGTAAATTCTCTGTTGTTAATGAATGAGAGCGCCCGCCGATGCGTGTTTTCAGTACAGTCAGTAAACATGACAAATTGTACTTCCGCCGCTCTTTCGTGTGAAAGCGTACATCGAACTCAAACAATAACTCTATAGTTTTTAAATATGTTTAAGATTGATAAATGTTTGAGAACATATTAAAAGCTAAGCTGGAAATATGTGAATAAAGCAGAAAAGCAAACTTACGATGACGCTTTCTTTAATGAACTTGGAATAACGATTTCGAGTTTGTTGATCTAGCTATCAAAACTCCTTGTCTATTTTCATTTTCGCAGTGTAAAACTTCACTATGCTTATGTTGAAGAAACACACATGATGTTAGTAGCTTTTTTTTGCGTTCGTGAAATTTGTTACAGCATCTTAGCACAAAAGATAACGAAAGAAATCTTTGTCAAGATTTGTTGACAATTCAAACACCGACTCGGACTTGAAAGTGCACGAGCTGCACTATGCAAATGAGCTAATTGTATGCGTCAGACTTTCCTTTCAAAAACTTTTGCAAACTCACCAAACAAGCAGAAACAATAAGAAACCGTCAAAACAGGTTTTGGTTATGATGAACCATTGTCTGAGAAACTCACAAATTAACTCGATACCAGAGTGTAGAGTTTTCTTGCTATATTCTTAAGTCAGAACAAACGCAAAAACATACGCGTAAGCTTACAATTAGCGTGAGCAGATCTTAGTATTCATTCCCAGCGCGAGATTGAAGTCTTGTTCTCGACCCTGAAAAACTCACCTTTTCCGTTAGCTCAGAGCATAAAACTACATATAAGCGCCCTGGTTCGTATTCCCTGCCTTATTCCCTGCCATCGCTGTGAAAAATACGCAAGAGAATCTCTCAACTCTCACCATTTGATCACACAACGTGACAACATCCACGCGAGAGCCCCCGACACGTGCGTGAATCCGCGCGGATATATGACGTCAGGATGGCGCAATTTGTTCTAAAAATAGAAAAATTGTCCCATATCATAGGTGCGCGCGGATCCCAAGACTTACGGTCTCCGTCCCCGATTATGGCTCCTGGTGGCGAATATGGTTCTCAGTCCAAAAACTCCGGATCTCGCAAAATTTTAGTCGAATTTCACGGGTCTTGCAGTCTCTCTTTTAGCGGCTATGTGCGTCGCAGTCTCGATTTTTATACAAAACTATCTCGAAGTCTCGATTTTTCGCAAGGCTAAGTCCTGATTCGTTCGTTCATCTGTTTTTATAAACGACATCTTCTCGTCACTTGATATTGAATGTCAATGAAGCAACTTACAAATAATGCAAACTTCTCCTAAATTGTCTGAATGCCACAAAAACTACAAAACCTACCGCAACGTCCGTTTTGGCGTCAGAAAAACAGTTATTTAGTTCTAGGATGTCATGATGTAGTGTGTTATAATAGAATTTCCTCTTCCAGCCAGTTCGAAAAAGCTATCTAAAAGGCTGTACAAACTCATTGTAGTTCTCAACGGCCGCTGTCACCTAAATCTGGGGCTCAAATTTTAAGAGTCTCGCGCTCGCCCTAAAAACACTTTCAAGTCTCGGTCTCGCAATCCAAAAAGTCAAAATGTCTCGGGGTCGTAGAGAAAAACGTGTCTCGCCGTCTCAGAAAGTCTCGCATTTACCATTAAGCACCCCTAATTAAACATGTGATCAGTTTGATTTTCGGCATTGAGAGTCTGACCTTTAAGAAGCGCAGGATTGTTTATTCCTTGGTAAGTATTTGGTGGCTTCTTTTTTTTTTCTTTTTCTTTCTCTTTATTTGTTCAATCAAAATCAAATGACAACATTTCTTTAAATCTAGGAGGATGCCACATTAAAAAAAATGTCTTAATTGGGCATATTCATTTGTATCGAGTTTACAAAAATGCCCGTTTACACCCGTAAAGATAACAGAGAGTTCACCGTTTGGGTCACTGGTTGCCCGCTCTTTTCAATAGGGACCTTAAGACACCCCGGACGCGGCCTAGGACGACGGTAACCGGAAGTAAATTCGCAAGGTCTTCAATTTAATTTGCATAAATGTCACGCCACTTGACGGCCTCCACCTCAGTTGTGGCGGCGACGAAGTCATTTTGGCGGCCTCTCAGAAGGGTGAGTTCTTTTCCGACTTTTTCCCTTAAAATAACATGTTTTGCCCAAAATTTGTAAACATTATTATAAAGAAATAGATCCCTAAACTGTTTGGTTCATTTTTGTTTTCATAATTCAGTTTTAGCGAGCATATGAAGGGAAAAGTGAGCGTCAAGTCTTCAGAAAGAAATCCGAAAAGCAGGTAAATCTGTGGAAATTTCCTCGCACGGAGTATTGCTTTATTTCTTATTTCACCTTGATTTTTATCGTGTGAAACTAATCTGTGGCAGGTTAGGACCGCTCTACACTCTGAATCTGCCACTTCTTCAAGGTCAAATCTTTCGCACTCTTCATACGGTAATTCTAAGTTCTTTAAAAAGCTGAAGTCATAGACGAGCACGAATTCTTCGTCAGAAATGATGTCGTCCAAATAGGCTCCTGCTAAAAGTTCTCGGGTCTTCTTAAACGACGTCATAACAGCGAAACCGCCTGATTCTCTGACTGAACCTGTTTGTTGTTATGACTTGTTTCGGCCACCGCTTGCACAACGCAAATCTTAAGGTTTCTTTTTCCCGTACAAAGGTGGCGGTTACTACCCATGCCCTCTCAGACGTGACCGCGTTCTTCAAGGCCGCCGCGTCCAGTATCTTAAGGTCCCTAATAATGAGGGAGGGGGCGTCTCTAAGCAAAACATTGGTTGAGTCATCACTGCCAGTGTGACGTCACGGTTCGCTTGGACGAAATTCAAAATGGCGCCCAATGGGTGAGGTACAAGAGGTTGATAAAAAATGCGGAATTTCGCTCCGATCTTCTGCCCTATTTGCTTAGGTTCATTAATATGTGGTTTATATTACATTGAAGAATCTTTATTTGGTACTTTTTGGTGGCGAAAATATTCAGCAGGTAGATAATTTGATCGAGAACTTTCTGTTTTGAAGCCAATTTGTCGCGCAAAACTGTTAGCTGATTGACCTTTCGAGGGCCACTGCATAGCGAAGCAGAGCCCTTTTGACCCAAGAATAGGAGGTTCGACAGAGGGTATACTTGGCTTCTTGTATGTGAAATTTCAGTTCTTCAGTGCTCATTGTTCGTCTCATCAATCCCTTCAAAGTGCAAAGAGTCGCTGTGTGGAAAGAACAGCCACGTTTCAGAGCCAGATTAGGTAAGTTTTCACCTTTGTCGCACTACAGTTTACATTTAGAGTAATATCCGTAATTTGGTCAATATTTATGGCTTGATTAGTAGTTCGGTTCTATTTTATTTTCCTCTATTTGAGAAAAGAGAAGCCTTAATTTTCTTATATGCCGGGTCTGTAACAAATATAATTTATACATAAGCTTAGTTGTGTTACATGAAAACCTCAGCCTGGTTCCTGGCCGGCGGCCTAATTGTGACCAGCTTGTTGAAGCTGTTAATCCAATAGATCCATCAGAGTCTCGATTTGCAAGGTCATAATCAGCTAATAGTCCCCTTTTGTTCATCTAGAACTTAGTTGTAGCCCACTGAAAACAGGTTATTAAAGATACTTCGTTTTTTTTTGTTTTTTTGCAGGGAATGTCACTGGAAGGAACATATCATAATGGACAAATTCCCTTTCAGAATGCCACACAGGACAGCACTTGGGGATTCTGATGAACATTTTCCACTTGAAGGCTAATGCCCCCCCTACCTCCCTCGATGATAAACTGGCATGGAGTTTTTAACTCACCTTAGTTTAGAGCTTTAAAAATTTCTTTATCACCTGTCAAGACATGCATATGAGAGCTACTGTTATGTATTGTGACCGGGTTAACGCATGCGCATTAAAGTGAGGCGCCCAGTTCTTGTTAGGGTTTGCCATGTTGAATTGCAGTTGTTGTGTGTGTGATTTTATCGAGCCAAATCGAACCATATGTTCAATCATGCTGTCAAATTTACAAGTTCCTGCTTCATTTTTGCACTCCCTTAAGCACTTTTCCACACCTCTAATTAAACTCCCATTGATTATTGCAGCCCAAGATATTTCCTTTAAAGGCACAGAGTCATACAAAGGCTTACCACAGCTTGATTACCAGTATAAATCAATTGACAAGTTTAATTTGGAATTGATTTGAGATCCCAAATTGACGATAGTTTCACTTAATTGGTGTGAAGTTACAAAAAATGCGACTTTAATTTTCTGTTATATCAGCGACTAAAATATATGCCACCAACCTTACTGACTTAAATACCATACTGAAGAAAACGCCAGGGTGGTGAAATTCAACCATTTTTACACAAAGATAACTGAACATTGAGCTATGAAGAAAAGCAAAAGAGGGGAAATTCTCTGGAGCTAACATGAAGATTTTCAGCGCTGACTGCTATCACACTAACCACAAATAAAACCACTAACAATGGATCAGGCAGGGCATGTATGGCCATATATGGTCAGATTGAGAGCGTAGCTGCTAAGCACTTGGAAGGAGAATGAAGCTTACGGACCTACGCAGTCCGAGGGAGAAATTGATTGAGTCAATCAATCATTCCTTCATTTGGTAATGCAGGTTTTATGAAAAGTAGCCTTCATTCGGTGTCCACTCTGTGGACGTTATCCATTACAAGTAGGTAGGAAGAGATAATGTCCAAGGACAAATATCGAGCATATTTTTAAAGTCAAATAGAAGCTATTGTGTTTATTATCCTTAAAATATTTTTGGTAATGTGCAGAATCTGCTTGAAGATTTGAAAATAGAGAAATACCACTCCACTGGGAAATATTTCACAGTTGCAGCTGGAGGATTTAGTGATGCAATTAGACAAAGACGTGCAAGGGAAAATATTTGATGGATTAAATGGCACGTGGTCATAATCGAAACTATAGGCTGATGTGGACCTGTGAAGAGCAGGAGATGATATAGGAGATAGGCATAAAACTTGTTTAAATTAAAAAAACTAATTTATAAGAATAAATTTCCGACTGTCTTTACAGCATTTCAGCACTCTAACACATTTCTTAGCATTTGCTGTCATTTACTTTGAGTGCCATGCTGCAATATTTATTTGGTGACATTTAGTGGAGGGTTGTTTTTTAGTTGGAATATGATGAGAACTTACCCGCAACAAAATTCAACAAGAATACACGATAACGCGCGCACAAAACTAAAACAGATAATGTACACAGACAAAAAGCAACAACAAACTGTACAAACCTACATTTAGTTAGCGAACAAAAGCGATATTAGGCCTGTTTTTTTTTTGTCTTTCTTAACCTCTGATGTCCTTCTTCAATGGCGTAATCTGAATAGGCTACTCCAAGCGCTCACTCGTTGCTATGTGACGTCACACTGGTAGCGATGAGTCGGTCACGAATCAATACCGGAAAACAATAGTCACCCCCTCCCTCCTGTAAATGGCAAACCAACGACCTCTGAAAGAAAATAAACGCTAAGAAACAAATAAACATAAGAAACCAGGCGAATAATACGTAATAAATTAGAATTGGGAGGTTTAAAAACTTAACACGTACGACTATTGTTTGCTACTGCGCCACTGTACTGGGTATGCCCTTCAATCTAGTACAATCCCGCCCTAAATTGAATGAAACGTTTGTTTTCAGGTAAAGTTTAGCTGGCTTAGAAGCACATGGCAAATAGAGCCTACGAATTAAGTGGTTTGTATACCAGAAAAAAAAAGAAAAAAAAAAACTTTTAGCCTCTCAGAGCAATTCTTTTTTAAACTTTAGTTTTCGGTTTCTAGGCAAAGTCTAAAATTCTTGATCTCACTATGTTCTATGTTCGTCACCTTAACGGTCGTACGATCAAATGAAGGAAAGATAGTTCCCGTATCTGCTACTCTAGAGTAAAGAAGAACGGCTTTGGGCGAATTTCTGGAACCCTAAACAGCTTTCGTTGTTTGAACTGCTCTCTTCGAAATCTCCGAGGTGAATGGGATCTCAACACGAAGAGTGCTGCTTTAAACCTAAATGTCACACCCGAAATACCCTTTCAAAAACCAATTATAAGGACGTCGGGAACCCTTTGTAACAAAGCTGACTGATGAGAAACGACCCGTATTGAAATTAACCTTGAATGAAACTAAGTAAATTAACTCTTTTTATTATCTTCAATAAACTTCACTTTCGTTAATTTACCCTTTTAATGTAGTCATCATATGGTATTAAAAGCGCAGTCATTTTCACGGATAATCTGCGCTTCTCCACATAGGTGGTGAACATTACCAAGTTTATCGAGTAACCTAGGGGAAAAGTGATAATTTGATAATTTCATTTTTCCTTCGCATGATCTTATGGTGCAAACCGTGAACACTAAAAATATTTCTGGAATGTCACATGTGCTTGGCCTGTGATAAAAGTCAACCCGGTCGGGATAAAAGTCGACTGGTCAAGGTTTTTCATCTCTCCTTAAAAAAAAAAAAAATGAAAACCTTATGCAATCACATTTCTTGACTGGTGTATATTTCATATGATTTTCAAAAACTTGTAGAAGGCAGTAAACGCATGTCTAAGTGCTTTTCAAATGGTCAGCCCTTGGGGTGTCAATCAATTATTTTAATAGGTTTTAGATTTTGCTAGATTGAGACTCTTCATGAAGGTCATTGCCGGATTATGCAAGCTAATTGAATAGCACTATTTTTGGAATTGTAATATTATCAACAGTTTCATTAGATGTGAGAATGTGAACGCTTTTGTTTTTCACGCAATTTGAGTGTGTTTGCCTCCCGATTTCAACACCCACGCATTCGGGCAATGCTTTTTTTTTTTTTTTTTTTCTTTTTTTCGGGCAAGAAGGTCACCGCCCCGCCAAGTCCGAAGGTGCTCTTATGCCTATGGTTTGATATTTGTATTGGTCGTTGAGAAACTCTATTTTGAAGTAACCAAATAGAATATCTGTTGATCTTCTTTACATGAAGATGGCCTAACACAGAAGAATACTTGAACTAGTAAAACAGGCCTCAAACACGTTATCGCAAGAAACATTTTGACCCTTTTTTTCTTAATCTGCCAAATTTACGTGCCCTACCGATTTCGCTTGAGGCAACTGAATCCACGCAAAAAAGACCAAGCTTTTGGCTTGTAAAGTTTTTGTTAACGTCATGCCACCGACCAGTCGAACGCAAACTTGGAACTATCAAAGGAAAAACGAAGTTCCAATAAAAACAACTCATTAAATTCAAATTTGAGGGAAATTAATTACTAATTTGCCTTGTGGTCGAAATCCAACGTCCCATTACTTGTGTCATGATAAAGTCGTGGAGAGGTGTAGATCTCTGAGAAACGACAAAGGCGACCCACATCCGTTAAATCCAGTTATTTTCTTTGTCTTCTTAAGACGTTGTTTATTGAACAAGGAATATCAATTTTGTAAAAAAAAACAAATTGTCACTCGATACGACACCTTTTGTTCGCATTAGATCGAATGATGTTCTACCGTTTGTGTTGATGTATAAGCCTATATACTACTGCAAACGGACCAGTTTTGCTTTGTTTGGTGATTCATGATCATTCCTCACTTTTTGACTCCCCTGAAAGTCAGTGACGTTAAAAAATATCGCAGGCAAACTCGAGGCAAGACGGCCAGTTTGAATTCTCGATTTCTTGGTCAGGTCAGTGCCCCGGGAATAAGGGTGTGCAGCTCGACATTCAAACCCTAAGCCTACACTGGACCACGATGAGATTGATTTTGCAACCCTATTCTAGACTGAGCACCAACTGAATCCACGAAAAAAAGTCAAGGTTTTGGCTGTTAAAGTTTTACAAGCTTAGGAGGGTGTCAACACGGTCATGCTGCCGATAGATCAAACACCAGCTTAACTCCCTAAGGAGGCCTAATTAATTGATTGACAATATACTGATTGTGTTTTCACTGGGACAGTTTTGGCTAGATAAGGCCGGAAAACTCCCTGAATGCATTGAAAACACTGTGCAGATATGCTGCAGAAAACAAGTATTTATAACATAATATGTGAAAGATGCATACATCCTGTTGCAATTTGATGGTAAATTAGTTCTAACAAGGCATGACTTTTTGGCTGCTTATCGTATCATGGCCTCTAAATCTTAGGGTACTGCAGAATCTGCATTCACTTAGCTTTCAAACAGCTTATTCTATTTTGAAATATGTGGAGATGCAGTGGAGAAAAGCAATTATTTACATGAGTTGGCTGGCACTGTAACCGGTTGAAAGACCGAAATGGATCGTGTTGCAATCCAACGGAAAGTAGAGTGAAATACGGCATGATTGTTTTAGCTGCTTAACGTATCGTGGCCTGTAAATCATTAGGTATTGCCGAATCTGCATTCACCCAGCTTTCAAACGGCACATTTAACTTAGAAATCCGTGGAGACGTCGTGGAGAAGAAAGATATTTACACGATTCGGTAGGAACTGGTGAATTTATGAACTTGTCTTGTCACGCGGCGACCCGACAGGCTGAAAACACGGCACGAGTTATTTAAAAAAGAAACTCAAACAAACCTCAAAATAACTTGGTTTTGACAAATCTACCTTTCCACAGCTACAAAATAACACATTATGTTAAAAATCCCTTTAAAAAACAAATATTTTTGCCGCTATGAAAAAGTAGTTTTACACATGTGCATCTTATGATACTGTCCCTTTAAAATGTACTTAACCCGCGATAGAAGTCAACCCCGTCACGAGGAAAACAAACAACCCCACGTGGTTTTTCTCTCTTAAAAAAGAAAAAAAACACCCGTCTAAGTGCTTTTCAAATGATCAGCCTTAGGGCAGTCAATCAATTATTTCTCACAGGTGTAATCAAACATAATTCAGGTGGAATTATCTTCATTTTAAGTTCAAAAATGCGAGAAAAAGAAAATTTACTTTTTTCTTGCTTTGAACTTCTTTTCGTTGCCGTTAATCTTAATTGTTTTGATTAAGAAAGACTCACAATATGGCATTAAAAGCGTGTTCATTTTTACGACTTAACTTTTCCACAGACACACGGCGGGTACACAAGGCTGGTAAACATTACTATATTTAGAAAGTTGCCCAGAGGAAACGAGATAATTAAATTCACCCTTGATCTCACAGTGCAGTGAACGCTTTTTGTTTTTCAAGCAATTTGAGTGTGTTTGCCTCCCGATTTCAACACTCACACATTCAGGCAATGCGTTTTTTTTTTCGGGCAAGAAGATCACCGCCCCCAAGTTCGAAGGTGCTCGTACGCCTCTGGTTTGATATTTGTATTGGTTGTTGAGAAACTCTATTTTGAAGTACACGAATAGAATATTTGTTGATCTTCGTCACATGAAGAAAGCCTGTAAAGATCTAGACAGAAGAGTATTTAAATTATTTTAATATCTTAAAAAAACAGGCCCTCTCAAACACGCTGGCGCCATTTTTTGTTAATACGTCAAATCTACGTACCTCATCAATTCGCTTGAAGCAACCATATCTACGCAAAAAAGCCCAAAACTTTGGCTCGTAAAGTTTTGCAAGCTTATCACACCTCATACGATGTTGTTAACGCCATGCCACCGACCAATCAAACGCAAGCTTGGAACTACTAAGGGAAGTGCCAATTACTTGAAAATAACCTATTGAATTTGAGGGAAATTAATTACTGATTTGCATCGTGGTCCGGATCCAAAATCCCAACCTCTGTGTTAAGTCGTGGAGAAGTGTAGATCTCTGAGAAACGTTATGAATTATATAAGTTATATATGTTATTGCAGAGTATTACAGAAATTATTCAATGATCCTAAAGTTTCCTACAATTTCAAGAACAAAACGTGACCTTTTTTTCCCAATGTTTGCATTGAGCACGATTGATAGCAAACCTAGGATGTGATTACTAGTTTGATTTAAATCTATCAAGCCAATTATAGATTGTGATTGATTGATTGGCTGATTATGTCCCTGAAGAAGGCAGATCTTAAATTACGACGATGAGGCTTCGCTTGTACCACATGAAATTATGTAATTAAAAAAAAAAAAAACCACTCTGTCAACGTGAGGTGAAGGCGAAGTGTGCTACCAACACGTGCAAACCGAGGAGAGGGACGTCCACATCGCCAAAAGTCGCCCCAACACGAAGCCATGTGTTAAGGCCGTGCAGTTTTTGTCAGGCGAGATAAGCCCTACAGCTTATCCTTGTGGGATATTCTTAAGTCATTTGTTGTAACTCGGCACCTCTTAAAAACAGATGTAAAAGCTATCGAGCTTAGAGTAATTTTGTTGATAAATAGTTTCACTATAGACCTACATGTACCCCTCCAGGCGATATTTCGAATAGCTAGACCTGCTTTTAATCAAGAGCCAAGGACATTCAACATTGCAGAAATGCTTTTAGTGTTCACTGTTTGCACTGTTAGAGCATGAAATTATCCTTTTTTTTTTCCCTGGGCTACACGATAAACTTACTAATTTTCACCAGCCATGTGAAAAGGAGTTTAGTCGTTAGAGTAACCACGTTTTGGGGACCATGTTGCGAGTCTCTCTTAGAATGATAGTAATAATAATACTAACTTTATTCAAGAGTCACAACTGATAACAGATGAAATAATTAAGAGCTTAGAAAAGGTTATATAATAAGAGAAGGAAAGGGGACCTTGTGGCTAGGTTATATTTGATTGAACCATAAGCCAGGTGTTTAGCTGGCCGATTGACTTTCTCCTCCTACACGATAAAGCGGTTTTCAACTAAGTGTCCTAAAACCAAAACCAAAACCATTTACTTACTAATTAGACTACTCAGCTCATCTAAAACCACAGTAAAACCAAAACCAAAACCAAAACCAAAACCAAAGTAATTGTCTGATTACGTTAATTCGACACTTAATCGAAAACCGCTCTATTACGTAGTAAACCGCTCACACGATTACACTTGCGAAAAATAGTTAGTTGACATCCCAAGAGCTGACCATTTTAAAAGCACTTGGACACGCGTTGACTTTTCAGGAGAATCGAGGCAAGGACTTGACAGAAATGTCAGAAATACTTGGTGTGTTCACTGGTTGTACTCAAGGTTACTCGATAAACTTTCTAGTGTGACTCTTTCTTAATATGAAGCTTAACGTTAACGAAATGAAGGATATAAATTGTATTAATCTAATACCTTTCAAAAGCATTAACAGGACAGAAAATGCGAAGAAGCATCATATCATAAAACAATTCCAGAAGCTTGATATTATATTCTTAACTTGGAACTTACTTTTGTAGGAAATTCAACCCAGTCAAGATTCCTCTCATTTACCTTGTGATAATGTAGATAATAGTTAACAAATAATAAACAGAAATCAAGTTTCGTAAGATTGTTATTATCCTTCCCACACGCCGTTTACCTGGGATCTTATTGATCCAGTTCAACACGATGATCAGTTCCGTTCTGAGAATGAATTTACTGTTGCCAAACGAAATGCCTCCACTTTCATAATGTTAATCGAAATGACCACAATAAAGTCATCTTTTTGTGAATAAAGCCGTTTGCAAAATTACGAATTAGTGTGTTGTTGTGTATTGTCGTTTATGTGGTTCAAAATGGCGAATTTGAGCGATTTGGTGGGTTATCTTTGTTCTGGTCATTTCCATTCATAGTATGAAACATAAGAGGAGGCGTGGAACCTTCTATCAGATGTTTAGGATAACTTAGCTTACAAAGCCGTTTTCAAATAGTGAGATGAACGGTTTGTCAGCATTATTTGAATGCCCGGTCAACTCAGGCATAATTACCAAGTGTGTTGTTGTTGAAAAATTTAAATTCGTAATTTGATCAACGTCTTTATTCACAAAGATATGACTTTATTCTGGTCATTTCGAACATTATGAAACATGAGAGGAGGCGTTTGTCAACAAAAAATTCATTTCAACAACGGAAATGATCATACTTGCAGCACTTGAAGAAATTAATCCGGATGGTCCTGGATTAACGACAATATGAGTCATCAAAGAAGATGAAATAACTCTTTGTTAAGGCATATGCGTGATGACAACAATCTCATGCTCAAGTGCAGAAAAATAGCTAAGAGACACCACTTATCAGTCGACACTGTAATTTACTGCACTACTAAACTGCAATAATCACATATCAGAGGAATCACCCCTTCGTGTTCGCTTGGGCCTTAACGAAGTAGTTTAGATTCTCCCACGAACAGTTGAGTCAAAAGAACGAAACATAATTTTTAATAAGTTAAGTCAAATAATTTCATCAGATGTTTAGCTAACCGATTGATTTATAGTAGAAATATAGAAATATAGTTAGGCCTGCCATATTACAAGTACTTGGACACGCGTTGACATCGCGTTCACTTTTCAAGGGAATCGCGAGCCAAAGACACTAAACTACCTTGTGTTCCACAGCTATTTTCAGAGTAGTACTGTAGCCGTAAAAATGACTGCGCTTTTGATACCATCAGTTTAGCTCTTTCTTAAACGAAACATTCAGGGTTAACAGTAACGTAATGAACAATAGAAGTTGTATATGTTATTGCAGAGGATTACATAAGTTATTGAATGATCCTGAACTCTGTTCCATTTTCAAAAACAAAACGCCGACCTTTTTTTTTCCAATTTTAGCTTGAAAAAATGAGCACAGTTGATAACAAACATAGGATGTGATTACTAGTTTGATTTAAATCTACCGCTAAGCTAATTAGAGATTATGATTGATTGATTAACTGATTATGTCTCCGAAAAAGTCAGATCTTGTATTAAGACGATAAGGCTTCCTTGTTTAACATGAAATTATGTGTTTTTTTCAAAACACGAAGCCATCTTATGTGGGATATTTTTAAGTCATGCGTTGTAAGCTCGACACCTCTTAAAACGGATGTGAAAGCTAACGAGCTTAGAGTAATTTTGGTGATAAATAGTTTCACTATAGACCTACATGTACCCCTCCAGGCGATATTTCGAATAGCTAGAGCTGCTTTTAATCAAGAGCCAAGGACATTCAATATTGCAGAAATACTTTTAGTGTTCACTGTTTGCACTGTAAGATCATGAAATTATCTTTTTTCCTCTGGGCTACACGATAAACTTACTTATTTTCACTAGCCATGTGAAAAGCAGTTATGTTGTGAGACTCTCTTAGAATGATAGTAATAATAATACTAACTTTATTCATTTGATACAAATTTAATTCAAGTCACAACTGATAAAAGATACAACAATTAAGACCTATTCCACTCAAAGTTCGAGCAATAAGTGCAAAAATTATTTACTAATAATCTACTCACAGCACGGTATGTTTTTAAATACTATTTAAAACATCTCAATGTAATTCATTTCTCTAGGTAACCCCGCGAATAAATCCCCAAGCATTCTCGAAAAATTTCATGTTAAACCTCGTAAGAATGCCGGCTTAATACGTGTATTATTATGTTTTCAACTAACGCGAAAAGTCCGTTTTTATTGAAATATGGTTAATTTTAAATTATAAGTTTAATTTTCTCTCTCGGGGTCAGCTTGAGAGCTTAATTCTCGACAAGATCTTCTTGACTCTATTCAAAATATCACCATGCTATGAGGTTTTCTTGGTAACTTTATGTGTGCAATCATTGCTCGAATGTTTTGCAGAAATCATCTTAAAAGTCTAGAACAGGTTACATAATAAGAGATGGTAAGGCGAGCTTGTGACTAGTTTATATCTAAAACATAAGCCAGATGTTTAGCTGGCCGATTGGGTTTCTCCTCTTACACGATAGAGCGTTTTTTAACTAAGTGTCGTAAAACCAAAACCAAAACCAATTACTTACCAATTAGACTACTCAGCTCATCTAAAACCGTAGTAAAACCAAAATCAAAACCAAAGTGATTATCTGATTACGTTTGACACTCAATTGAAAACCGCTCTATTATGTAATAAACCGCTAACACGATTACGCTTGCGAAAAATAGTTAGTTGACATCTTAAGAGCTGACCATTTTAAAAGCACTTGGACACGTGTTGACTTTTCAGGGGAATCGAGGTAAGGACTTAACAGAAATGTCAGAAATACTTCACTGGTGGTACTCAAGGTTACTCGATAGACTTTCTAGTTTGTCGCTTTCTTAATATGAAGATTAACGCTAACGAAATGAAGGGTATAAGTTATGTAAGTTATTGTAGAGTATTACATAAGTTATTAAATACAGTAACTTATAAGAAATAATGTATCTCTGTTCCATTGTCAACTTTTTGTGTAGCAAAGAAAAGAAAAAACACTTATTAGACAAATTGATAAAAAAAAAAAAAAAAAAAGCAGGAAGTGATGCCTACTTTAATTCAAATCTACTTTGCCAACTTAAATTGGTTGAAAGACTGATTACGTCGGGGAAACAGGCAGATCTGAAATATAGTCGTGAAAATAACCGCGCTTTTGATATCATATATCGACTCTTTGATAACTGAAGCAATGAAGGTTAACCTTAATGCTAACGGAAATGAAAATCAAGATAGCAGTATCTTTACTTGATGATATGATAAATTATGTAATTCCATATGAAAAAGTCCTTCTTTAAAATAATTTCATTAATGCTTGCATCATTACACTTGTTAGTCGATACCCTAAGGTGATTTTCATGTGAACAACGAAAACGTGTGGCTTGGTATGACAGACATCAAAGGGTTGCTGTTTGTTACAATGGGTTTGTGTTTGTTACATTAAGGTTCCTGGCTTATGTTTGGTTCAATTTTGGATGTGTCGTTCAGGTTTAAAGCAGTATCTCAGCGTTGAAGTCCCATTCACCCTGGTGATTTGGAAGAGAGCAGATCGAGAACCACAAGAGCTGTATAAAGCTAAAATCTTACTTAAGTCTACCATCATGGTAAGTGTTGCACAAGAAAAGGTTTTGTTTTGTTTTTGACTGATGAATTTACTCTACTGCTTATTCTGAATTAGCGACTGATCTCAGATTCATCCCAATTTCTTTCCGCAGAGTGTGATTAAACCAGAAATGAAGATCAAGCTGCGTATGGATGGAGCTGTGAACGGGCACAAATTCGTGATTACAGGGGAAGGAAGAGGCCAGCCTTTCGAGTAAGTAAAAGTTTAGAAATGTGTAACCATTGTGGTTAGTTTTACGGCATCCTTGCTTCGAACATTGCTTAGTTTTTTTTTGTTTTTTTGTTTTAATTTTTTTTTCATTGAACAATACATAATATACCAAGAATACGTCTAAAGCCATATTTCATTCAGGATATCGAAGCAGATACAAAGTCTATCTATCTTTCCTTCGATTTTACCATAGTTAATAGAGAGGACTGGTTATGAAGCACGGCAAACATCATAGGAGAAAACATAGATGCCAAGATTTATGTTGGAAGGTTTACGTGCACAATCTTTTGTTTTGCGCTCATGCACTACGAATGAATTACGTAACCAAAACAGTTTTATTGGTTAGTTCCTTAGTACGGAGTAAACAACTATCGTGTTTTGCGCACGATCAAGGCCAAAAAAGAGAGCAAAAGCATACAAAAAAAGAAGGAAAAAAAAAGCTTTGTCGGATTTCATAACTATTCGCTTCTGTTAACTATGATTTTACGACCCCTGAGGTTACCGTGTACCTTTAGAGGTGTCTTACGTCCAAGCGATGTTGCGCGTCCGGTTTAAACTGTAGATACCTAGGCCCCTATTTCCAATTAAAGCTCATTGAGCTGGCAGTGAAACTATACCAAGAAGTTTGAAATAAACTGAATTGTCTAATTTTTTACGACCTCTAAATGGGAGCGTCCGAACCACCTTTTGAAAGCTACATCTCGAAGCGAATTTTGTTTTTCGTTTATTTAATTTGTTCCTCAGTTTCCGGACCCAACGCGCTAAGACGAAACGTGTCTGCGATTTGCCATATTTAATTACCGTGAAAAGTTACAAAATATTTTCGAAATAGGATGAAAAAAGCATGGAGTGGCCGTAGACACGATTTTTTTTTTTCTGTCAAACTAGCTACTCTCCAAATTTTAAGGGCAAACGAACACATTTTTTTTCAGACTAGTAGCTTTTTAAAAAGGACCCAAAAGATTATTCGGACGATCGCATTTAGAGGTCATGAAAAATTCGACAATTCATTTTATCTCTAACTTCCTAACTTACTGTAATGTTTGCGTATAGATAATACAGGGAAATTGTAATGAAAACCCGGCAAAGTTCTTTGTTTTATGTTTTTGTTGGCTATTTTTGTACAAAACCTGCCAAAATACAAAAGAAGCATTGCAATTGTGTAATTTATACACAGTCAATGAGCATAAAACGAAAGAAGTGCAGGGTCAAAGACCTTCCAACATAAATCTTAGCCTGTTTGTTTCCTTCTTTGATGTTACGTTTACTGGCCTCCCTAATCATTTCCTTCTATTATCTATGGTTTGCTGGTGTAAAAGAAACGCACGAAACATTTCCCAGAAAAAAGACAACAATTACACGATTCTGAAAGTTTGAGGTCAGACTCTCAAAGTCAAAAGCAAATATTCACTTGTTTAATTAGAGCTTTATCTAGTCAGTAATGGGCAGCTGTTGATGAGAATTTCAGAACTATTCTTCGATTCCCGTCAATTAACCAAAGTAGATACATGTATTCTCCTGACCCAGTTACGTACAAAAGGTTGGTCATCTCATAGACGCGGCCCCCTTGTACTCTTGGTATCATCGCAAGAAGAACTTTTCAGCTATTCAGCGTTAAGACGTATTTGTTCTTTTTTCCCTCCACCTCCCCGGTCACCGACCCGCAGACTCTCAACATATCTTATAAAGTATTTTATTTTAGCTTTTACTGGTGGCGAAAGTTTCAACCCCACCTTTCCTAAAGATATTTTAATCTTTGTTTGTAGCCTTAGTTTTAATTAAACGCGTCACATTTGTGGTCATTTATCCCAAACGATTTGTTTTCATTGTGCTCTACCTATCTCTTCAGCAAACTAGTGCGACGTCTTGCGGAGCTTTCGATGTCTTAATGTTTACAAAAGATTCAAGATCAAAAACTAAGTTCGCGTTGTATATGAATAGTACGTTTTCTTACGTCTTTGGTTTCTTATTTGTGTTTTAGGGGAAAACAGACTATGGACCTGACAGTCATAGACGGCGGACCTCTACCTTTCGCTTTCGATATCTTGACAACAGTATTCGATTACGGCAACAGGGTATACGTCAAATACCCAAAAGACATACCAGACTATTTCAAGCAGTCGTTTCCTGAAGGGTATTCCTGGGAACGAAGCATGACTTACGAAGACGGGGGCATTTGCCTCGCCACAAATGACATAAAGTAAGTAAGATGTAAAGCTGATGCCTCTCGCCAAGAAGATTTATAGGAACTTTTTAGTTGCATTCAAGTCACTTAAATTTGTGCCCCTTCTTAAGCTCTTGTGCCCCTTCTCTTTCTTTCGGCACAGTTTTAACTTTCCTATTCCTGTCTTGCTATATAGTGTGAACCACAAGCTCAAAGTGCCACATCTCATCTCATTCCTCATCGTGCCCCGTAGGACATCTAAGACCATGTGCTTTAAAGTGTCTGCAACCCCAGTATTTTTTTTTTTGGCAGCTACCTTTCGCCGCTTTTCTGGTTTCTATGATCGCCCTAGTAAAGAAATCTGTAAATCTGTCATTCATTTGAGAACCGTAACGAGCATGCACAAAACGCGAAAATAACGCGAGGAAACCGAAACACGTTTCGCCGCCATATTTGTTCAGGATTTGCCTTCGATATGATAACTTTTTATTCGCTGTTGGCAATTTTTAACAACAGCTTTGAGACAATCAGGACTAAGGGAATAAAAAACCAACTTTGTGCTTTTTTTCCTGGCGAGCGCGATTGCATTCTTCGTTGCCTGGAGAGGTTTTCCCGTCTCGGGAAGAAAACGAAGCTTAAGTTTTTTATTTTGGTGTGGAAATTTCAAGCTTCATTACCTTCCATCTTAACACCGACCAATTATGTAATTCTTCTCTAATTTCTATAGAAAATAGCGATGTCGAACTGTTTCATATCTGCCATTATATATCGCGAAGCCTCCGAACGTGTAAGTCTAAAATATTTCTCAGCTGTTCAGAGTTCTACATTTAAACTTGAGCTTACATTAAGCAAGCTTTTCCGTCTAACGTTTTTTTCCGTCTTAACCTACTGTCGTATGAAAGACTGCATTTATTTTATGATTTTTTTGTAATATTTTGAGTCTGAAGACTTTCTTTCGAGTAATTTAAATCATGAAACTTGAAGGCAGTTGCAGATCAGTCAACAACATCGAAAATAGCCACCAGTTGGCATGTCTCGATAATAGTGATAAATCATAGAGGCTTTGAAACCTTCATCCCTTACTGTTCAGTACCAACGTGAACTCGCAAATTTGAAATCATTTTTCTGCTTCTGCATATGGGACCGTCCAAAATGGACTATTTGCTAGGCACAGACTCAATGTGAACCTTCACTAGGTTGAGGTATTTTATTTACAAGTTATCGACCCGTGAAAATAAAGAAAGCAGCTTCTGCTCACATGCTTTGGCATAATTTGTACTGGTGATAAGCATCAGTTTTATTTGTGTGGTAGGAGAAAGCTCTGTAATACTTCTGGATATCAAAATAGGGCTGCAATATACTGATCTGCTGAGGGAGATAATTTATGGAATAGACCGAAGGAAGGCAAATGAGCCATGTTACCTGTAGTTGAGTGCTAGTAATGAGGTAGGCAGGTAAAATGGTCATTCATCCAGGCAACTAACTTTAACTTGGGTAAACCTGAGTGAAAAGAACTTCCGCAACGTTTGAAATAGGCCAATTTTGACACTTGGCTTTAGGGCTTTCGAGAATAATAAGAAAAGACATCAAGTGCAGGGATCGGTAACAGTCATTTAGCCCCCAAGTCTATGAGCCCCTAACCATTTAAACCCCAACCAGAAGTCGATAAGCCCCCAACCAGAAATATAAAAAAAACTGTATATTTCTCGTTCTTTAAGTATGGATAAGGGGCTAATCGACTTGTGGTTGGAGGCTAACCGGCTAGGGGCTAAGCAAATGACTGGTAACCAAATGATCAGGTTTGTTTTATTCCTCTAAGGCGAAAAAGGTGAGTAAGGATGTTAATGTATCAAATTCGGCCTAAAGTGTTCTGAATGTCTTTAATAGCACTTGTCTCAAATGACAACTCTTAATGCAAGAGAGGAGCATTATCCCTTTGAAAAACTGATTGAGAGGTGTAATAAAAAATTAGTGCCAGGGAAAGGGCTACAGGAAGAGCAGCAAAATGAGGTGGTAAAGTCAAACTTCCTGCACACTCTCCATCTCAACGATTTGATTGGACCCGTTATTTAAGCCGTTAAGTCAAGAATATCAAAACAAAAGTCTAAGGATGATTATGAAGAAACATAAACAATCAACGACACAACTATTGTGTTGTAACAAAAGAGATGTCGATGAATTCTCAATTCTGTCGAGGGACCTATCCAGTATTCACTTTCATAAATAACGCCAGATGCTTTGCCTAAAACTGAAACAGACCACTTGTAGTAACGTAACAGAAAAGCGCCGTACCCACTGCACTCACTATGAGACCTGCTTTAACCCTGTCAGTTAAGTGCAAACAAAAAAGGGTCACGAAGCTGTTAAGCTGTTCAAAAAAGGCAACCCTTACCATCAGCGAGTCCGGTTTACCACGTTGATAGGACACCGCTACAAAAAAAGCTCGAATGAAATATTCATGCCTGCAGTCTGGCTCAAACTGTGGAGTTCCCGCTCGCAGGTTTACGTTGGAATATTTATCCCCGATGCCTCGATCGAAATGTCCAAGATTTAGATGTAGGGCAACTGGAACTTTTTCTTAGATGTTTGAACGTGAAATATGCACGACGTTTACAAAACTTTACAAGCACATCTCCCTCACGAAAGTCCACCAGGGTTGTTGTAACATTTTTCTGAGCTAGAAAATAAGTATAAACCTGCGAGAGCCTATCAAGTTCTTGGCAGTGTATATTAAGCGCCCCGGCGAGCAGGATTTGGGAAGATTTTGATCTAACGGCGAGTCTGCAACGAAGAAGGAATGAGTAACGATAAAATTAAAATTACAGGGGCTCTCGGGTTACAGAATTTTGGTAGAATTCAAGGTAATTTATATTCCCGACCCAAAGTATTATCTTTGTTTGAATGTATTAAATGATTCTGGAGACTGCAGCTGATTTGAGTCAGAGTTTCAAATATTCTTAGTCTGTTAACACGTACTACGCGAACGATCGACTCGGTTCGCGGCACTTCGCAGTTGTGTATAGTTTATTGATCTGAACAAATAGCCACCACCTAAAATTAATACGTGATACTTTCGTCGGAGAATTGCCATGCAAAAAGTTATCCCAAGTCAGAGTATTCTGAAATTCTATCTACAAATCTTCGAAGCGATTGCAATTTATTTAGTTCAACTTTGCATTACCTGTGGAATGAGTACGCTAAATCAACTGGTGTTTACAAGCTCGTGGAAACAGTCTTCCTGAGTTTAGAATCTGAAGAAGTTTGGACGATAAACGTGCAATGCATCTAAACATCTTATATGTTTAAGATCGCCACGAAAAGGTCAGTTCATTGACATACTACGGAAATTCATTACTACTCTTCAATATCCACTCCCCTTCTCTTCAGTTCAAAACTGGCGCCAATACATTGCATCCTTGTTAGACGTCACTAACCGCAGTCTCCGTTGCCCTCGGTCGTGTGCTAAGTAATCCCGACTTAATAGATTCCTAAAAAAAATCGCGGTTTTAACCAGCAACACAACTGGTTGCGGCATTTTCCTCCATGCAATACAAAGATGTAATCCCGCTAAAAATATATTTTGGGGTTATGTGCACTTTAAGGCATTTTTTCAAAATGGTTCTGTCTGTGTATAATAAAAGGAAAAAGAAAATCGCCACTGGTTTCATCTGTTATCATCTGTTAAATTATATTGCCAACTATGCCTGTAAATCTGAGTTTTGTTCATATAATCGTGGTATAGTTGAGAATCTTTTTCTCTATATTTTTAATTTTTAACACGTGACAAAGTGTTCCTTCTATATTTGCATGGTAACACTGACTATGTTTTGTTTCTTTTTTATCAGAATGAAGAAAGACGTCGACAACCGTGACTGTTTCTTCTATGAAATTCGATTTGATGGAGTGAACTTTCCTGCCAATAGTCCAGTTATGCAAAAGAAGACCGTGAAATGGGAGCCATCCACGGAGAAAATGTATGTGCGTGATGGAGTGGTGAAGGGTGATGTTAACATGGCTCTGTTGCTTGAAGGAGGTGGCCATTACCGATGTGACTTCAAAACTACTTACAAGTAAGTTCTTCTTTTTTAATATGCGTTCAACATATTGATGACTCACAATAAGGATACATGAATAGGTTTATCAAGATATGACTAAGTTTTACTGGTCACTGTTACATGCAGTGGAATCACTGACCTCTAGATTAGAGATGCCCGATGTGGGGATTGGTGTTGAACGTGACTCCAAGAATATCTGAACCACGAAGGAAAAATCCAGTTATTTACCCAGCGAACAACTGGCAAGTTTTAAGCAGTTTTAACTTTTAAACCAGTATTGTATTTGTTGTATGCTGATGCACTCGACCCAGTGTCACTAATTCGAGTTCCTTTTCCTCTTTGCATGCAGAGCTAAGAAGGTTGTCCAGTTGCCAGATTATCATTTTGTGAATCACCGAATTGAGATAACATGGCATGACAAGGATTACGACAATGTTAAGCTGTATGAGCACGCAGAAGCTCATTCTGGACTGCCAAGGCAGGCCAAGTAAAGGCTTCACGAAAAGCCAAGACGACAACAAGCAGAAGAAAAGTTTTTTTCTTTCTTTTTTTTTTTTTTAATTGAAAGCCGTTTAATCGGAATTAGTGTTTGATACTATCAATTCGAGGATTTCTTTTGGGATTTGATAAACATTAGCTTTAAAGTCAAATTAAGTTAAAGATAATTTCCATTTTTTTGTGGGATTACAGTTGTAGTCAAATACAAGGAAGAAAACAATAGTGAGAATAAGCTTGTTGTCGAAACCAGGTTTGTAGAGTGTTCTTATCATAGACTACTGGCTTAACTGAATACGTATAATCAGCAATTGTGAGAAGAGCATTTTGAAAAGAAGGCATATGGACAATGAATAACAGAGGAGAACTTTCTGAGAAGTGTAATCCAGAGAAGAAAGAAAAGGTCTGGAATCGAAATATTAAACATATCTTGCAATTCAACTTGTGTTGGCTGTTTTACGACAAGGAGTACCTCACTGGGCTAGTTCCCCCAAAAGGCGCTGTACAAGCTCGGCATCCTTTAACATGAGAATAGAACTGGCGTCGTCCAAGCCAAGTTTTGTGTACTTTTCTAGATCATAGAGTACTGGCTTGTGAGGATTGCGGTAAATATAATTAGTAATTCAACTGTTTTCGTTCCCATACTTTTCAGTTTCGTTTTTGTCTAAGTTTGAAAACGGAAATAAGTCACTCGGTTAGTCAAGCAGTCACTCACCCCAGCCTTCCTTTCTTTAAAGTACACTCATTTGGGTCTAATTGAATCAATTGTTTTATTCGAAGCATTTCGAAAAAAATTAGACTTGCTGGAGTTTTCCCGTTCAAAATCTCACTCAGGTTGTTGAAAGACCGAGTAGTATAAAAGTCTGCGTCAAGCCATCAGAAAAACCATTGACCTGTACCGTCGCAATTATTTCCGTCTCTTTTTTCTTTTTGTCGGGATCATCGGAGCATGATAAGCGTTGTGACGCCGTGTTCGTCCCCGTTAACCACCATATTAGAAGTGTTCCTAAATAAATATCATTTTCGCGATTACAGCGTCACAAAAAAATGGCCAAATTGAGAGCAGAAAAAAGCAACTTGTTACATGATGCGGTAAAATTAAAAAAAGCCAAATGAAAGAGCAATGCTTCTTGTAATGCGTCCGGTTAAATTTTTCAAGCTACAGTTAAATCAATAAATTTAACAGCGCGAAATGCAACTGGTATGCAAGTGGCACCTCGTCCAAAATTCGCCATTTCATGTCAAAGTATTCCGATTGAAAAAATCGCGCGTTGAAAATCACAAGCGAACAACCCTTACGACTATTACCGAAGGGACGGCTGCTCTTAAGTTAACCCACTGAGATTAATTACTCCTCTAAAGACATACGTCTAAGTTCTTTATGAACTTTGAATAAGGAGGACTCCTACTCAAAACCAAAAGCGAAAAAGCTTATGTTATCACCATTCTGGATTGACGTAGGGGCTCGTCGCTGCATGCTTAAACTTAATCCTCGCTGAAAAGCTATTTATCGACACAACGTAACAGTCACCGGTAGTATCAGAAGGACCAAAAGGGCAATCATTTTCACGCCTAAAATTGAACCTAGGCGATAAGTTAGCCTCTATCAAGCAAAATGGAGTTTAATTTGGAATTTACACAGGCAAAAATACCTGGCGCTAATTCAATTGAAAAGCTCTGAAAACCCTTACTGAAGAGACTACTTCAAATACAGACAAAACAATTCAAGTTCAGCTAATTAAATTCTGGTTATCAAAAATCGTTGCTACTAAAGCCTTTTTCTGTCGCTTTTAATTGAAGGAGAAGAGAAAGACTGCTAATTGCATCCTTATTTTTTGCACAGAGCGCTCTTGATTTTTGTGTTTGATTTGCGTGGCGTATTTGGCTGCGATTGTCATGTTGATAGGTAATACTTTCGAACGGAGGGCGTCTGCAAGAGAAAGGTTAACTTATAATATACATCTAACCGATTTTCCAAAAACATGCCCCCTATTTTGGTGCAAAGTCTTTAACACGGTTTTCATAAATTCAGACATATCTTGGCACAGAATGTCCTAAACCGCTCAGGGAATTCCCTAGTTTGACTCTAAATGCTTTAGAAAGATCCATAGAAATTAGACACGCTCGTTTTTCGACCTTTCTGGGTCATGCAGTCTTGTTCCCTTGAAATATATGTCTAGATTTATGAAAACGGTGTTAAAGACTGAATCAAGTGTTTTTTTATTTATTTGTTTTTTTTTTTCTCATTTTCTTTCTGCTTTCGCTATGACAGCAGCTTTTAAATCTTACCTAGCATGAAATGTAGAAACTCCTTGCCGCATGTTTCATTTATTTACGTATTTTTTTCATTATTTATCGACCCCCCCCCCCCCCCCGCCCAACCCCCTTTTCAATTTGCGTTAAGTTTAGCCCAGGCTACACTCAACGGAATTCAGTTCGCGCGGTGACTCTGACAAGGAGTGACCGACTAGCGTTCTGTATTTGCTATCTAAGGGAAGTCTGCCCGAGGACATCATTAAGTCCAATGAAGGCCCAAGTCTAACGATTTGGTAGGAAGCGTCGTCCATTATAGTACGTGAGGTGGGCCTGAGTCCCTTAACAGTAGGCCGTTTGCCCTGTGGTGATAATGTTGTGCTTGCTTTAGACAGCAAAAATCTTTAGCCACATCAATTTAGGGCTTAGACGTGCAATGGACTAGACATTTCTAGCTGCTGTTGCCATCATTTGCTCTGAACTTTGATGTAGCTAAAGACTTAGGAAAAAAAATCTGTTGAAATCTAGATGTACCATTCCGCGCTCGAGAAAATTGAAGTACATCCGGGACATTGCTATTTGCGAGCAAAGCATGGCCACGAGCAGAGAGAAGAACATGAGTTCAAGCGCTGATCGTGAGTAGAATTTCCTTGTTTTATCAATTTTAGGCGTTCTCGGCTTAGTTAACTATCAGAACTGTCTGTGATTCGCTAGCGCGGAAGAAATTTATTTGCGTGGCTTCCGGGCGATAATTGACGTAACGACAACATCTTGAGTGTTCGCTTACTGCTAACTATGGCCTAGTTTGTTTGAGGTTCAATCGATTCTCGATGTAGGAAGCTCTTGTTCAGTCCATTTAGGACGATGCAGGCCTTTAGAAAACCATAGATTAGCTCTCCGCCGCGGTTTTGATATCTGTACGTTCGTGTTGATTTAGACTCCAATTTCATGTTGAAAGCACTCTTAATTAAATTGTACAATTCATGATTCAACGAAAAGACGGTGAATTCAGTCTTCCTGGCCTCAAAAGGCATACAGGAGAGTTATTTGCTGTTATTTGAGCTACGATAAGCCTGGTGGAAAGCTAGCTCTAGGACAGAATTGTATCAAGGTTATCAGTGACAAGTAAAATTCTATGGCTATGTTTTTGCGTATCCGGTCAGATATATACTGTATTGTTTTGGGAGTGGACAAGAGACCCCCGCATTGGGGTCGTCATGATATGCCAAGATTCATAACACTTGCTAATGTGATAATTACCTTTGAATATAAATGAACTTTTAAATTCAAGGACATGGTCATGAGACCATGCATGATTTACAATCCTGGATCCTTTGGCCACTGTTTAAACGTTCTTTTAATGTTGTTTATGGGTGAAGCGAATGACGAAGTAGTGGTTCCTCTAATATTTGATCATAACAGTTTGCTAGTGCAGTAAACTACCGTGTCCATTTATCAGCAGTGTCTGTGACTAGAGTTAGTTTTCTACACATGAGTTTGTTATCATAGCGCATATGTCTAAACTAAGAGGTAGCTCGTCTTGTCGATAACACATATTGTCGTTAATCCGGGACCATCCGGATCAATTTCAAGTGTCGCAAACAAGTATTGATGATCATTTCCGTTCTGAAAATGAATTTACTGTTGACAAACGCGTTATATATGGCTGAGTTGTAGAGAAAGAAATACTTCTCGATATATCAAGGAAGTCTATCTAGAAACAAAGTCGAACATTCTATCAGATGTTTAAGATAACTTAGCTAACACAAGCCGTTTTCAAATGAACTTTTTGTCAGCAGTATTTGAATGCGTTGTCAACAACAAATTCCTGTCCAGAACGGAAATGATCATATCAATACTCGTTTGCGGTACTAGAAATTGATCCGGATGGTCTTGGATTAACGACAATACATGTATGAGTTATCAACAAAGATAAAGTGACTTTCTGTTTTAAAGGCATATGCTTGATGATAAACAACCTCAAGTGTAGAAAAAATAGCTCTAGACACAGACACCACGCGTCAGTCGACACTATAATTTACTGCAATATCAAACTGCTATAATCACCTATTAGAGGAACAATCCCTTGATGCTCACTTCACCCATAAAATTGGTTTAGATTCTCCAACGAACAGTTAAGTCAAAACAACAAAAAAGTTATTTGATGAATTGTTTAGACAGCATTACGTTATCAGCCGCTCACACGATTGCACTTGCCAAAAATAATAGTTGACATACCAAGAGCTGATGACAAGTTTACAAGTACTTGGTCAGGCGTTGACTTCGAGTTCACTTTCCAGAGGAAATCGCGAGCCAAGAACACTTGAAATTCCGGAATTACTCCCAGTGTTCACTGTTTGCATTGTAAGATGAAAGGTAACTGAATTATCTTGTTTTTCCTGAAAGCCACTTGATAAACTTAATTGTGTTAACAGCTCTGTGCGGAGCACTCTAGTGATAAAAATGACCGCGCTGTTGATGCCATAGTTTGACTCTTTCTTTACCAAAACATTGCAGGTTTACAGTAACTAAATGAAGTATACAAGTAAGATACGTTATTGTAGAGCATTACATAAGTTATTAAAGTTATTATTACCTTAAGTTATATAATAACTCCTAGGAAGGAATGTATCTCTGCTCCAATATATCAACTCTTCGTGTAACGAAAAAAAAAAAAAAAAACGCTGACCTTCATTTTTTCCCCAATTTTTGCTTCCATATTGTGACAAGAATTTTATGGCTAAAGGTTTTGTTTTGTTCTGTTAAATAATTATGCCACCTCATAGGCTCTATTTGCTATGTATTTCTTAGCCATGCTACATTTTACCTGAAAACAGAGTTTTAATTACTTGAATTGGGTTATATCGGATTGAAGAACACTCCCTCTGTGGTGTGAGCAGACTCTTAGTATCTAGTTATTTTAAACCTCTCCATTTCTAGCTTATACAGTGATTTCCACCTTGTTTCCAAAAAATAAATAAATAAATAAATCTCTTGGTTTCACTTTTCTTTGCCACTAAACAAAAGTGATATCTTACTGCAATAAAAGGTTGTTGCGTCGTCATTTGTTTCAAAGTCACTGAAAGTGCTCGCAGAGCGAGCAAATCATTAACACAGTTAAACGGTGAATTTACTGCAATGTTTGCGGGTGCAACAGAGAGCCACCAATTATTTTAATACCAGAAACAAAAGAGATACGGTTCATAATGTTTGAGGTCAGACTCTCAATGTCCAATAAAATTTTCACTAGTTTAATTGGGGCTAAATCTAGCAACAGCATGCTGCTGCACCCGACAGAATTGTTTAGGATTGTATAAATCAACCAAGGAAGATTTCTGCTGTTATTATCTCTCAGGACTTTGTAACAGAGAAAAAAGTTATGCGTTGCATATGAACAGTATAATGTCTTACGTTTTTGGTTTCTTGTTTTTGTCTTAAAGGAAAGCAGACTATGAACCTGAAAGTCAAAGTCGGCGGACCTCTGCCTTTCGCTTTCGATATCTTGACAGCAGTATTCGATAACGGCAATAGGGTATTCGCCCAAAAGACATAACAGACTATTTCAAGCAGTCGTTTCCTGAGGGGTTTTTCTGTGAACGAAGTATGACTTATGGAGACGGGAGCATTTGCATCGCCGCAAATGACATAACGTAAGTAACATGCAAAGCTGATTCCTCCCGATAAGAAGGTAAACTCTTTTGTTCCAGTCGAGTCACTTTAATTTAATTTCTTTATCTTTTGTTGTCATTTTTTTCCCTTTCGGTACAGTTTTAACTTTCTTATTCCTTTCTTGTTTTATATGGACTGCAAAGTAAAGTGTAAATTACAAGTTTAAGACATTTTTCCAAAATAGTTCTCCCTGTGTATAAAAAATAGGAAGACTGATAAGAGAAATCGCCCCTGGTTTCATCTGATATCACGTATTAAATTATATTGCCAATTTTATTTTTTTATTTTATTTTTATTTAACATTTCTTTATACACGGTTAAAAATCATCAGGTAATACTAATATTTAAAAATTAATACTAATAAACTACTAATAAACAGTCCATGCTAAATACTAATTAATAAAAATTGAAGTAGTAAATCCTAATTTAAATATTAAACTAATCCTGTTTTCCATGAATGCCGTGTCTAACTTTGCTTTTAAATTGATTAAAGGATTTTATCATCCTGAGATTGCAGGGTAGGCTGTTCCAGAGAGTTGCACCACTGTAACTAAAGCTATTTTTCATATAGTTAGTTCGTGGATGAGGTACAACCAGTTTGTTTTCGGAATCCTTTAAAGAATAGCGCATTCCACCACGTTTTAGAAATTTAGACGATAGGTATTCAGGAACCAAGCCATTTAAAGATTTATATACCATTAAGGCATTCTGAATTTGACACTGGGTACACAAATCTTTCCAACCCAGTTGTCGTATTAGACCTTTGGCATCAGTATCATAACTAGAGGAAGTTAAGAGTCCCTGTCCATAAAAATGGAAAATAACTCGGCAAGGGTCAAAAATTCGATTTCACTCATATTTTCATGGTAGATAGGCCAGGGCATGATCAAAACTACTGGATAGTTTTTTTGGCAAAATATCCTTTTATTTCAAAGAAATATGCAAATTACCAAATTCCGTTAAAATCGTCATTTAACGCACCATTTTATTACACAAGTTTGAGAGCCTCGCATGCAAAACCACATCATTCTTCCGTCTTTAAAACACTCAAATATTTTTGTGCAATGTTTAAATGTGTACTGGGTTGATTTTAGGGAATGTTGCGTTGTCTTTTTGGGTGCAAAATAATTAAATTTCGAAGACATGTATTTCATTCACTTAAAAGTACTTCGTGAATATAATTAATTTTCACTATGTGCGAAACCTTCAAATGGATCAAGCTTCTGGTGGTTGAATCGCAGAAGGATGGTCTACAGATTCCTGTAAAAATTTCTTTGGGCAAATAATTGTGAGCGACGCGAGAGCTTTTGAAAGTACGTCAAAATTGCAAATATTTGACCATCCGTCGTCAAATTTCAATTTACGGGTTAGACGTACATTTTAGCATGCGCCACATGATTTGACCTATGTTAAATTGAAATAGACACAGAGCTGATAATTTCGAAATGTTCTAACCTCATTTGCTGTAAAAGGCAGGTGCAAAACCGATTTGACGTGTTTCTCTCACCATTCGTCGCACATAAAGCAGAAGTTTGCTTTTGTTTACATAACGTCCGATGTACATCGCCAACTGTCAACTTATTTAACGGTCGAATACCATGAATCTGTGACCCTCTTTCGACACATATGATCATCACTGCATCTAAGTCTAAAACGGCTGAGTCATTTGTAGATAGTTGCTTGCTTTGCACTACACCAAAATACGTTTGATCATCATGGTTTGATGGTTTGAATCTTTGCTTGCAGCGGTTCCTTGTTCGTCACGCAATGCTGTCATCCCATTTTAGGGGGTAGGGGTAGGACAATTTCTATCCTAATGCGTAAGGCTCCGTAAGGCTTGGAATCACTAGGAGCACACAATCGTGTTGAGTAGGAAGAGATTGAATTAAGAAATGAAAAGAATGAATAGTTTACCATTGCCCCTGTTGTTATCTTTTACTCGACCACCGCTACCTACATGCCCTGCGTAATACTGTAACGCTTAACTCATACCTAGGTCTTTTCGCGCTATGCAATTATTTTTGGTTTACATGTAATACAGTGGGCTACCCTTGGGGAAATGGGTGGTGACCGCTTAATGGGGGTAGCCGCTTAAATAGAGGTTGGTGTACCTTGAATATTTAATTTGTCACTGTCGGGCTATAAATTACTTGGTGAACATTCAAGACAATCATGATAGACGTGTGTCTGAATTATCACTCGTCATGCACCTTCAATTTCAGACTCTTATCTGCCATCGCCCTTTCCAAAACAAAGTTCTTAAATTTTGGGTGGCCGCTTAATAGGGGTAAAGACAATAATGAAACCCTTATCGGAATGACCAAATGGTGGCCGCGGAGGTAACCGGTCAATAGGTGTTTTATTTATAATATTTTACTGACGATAATTTTGGACTGTATTGACAACAACATACCAATGCCTCGCCACTAAGCAAACAAAATACGCCAAATAAAATGGCATGGCCAGGGCTATTTACTCACGTAATTACTAATTAAATTTAGTCTGTTTTTCTCACGAATTAGACACGTTGTGATTTCCTATTTTTATTTCAGCTAGTTCTTGCTTCATTGATCTATAATTTGCTTATGGCGATTTTCTTAAAATTCAAGTGAGTACAGGCACCAGCTGTTGCCTGAAACGTCAGAACGTACAACAAACGTGATGTGGACCGACGCCACGTACACTATAGAACGCGATTATATAAATATACACATATTATTATATATATGAACAAACAGATGAACAATGATTAAATTGTTTCAGTTATCCCGAGAGTACTCTATACAAAATAGATCAAAATGTGCAGCATATGCCGTGACAGCATTGCGTGACGAACAACTAACGGCTGTAAGCTTGTGCTGCGCCGACACGCTTATCAGCAATGGTCAACAATCGAACAAACGCAATATTTTGGCGAAGCGTAAAGCAAGCAACTATCTACAAATGACTCAGCCGTTTTAGACTTAGATGCAGCGATGTTCATAAGCGCAGAAAGATGGTCACAGATTCATAGTATTCGACCAACAATAGGTTGACAGTAGGCGATGTACATCGGACGTTAACCCTGTGTAAACAAAAGCGAACTTCTGCTTTATGTGCGACGAATGGTGAGAGATCGACTAGAAACACGTCAAATCGGCTTTGGACCTGCCTTTTACAACAAATAAGGTTAGAACATTTCGAAATAATCAGCTCTGTGTCTATTTCAACTTATTATAGGTCAAGTCGTGTGGCACTTGCTAAAATATACGTCTAACCCGTAAATTGAAATTTGACGACGAATGGTCAAATATTTGCATTTTTGACGTACTTTCAAAAGCTCTCGCGTCGCTCACAATCATTTGCCCAAAGAAATTTTTACAGGAATCTGTAGACCATCCTTCTGCGATTTAACCACCAGAAGCTTGATCCATTTGAAGGTTTCGCACATAGTGAAAATTAATTATATTCACGAAGTACTTTTAAGTGAATGAAATACATGTCTTCGAAATTTAATTATTTTGCACCCAAAAAGACAACGCAACATTCCCTAAAATCAACCCAGTACACATTTAAACATTGCACAAAAATATTTGAGTGTTTTAAAGACGGAAGAATGATGTGGTTTTGCATGCGAGGCTCTCAAACTTGCTTAATAAAATGGTGCGTCAAATGACGATTTTAACGGAATTTGGTAATTTGCATATTTCTTTGAAATAAAAGGATATTTTGCCAAAAAAAACTATCCAGTAGTTTTTGTCATGCCCTGGCCTATCTACCATAAGAATATTAGCGAAATCGAATTTTCGACCTTTGCCGCGAAATTAAGAATTTGTCTGATTTTTACATGGAGGCACTCTTAACACGCGAGCGGCGCGGTTCTGAAGCTTTTGTAGCCTGTCCGACAAAGTTTTACCGCAATTACCCCAGGCAAAATTGCAGTAGTCAAAATGAGGTCGAATTAGAGCACTGTATATATAAAGCAGTGTAGCTGGTGGAACAAAAGGCCTAACTCGTTTTATGGCACCAATCCCAGATGCAATCTTTTTAGACAATTTATCAATATGGGTTTGCCAAGTTAGGTTTTCGTCGACCAACACACCGAGCGATTTGACTGAGGAGACACGATTTATTGGAACATTATTAATTGAGAGCTCAAGAGTATCTGGAAGGGTACTCAATCTTTGTCTGGAACCAATTAACATAGCTTCAGTTTTAGTCGCGTTTAAAGTAAGTTTGTTAGAAGTAAGCCATTTGTTTAAATTACTTAGATCGTGATTTAGATTAGACTGTATAGAGCTCAGATCAGCTCCCGCATATATGATGTGGGTGTGGGTGTCCAACTATACCTGTAAGTGACAAAGTGTTCCTTTTATCTTTGCATGGTAACACTGACTATGTCTCATTTCTTTTAATTTTATCAGAATGAAGAAAGACGTCAACAACCGTGACTATTTTTTCTATGAAGTTCGATTTGATGGGGTGAACTTTCTTGCCAATAGTCCAGTTATGCAGAAGAAGACCATGAAATGGGAGCAATCCACTGAGAAAATGTATGTGCGTGATGAAGTGCTGGAGGCTGATGTTAACATGTTTCTGTTACTTGAAGAAGGTGGCCGTTACCGATGTGACTTCAAAACTACTTACAAGTAAGATTTTTTTTATTTATAATGTGCGTTTGAGATATTGTTGACTCACAATAAGGAATAAACGACGAAATTTCATCAAGATATGAATATTTTTTAATGATCACTGTTAGAGGGGAATCAGTGACCGTAGCTCCAACTGCTGGATTATGGACAACTCATGTCGGGATTGGTGTTGAACACGACTCCACAGCTATCTGAATCTCAAAGGCAAGATCAAGTTATTTACCCAGTAAAACAATCTTACCGACAAATAATAAATAAATAAATAAATAAATAAATAAATAAATAAATAAACTAAACTTTTGTCAGGATAGTCAACTTCGGAAGCTGGCAACAAAAGTGGTAGGAGTTTTCACTTTTGAAACGGTATTGTATTTGTTATATGCTGATCGATGCGCCGAACCTAGTGTCACTAATTCGAGTTCCTTTGCTCCTTCGCAGAGTTAAGAAGGTTGTCCAGTTGCCAGACTATCACTTTGTGGACCATCGCATTGAGATTTTAAGCCACGACAAAGATTAAAACAAGGTTGAGCTATATGAGCATGCCGAAGCTCATTCTGGGCTGCCAAGGCAGACTAAGTAAAGGCTTAACGAGAAGCCAAAACGACAACAATTAGAAGAAAAGTTGTTGTTGTTGTTGTTTTTTTTTAAATTGAAAGCCATTTACTCGGAATAAGTGTTTGATACTTTCAGTTCGAGGATTTCTTTTGGGATTTGATAAGCACTAGCTTTAAAGTCAAATTTATTTAAAGATAGCTTCCATTTTTTGTGTCATTACAGTTGTAGTCAAATACAAGTAAGAAAGCAATAGTGAGAATAATCTTGTTGTCGAAACCAAGTTTTGTAGAGTGATCTTATCATAGAGTAAAAGCTTTCGAAAAATTTTGAATTGTTTTCCTTCCCCTTTTTCTCACCTTTTTCTTTGTTTTAAACAGTAAAATACGACAAGAATGATTGAAGATTTAAAAAGTGTTTATGAAGTTGTGTGATTCTGTACGTCATCTGTAATTACTGATAATGGATTTGACGAATTTTGCCCGTCCATTTTGGGCCATCATGGCTCGGTTCTGAAACCTATACTACGAATGTGCTTTAGTTGGTTTTCCAACTAAATGCATTACTAAATTTGAAAAACTCTCTTAAATAAAGTTCTGATGTGTCCTTTAGATATATCAATCCATTTTTAGTTCAGGGCATTTATCTCTATTAGCATTGGGTGCTGCCTCTTGTTTACAGTATCATAGAACAGTTCAGAATGAATGAGTTGCCAGTAATCGGATACCCGTGTTTGCAAAAAGAGCCCTGGGATCGTCAGAGGGCAAACATTGCAAGAAGGAAATGTATGGCGAAAAGTTGTTTCGACGCCCAAAAACATGGGTTTGGGGAGAGATCAACGCTTTTTCGCCGTTGTTTTATCGCAAATGGATTTTGGCAATGTTGATACATGGAAACTGTAAGTTGCCCAAATCCATTGCCCAAATCCATTTGCGATAAAAACGACGGCGAAAAAGCGTTGATCTCTCTCAAAAATCGTTTTCTTGCACCTCGAAACAACTTTTCGCCATACATTTCCTTCTAGCGACTAGCAATGTTTGCCCCCTGACGATCCCAGAGATCTTCGCGCAAACACGGGTATCCGATTACTGGCAACTCATTCATTGAGTCGTGATCTGTTTATTTGATTCAACTTAGGTTTCTCTTTGGTGAACAGTAGTTTCTAGTATATGCTTACCAGTGAAAGCTGTATTGAATAATGAAAAATTTATATATGGTTAGTGACAAAAATAGCGTGATGAACATATGTTAGTAATCCTAGTTGGTAAGGAGAAATATTCAGTGTATGTGCATCTAATTAGGTGTTCGAAAATACGTATAATGTGCAATTGTGAGGATTGTGAAAAGGAGCCATACTGTAAGTGACTAACAGAGATGAACTTTCTGAGAATTGTAATCCAGAGAAGAAGGGAAAGGTCAGGAATGCATCTTGCAATTGAACTTGTTTTAGCTGTTTTACGACAAGGGGTACCTCCCTCGCTGGGCTAGTTCCCCCAAAAGGCGCTCTACAAGGGCAGCATCCTTTAATATGAGAATAAAGCTGTCTTCGAAGCCAAGTGTGTGTAATTTTTTAGATCATAGAGTACTGGCTTGTGAGGATTGCGGTAAATGTATGTAATAATTCAATTGTTTTCGTTCCCACGTTTTTCACTTCCCTTTTTGTTTAAAACTGTAAAGTGCATCATGTTTTAAAACGGAAATAAGTCACTCGGTCAGTCAGCCATGGCCAGTCACTCACCACAACCTTCTTTGCTTTAAAGTTCACTTAACCTACAAATTCGTTTTTGGGCCTGATGAAATCAATTGTTGTATTCGAAACATTTCGAACAAAAGTAAATTTGCTGAAATTTTCCCCTTCAAAAGTCTTACTCAGGTTGCTGAAAGACTGAGTAGTATAAAAGTCTGCGTCAAGCCATCAGAAAAACCACTGACCTGTACCGTCGCAATTCTTCTCTTTTTTCTCTTAATCGGGACCATCGGGGCATGATAAGCCTCGTGAGGTCGTTTTCGTTTTTGTTAACCACAATATTAGAAGTGTTTCTAAATAAATGTCATTTTAGCGATTACAACGTCACAAAAAAAAAAAAAAATGGCCAAATTGAGAGCATAAAAGAGCAACTTGTCACCTGGTGCGGTATTATAAAAAGAGCCCAATGAAAGAGCAATGCTTCTTGGAATGTGTGCAGTTAAATGTTTTAAGGTACAATTAAGAAACTTAACAGCGCGAAATGCAACTGACATGCAAGTCGTACGCCGTCCAAAAATCACCATTTAATGTCGAGGTATTCCAATTGATAAAATCGCGACATTGCTTGTAAAAAATTATCAACGAACAATCTTCACTATTTTCATTGACTGGAGGGCTGCTCTTAAGTTAACCTACCGAGGTTTTCATCACCCCTCTAAAAATCTATTTCGCAGTTGTTTATAAACTTTGAACAAGGAGGACTCCTACTCAAAAGCGAAAGCGAAAAAATCTCATGCTATCACTTTACATGACTTAAATTTCTTAGCTTGGCGCTGCACGCTTTAACCCTTTGAATACCAAGTAAGCATATATGCGTAATTAATCGTCGTGCTCTTTTTACTACTTGTGACGTCATCAATTTAAATGTCATCAGATATTCTTGATAAGCAGATAGTAGTACTAGGCTAGGCATTTCCGTACAAGGGTCAGGTTTAGATATCGACGACATTCCAGTCCAAATTTTGGCTTATGCGCATGCACGGAATGGAAATATTGCTCAATTTTGTACCTAATCCTCGAGAAATCTCTCCTTTTAGTAAAAAAAAAGCTTTCTTAGTAAGTATCACGAGAATGGATTGGAGGTATTTCGTTTTGTTTGAATTTGATATTCTATTGTTTTGTACTTTAATATCTGTAGCTATAAATAAGCAATTTTCGATTCACAGAATCTGTGATCAGTGTGAAAAGGAGCAGTCCACCTTTTACTGCGGCGAGTGCCAGCTGAAGTATTGTGAATCCTGCAATGGGGTGTTCCACTCGAAGGTAATTCTGTTTTTGTCGTTGTTGGTTTACAGCCTATACGTTGCAGACACGTTTGATCAATGATAGCCGTCTCCTGAATACGTTTTAGCCTGGCATTTCTTTCACGTAGAACATTTTTCCGCCAGTCAGTATCGTGTCACTTCACCAATTTGTTGTTTTCTTCTGAATATTCACAGGGAGCATTGAAGGAGCATAAAGTTCAAGCACTCCAGTTGTGTTCGTGCCAGTCTTGTAGTAACGCAATCTCCATTCTACTCTGTGGGAGCTGTGACATGAGTAAGTACTCATCCTCACCCCCCGGGGGCACTGCCAGACAGTTTACGTTAGTTGGTCCGGAATCCAAGGTCTTGCGGAAGTGTGCAATAAGAAATGCCGGAGAAGCTAAAAAATACTTTCATGATTCATCTGTTCATCAAAGACTTTTTATATGTGTCTTGCAAAAGCATTTGTCTGCTTTGATGTGTTCGTCGCACCCTGTTTATCACGGGTGTTATAAACTACGAGTATAAAAATGCTCACCACAAAAACGGATGTCTAAAAAGTTTTTGTTTTCTTTTTAGAATTCTGTGACCCTTGCTGGAGCAAATGGCATTCCAAAGGAACTTTCCAAAGCCATATAAAGAAACAATTCTTACTACAGCAAGCAACCATTGAAGCTGTACAAGACGGTACTGTAAGTTACATGTTACCTTATTGTTTATATATTCACGTGCTATGTGATTCCTACACTGATGTGCATGCCGCATGCATTTCATCAGAAGCTTTCATATATTTTCCTACTACTAAATGTCTTTTAATATGGTATAATCCTAAAACACCACACCACGAGAGTCTCATGAGTTTTTGACACTATAAACGTTAATTACAACTGTTACCGTATTTTAAATGGCATCATAATTTGAATGCCTATTTTTCTTGCAGGTAATAAGCTCTTCATCCTCTGATGATACAGCCATCCCAAAGGGTCTTCAGAAAACAAGTCTCGGTTTCATTGCAAATCCAAAAGGCAAAAGATCACTGTATTACATGTCCATCATGAAGGAAGCTCTCTCAAAGATGCGAAAGGATGGTGAAAGCGATGAATCCTTAAAAAAGCGATTTACTGCTGAACGATCAAGGCAATTCGATTTTTTGATGTCAGAAGAGGCCGCTTTTCAAGGCATAGACGCTTTCTCAGAGAGATCAGGAGAGTTGTTAAAACCTGACTACCAGTTAAAGCTTAGTGATGGACGAAAATTGAACTACGCTATAACAAAACAAAAAGAGGCCTTTGAGAAACTGAATGCTCTGTTAAAAAATCTGAAAGATCATGACTCCACGCTGTTCCAGGCCAATGGCATTACTCTGAAGCATGGCGAGAAATTCCACCACGATTTCAATGTGAAGCACATCGCTAGCGTTGAGGCGAAGCAGTTAAAGGTTTCACGGGAAATAGAAACCCTCGAAGAAAAGAAGAAGACCTTTGAACGGACCTTCAAGGGCCTTCAAGGAAACTATGTATCAAGGAAAAGAAAATTAAAAGAAAACCGCCGGAAATCAAACAACAGAAAACGCAAACGGGTAGAAAACAACATTCGTCGCGTGTATCACATCTGCGTTGCAAATCCCCTTGACAAAGAGCTTCCAAATTGTCTTCTTTATCCCCCTTCCATGACAATCCCTGAAGCGTGCATAAACGTTGAAGCTGTGGCAACAATGCTGTTTAAACGGGATGCAAAATTAATCGCTTACCTACTGCAAACAAACTATTTTAGCAATGCGGCAGGAAGCAGGATGCTCACCAATCTTGAGCCGGAAGTTAGGAACAGGGTGTACTGCATCCTGCATCCTGAAGATTATCGCACGGATGATACGAGTGAAGAGGAAGATGATGATGAAGAGGAGGACGAGAACGACGAAGAGGAAGAGGAGAATGTCGAGGAGGAAGAAGAGAATGCCGAGGAGGAAGAGGAAGGAGACACCTTATTTCAGTGATCTGTACTCCACTGATTTCTCCACTGCGTTGAATGTGCTACGAGCAATGTTTTTAAGAGTTTTATTCAGAACTATATTAAGGCATTACAAAGTACCGTATAGCACGAAATTTTTGTGGTAGTTTTGTTTGGCAACTAAAAGTAAGAAAACGATCTCAGCAGTTAAATAGTCGCTAGAACAACATTTCACCAATCAAAAACCTGTTACTGTTGAAGCGCTGTTATTTGTAGTTAGTTTTATTGATATAAACGTTGCTAAGAATTTTTCTTCTTACTTTGAAACTGTTTCAGACTATTAAAGATGTTTATATTTCGTGAAAAACGCAAGAGAATTTCTCATCAATTTATGAAAACTTCATACCACTTTTTCATCGCTTTTTTTTCGCTTGACCCCCCCTTTTTCTTCATATTTTTTGGGGTGGCCCCCCCTTTGAAGCCATTTTTTTTCGCGTGGCCCTCCCCCCAAATCCCACCGGCCCCCCCTATCCCTTAAAAAATGAACGGTCCCTAAATAAGACACCCGTGTTAAGAAGCAGCATAACTTGCAACAGTTAATCAAACAGCCAGGCCCGGCATAATAATAGAAAATGCATGTAACAAACATGTTCAGGGAATATTTCAAACTTTGTCCCTTCAGAGCTAATATTAAGAGAACTTAAAACATATCTTGCAGTACAAATGAGCCAAAAAAAAACCAAAAAAACTAGCACGTGGCAAAAACAGAGTTGTAAAACTCCGCAAATTACACGCGGATAATAGCGGAGACCACACAGGCTTATGACCTCTAACGGCTCTACTCTGGTGAAGCGTAGCTTCTACATTTGTTTAGGGGAGGCTTCTTTCATGAGAAAAGAAATCGTCGAGACAGAAAAGGGCGCTGATGATAAAAAAAATTAAGAAAGGTATAAAGCCAGCTAGGAGAATGTCAAACTAAGACTAACTGCCATTCTTGCATTCTTAATGTCAGTCTTACAGAATTTTATTATTAGACCATTTGCGAGTTACCTTATGCCCCTTTCTCAAAACAAGTCTTTATGTAAAACCTTTGAAATGAAATGTACTAATTTATTTGTTTATTTATTTTTTTGTATGAAAATAAACATCTAGACGGAACACATTTTCATACGAATGCTTTCGCATGAACACTCGATTTGTTGCAGAGGGAAAAAGCAACTCGAAAGTGATTTATTTCATTTTATAAATAGGTTTTTCTGATTACATTCTTTTTCATCTTTAGCTAGAACGTATGCATTTAAACGAGCCTTTAGATCACAGACCGTTTTTGAAAGAACGATAATTAAGCGTTATTTGGATACCAATTTGTGCGTGTTAATAACATGTTTCCTTGAGATGTCACTATAATGTAAAAATATCACGCAAATTCACACTCCACGTCATGCATGAGCGCGCGCGCTAAGGAATGAAACGAACAATAATAGGGTAGATGGCCACTGCTATAGCTTTTCCTGGATTTAACAATCTTGGACGTTCGGTGACCCCTGTTTTTCTTTTGATGGATCGTTTTCTCTACCGATTTTCTACGTTTAGCGAAAAAATGGAGAAAATCTATAGACTAGAAGTTTGAATTTTTTCCAGAATGCATCATCGAATTCCGTTCTTTTTAGTTCTTCGTTTACCTGTGCGACGCTTTCAACTGAAGGGTTAAGTTTTGTGGAAACGTTGGTAGCATTTAGAATTATTTACTCAACAGACCCACTTCTACGGAATATGACTAAGATCGTTTGCCTCGGTTGACTCACCTTTGATATTTTTAACTATAAACCCTCGTAGACCATGCTGAATTACGTGCGTCAATTTTTCAAAATCAGGGTAGTTTTCCACGCGCTTAATCTCTGAAACGAAGTCGGTGACCCCCAATTTTTTTTTTTGCATTTCTGACACGAGTAAATCATTATCTGACTGCAGCAAAAATTGAAAAAAAAATCTATCGACTGGAAAATTTTCCTGCGAACGTCCTTAATCCTTATGTTTTGTCCACATAATTTGAAGCTCGATTTTCAGTAAGAACAGTTCTGAACTAAAAGGGTATTAAATTCTCTCGAGAGAAGATGACAAACTTGTCTAGTCGACCTTACTTCCACTCATTTTTGCCATCTTTTGTTTACAACTGTAATCTTTGATCGTAATTTTCACAAACAACATTAGCCTTAAAATTCACATAAGGAAGGAAGACTGCTCAGTTTTATTCTTGACGTTATTTTTTGATGATCTTAAGTTTTTTAAAGTTTCTAGCGTAAGGACGAATTTAAGTTTTTCCTGCTCGATGAAACATTTTCGTTAAGTAAATATTAGCGGAGCTCCGGCGGCCCGAAGGGCCGCCAAGCGGAGCCCCATACCCATATAGGGAACAAAAGGAAACCCATGAATTGATTTTCTCATGGTTATCATGGCTAGCGGTATTGCTCGTGGGCGCGTACGCACGACGGCGGCGACGACGACGACGACGACGACGACGACGACGGAGTCGCGCAAGATGGCGGCCATACTCCAGCTAATAGGTTGACAGAGACATGCACCCTCGGTTTGTAGCGGGAGAATGCCATTTTTCTTGGCGGGATTTTTAAAGAAAAACGATAGCGGAGGTTGATCTAATATTTTTAAGACAGGGTTCCACTGAAGCAATAAACAGAAAGCAAGAATTAACAGGCAAAGAAGTAGCGAAGAAGATCGCGAAAAAGACTGAGCGGGCCAGCGCTGGGGAAGGAGGCGAAACAGTACTGAACAATGCCGTAAATTATAGCTAGTCAAGGGCTAGAGAAAGGAAGTGAAATAATACCGAACAATGCCGTGAACCAAAGCTAACGAGGGCTATAGAAAGGAGGCGAAAGTACCCGACAAACTGATTCAGAAGACTGCCGATGGCCAGGTTCAAAATTCGCGCGAACGTGATGCTGTGCAGCCGTGCAAGAAAATTCAAAAGTCACCTGATTTGGTCAGGTGATGAACAAGAGAAATCAAACGTACCCGAGTGTTTTAGAGAAATTACAAAACAGTAAACGTAGCGGAAAGAAGTGGTTGATTCGTTGGTCTATCGAAAATATAACTTCAGTTCAGTCTTCATAACTTTTGGTGCAAGTTTCTGCCTGGAAGATTTACACTGGCCGAACTGAATTGCCAACTTGCGGTAAGTGAGTTTTGTTGTTGCGTTTGCTATGAAAATTAACAAGTTGCCTCGGCGATAGAAGCTTATTTTCAATTGGAATCCATTAAAAGTCTTCCTAATTTGAAGCCATGCTGTAAGAGATTTTAAAAATTGCATGGTTTTAATTTCGCTCGTCTCTAAACAATAACACGTGGGTCGCTTTGGAGGTTGCTGGAAGTTGTGAACAAATTAAGTTTTCTGTCTATTTTCGTCGTCAACTTAAGCTTATAACCTCACGTCTAAAAATTACCTTATCCAAAACCGTACTTGTAAACACGGCCGGGCGAGTTTTGAAGTTTTCTCTGAGTTAGTTAGCACTGCCGCTTCGTAGACTGCTAAAATTTCTTCTGTTGTTGAAAACCGAGAAAGGTCTACAAACCATTTTAAGCCGAAGCGAACAGGATTTGCTAAATTTACTTTTGTTCCTATGTGAATATTTGCATATTGTGATTACAAAGTATGGAGATTTCCTCGTTTTGTTAGTTCGATTTAGTCGGTTTGGCGAAATGCTTTTGTGAATTCCGAGGTTAATTTGGTTGAAGACTGGTAAAGCTACTGCCAATAAAATGACTGCAAAGCTAAATTAAGCCGTCGGCAAAATTACAGACTCTCAGTAATATTCAAATTTAAGCGTGAATAATTTTTAAACTTTAACACCGCAAGCTTAAACGAATTTTCTTTATCCTCTCTTTTATTCGGTCACCTTTCATTGAGAAGGGATTTGCTGTTGATACTCGAGCTCAGATGTAGTGATATGCATCTTGTGTTTATAATGTAGATTTCCTCGTTTTATTTTGTTGTCTGTCCAATCAGTTCGGTTTGGTGAAATGCTTATATAGTCCAAAATGTCGAGTAGACGATTATGCATGGCAATCCTGTCTGCAAATAAAGCTCTGCTTTGATTTTGATTGGCTATTTCATTTTATTTGTGCCATTGCTTTTGGTTGGGGGTACATGGACCCTATTTTCTTAATAAGAGGTTATTCCCCAACACGGTATTTACACTTAATATGGAATGTTCCTAAAAAGTGAGATGGTACTAATTAACTCGGTAAATTGAACAGTGTAATAGAAGTTCTTGCCCTGACCATTTCTCGGTAATAAGAATAACTTTTACATACATATACACACAATTTAGTTGGAGAGAGTGTTCTCCTATCTCCACTCTCTCTCTCTCTGCTCTCTTCTTCACACTAATTTTTTATTAACTAACTTATTAAATGAATGTCACTGACTGTTTTCTTTGTTGTGCATGCATACTTTTTTGCTCGTCGAAGAAAGTTTCAGTTTCTTCCTGGCTGTACAGTTTCCTTTCTCCTGTCCTGTACCAATTCGTTTGTGATATAACTTTGTGAATTCTCTATTCTGATCCTTAAATTTTATCTCATCAGGTTGATAGAATGCACTCTCAGAGTGTTCCATCATTGTCTTCAGTCGCTACAATTTTCCAGAAAAAAGCAATAGTTTTCTTAATTTCCTTTTACTTTGTGTTAGGACTTTTTAGCATGCCTGTAATTGGCCCGTGGGCATTACAGGAGAATAATTTTCAAGTAAAGAATTACATTCATTTTAGTGTTGAATATTTTAAATTGTTATGAATTAGGCATTTCTTTTTATTTTTTATTTTTTATATTTTTTATTTTAGTCGCACGCAATGTTTTATGATTTTACCGAGGTATACCATGTAAATGTAAATAATGCACTGGAATTGGCCAATCAGAGTGTGCATTATATCGGTTTTAAACACAAACCATATATAATAAATGACTTGTATGTGAATGATATTTTTATTACAGAGAACTGGACAGGGCAAGAACTTCTCTTTCTTTTGTGAATTTATATATTAATTCCTCTCAGTGCTGTCAAAATGTCTCAGGAACCTTCATTTCTGATAATCTATTATTTTCCACCACACCTACAGCACAGAAGCTCACCAAATCCTAACTGATAACTAACATGTGTGTATCTCTAGCCTTTGCTGTGTGTTACATGTATCTTCTGTTATCCTGCCTTAACTACTAGAAACAATTTTGAGAGCTGTTGCAACAGTTTCACTTAAATTGAATTCCAGTAACAGCGCTACATGTAGCAGTGTTATTGAGTATGAACTTTATGGAGGATTTTAAATTTTTATTTTTTTTATGATTACAGACGACAACAAAACATACATGTGTATACATAACCTGATGTTGGTGTTGGTTACAAACCGTAGTTCATAATAGTCATCCTATTACAGGTAAGGGGGAAAAGTTCAGAGAGTTTAGAACATTTCTTCCTCCAGCACACCTTCTGTCTATAGGTGCAATAATTGAGAGGTTATATATATATACGAAGAGTAATGTAAAGTTACTGTATAAACTTAGCTTTAAAATCTGACATTTGAACGCCTCCTTTGCTAAAATTAGTCACGATTTAATTGTTATCACTCCCTGTGAATTCATAGAGATAATCCAGAGGCAAATTATCACCTAATGTGGAAGTCCTGTCTTCAAGTGAGGGAAAATGACACAAAAGAGTTACAATGAAAGTAAAAAGAATTGTGAATGTTGATATGGTGTACATTATACATCATGTAAAGGTATTTGGTGACTGCCAAAGGCATAACATTTCATGTATTGCTTTTTCAGGGCAAATTATATAACAGTGACGTTTTAAAAGGTGTGATCAGAAAAATAATGAGTACATTGTCCAGGCAGCACCAGTTTATGGACGGCATATGCAGACAGTAAGAGGAACTGTAAGCACTACCACGTAAGTTAGTTTTATGCTTATGACTTCTTGTTCTTGGATTTTGTGTCATTTCATAACAAGAATAGGTAATGAAAGATGCAATAGTTGTTGCAATATATTTTTGAAGGAAAACTTATAAGTCTGCCTATGCTGGATAACAGCCATGTGTAAACTAAATGTGAAGCAAACACTCTGTTAAAGATGGGGCAACCCTAAAACCCAGAAACCGGAATCCGGAATCTGGAGCCAAAAACCGGAATCCAGAAACCGGAAACCGGAGTCCACAAATCAAAGAAAATAAGTTCTTCAAATATGCGAAAATTGTTTTGCTTAGCTTTTTGACTGTAAAAAGTAAGCTGCCAAGTAAAAAGGACCTCAAACTTAACCTTTTTTAAAACAAAAATTCCCCGTCTGTTGAAATCGTGCAACCGTTATTTTTAGTGAGGGCTATGATTATGAGAATCTCAGTAAAGTGCGTCTTAATTTTATTTCAAGCACCTTGAGAGTGTCTAAAATAAGCTTGCTGGTAATTGCCATTTTGTTTAATAAGTGATCTTCAATTTACCAGGAGTGTAAATTTATTCTTTATGTCTAGTAGATGCTGAACAAGATAGAAAATGTCATAGAGAACAGGATATCTGTCACTGGCAGCCCCCTGTACATTGACAGTCACGCCCCCACTTTCGAAGTCCAAAGGCTAACCCATCTGGTCTAAATATGAAATTTGATTTTTCCAACAGATATGAGACCAATTCCAGATTAACACAATTTCCACACTGATACTGTGACAAATCAGCCTTTCATACTCTTGGCAGCCATCATATTAAAACAATTTGTAGAAATGTTGCACACTCACTTCCGTCTGCTTCTCACTTGCTAACAGATCAGACCACATGTTGTTAAAAGATGCTAAAAGACTGCCAGAAACTCACTGCAATAGCCCAAAATAGCTTGTTGTTAATGTGCTGCTCACCAGTCTTCTCAGAGCAATTTGATCTAGACAAGAAGCGGGCTCTCACTAGGGCCAGCTTGAACAAAAGATGGGTAACTTAGCCTATGAGCAGGCTCTCGTGTTTGGGTTGGGGACGTGAGTGGCAAAGCTGCATGAAGGCTCTTGGTGACATGCCAATGCAGAAAAACACTAGACACCTATTTAGCCTGCTCAGACACTAGAGACAGATACTAGAGCCTGCTTGCAGGCTATGAGTAACTCTATCCACCCAAAAACTCAGTAACCCTGACTGGATAGTGATGTACCCAACGGATAGCTTTATGCAGCTTTTGAACAACCAGGCCAGATATATAGCTAAGGGTTGTTCAGAACTAGTCAATAATTTTTTAGCAATTACAGTCTGTGGCTGAAGTAACGCCAAGAAAATAAATAACAACAAAATAATTTTTGCTCACATTTATTTATTAGACATTGCTGAAGTGAATTATTTCTATCATCATTCATAATATCTGGATTCCAGATTCCGGTTTTTGGTTCCGGATTCCAGATTCTGGATTCCGGATTTCGGTTTCCAAATTCAGTGTTTTAGGGTTGCCCCAGATGATGTATGTGCATATGTTAATCTTGAATAATCTGAAATTTCAGAGAGTTTAAAAATATCATATCATATCTGTGATGGTTCTGAGGTGGAGGGCTGTTACATGTACATGTAAATGTCTCATGCACGATTTTTCACTCGTTATGATTCAGGAGCAAATAGTTTCAGTATCTGTTGATGTGCAACAATCTACACCAATATTTCAACCTAATAATGTACAGTGTATATTAATTAACCAAATTATGCTGTTTTTAGTTGACCAGTGCTACTATACATAGTAATGTGATGTTGAAGTGCACAAATTTACAAACACACCCAGTGCCAACTTGTCAAATATATGAACTGGCCAGACAGTGTAGATTACAAAATTCTCTGAAAGGTAAGATGTTTCTTAAACATTATTTTGTAATTAATGATTTCTCAGACATTGTTTTCTTCAAGAGGAGATTCATACCCCACATGGAGGTTTTTTCTCTATTAGAGCTCTTGATTCCTGATACTTTAATTTGGAATTTCTAAAGACTGGCCATGAATGGGTGTTGGGTGTGAATATCTTCTGAAACTGCACATTCATTCATTGAGTAGGCAAGAACATCAGTATTTATCCTGACAAACTCTGATTTTCTTCTGGAAGCTGAACTCATATACAGTTGTACAGTTATATGTACAACCAAACAGCCTGGATGACCCTGTGATTGGGACTGTGCACATTGTTGTAACCCTCAATGTTCCAGTTTCTTGTTTGAAGCAAATTGCATTTGCTCTCGAAAGCAAGTGGCAAAGTTCATAACAGTTATGTAAGTTTGCTTTGTATTTCAGGGCAGAACCTGCCACAGTGAAAGTTGGAGTACCAACCCCTAGCATTTGATTCACTACTAACACTCAGTAAACAACTAACAATGAAGTACACTGTATATCAAAGAAAGGAATTACATGCCTGTTCCTGTCCGTCAATATATGAACAGTTTACAGATGGGGAGCCTGTATTAAAACATCAAAGATTTTCAAAGCAACCATGGTCTGGTGAGATATTTCTGAGGAAATATAAATTTAAGGTCCTTATGATTGCTTATATGCATTGATTTTTATTGTAAACAATATCTTACTGAGTGTATTTTTCTTGTGTACTAATTGTTGTAGAACACAGAGATCACTGTTATGACAGAGATATTAATTTGTGAAAAGTTCTATAAACAAATGCATCTGGGAACAAATTAATTTATCATGGATGCAGCTCCTGAGAGATCCCCAATATTAATGGAACATACACTGTTCATACATGTAAAAGTGTTCAGTAATTCATTACTTATGATTGTAATGCTTTGTTTGGTTTCTCTGTATTTACAGACAACTTGATGGGATTATAAATTCTGCACCAAGTTCATTGAATAAACTGACTTGGAGGTTCAGGTCTGCAACCCATCCTGTCTGTAGTAATATCATAGCTGCAACGTTGTGACAGATACACTGCATTACATTATTAAAAAACACATATTAACTAATTATTTTTAAGTGCCTTTTAAATTAATCAGTTTTTCTTCGAGATAATTTACTCATGGTTTATTTAAATAATTGGCTTTTTGGCTTTAAAATGATATTTATTGAGCTTGTAAATCAATTTTGTGATAATCTGCATTGGACATGGCATAAATTGATATTTTGCCAACACGAAATGGAGAACTGGGTCTTAAGCAAAGTTGCAGGATTAGCATTTTTGTAGAAAGAAAGGGTTGAGAAATTTGTGACATTCTACAGACAGCCTTGCCATTCGCAATGTCCGATAAGGTTAATTTGTTCCATTCTGTTGTAGAAATAGTGTTCTCTAATTTATAAATTATTTCAATCTGTTGTTTAAATGATTGCCATATAACCCCATGTCTGGCTTTGGTGCATGTAGGATATTGATGTATTTTTTTTATCCATTTTGCTATAAATTATCTTAATTGATGTGTCAGTCAAAACATATCTTGGATATGCTGGGCTCTTCTGACAAGTGTACCTATGCCTGATAACCTTGGAGTGCATTTGGTTGTGTAGTGCAGACAAAATACATGTACATAATATAACTTCCTCTTAGCTTACTGATAATTCTTGGTATAATTTAATCATAACAAAATTAATTAATGGAACCCAATAACAGCTCTTGTAGTCCACAATGCCAGTCGAGAAAAAGAACAAATCACATTGAAATTGAATAATAAAATTATTATTAGAAGCCTAGGCAAGTATTCATGATCAGCAAAAAAAAAAAAATATCATAATTACCATTCATGTGAGGGTGATTTTGCATATTGCAAGCCCTTCCAGCAGGAGGAGACTCCATACAATAGTGAAGATGGCTAAATGTATCTTTGGGGACAAGTTAGAAAACAAAACTTTCCAACTTTTCACATATGTATACTGTTTTGGTATTTTTGTGAGATTTCATTTGGTAGAGATTCAGGGACTGAGTATATTGTAACCACTGCATTTCAATCAGTCCCCACAACAAAAAAATGTGTAAACTTCTTTTGTGTGGGAGTCCCCATGTTAGCTAAGGAAGAATATAATGATTAATAATAATGCCTTGTCTTTCTGAATAAGGTAGGAAAGAACAAGAAATGCCACCAAAAAGCACAGAAGACAGTTCTGTTATGTGATCAAGATTTTTGGTGGCTTCCAAGAAATCCTTGAAATCATGGCTCTATATTTCATAATCACACCCTCTTACATCTCGATCTGCTGATGTAATACTAGTTCCGGCTGAAACTATTAAATCATTCGCAATTTACCTCATACAAGTTGGATTATTTTCATTAGTGTCATTCCGGAAAAATAACTGAGGAGCTCCGCTTTTAGGCTGGCCTAAATCTATATATTACAAAGCGTACCCCAAACAAACCAATGTGAGCATGCGCTGTTTTTCAGTCTCTTCAAGTGCCGACAGGTATTATATTGGCAGTTGTAACTTGAGCTTCCATTACCTGAAATAACCACTTTCCTTCTAACAAACGGCTTGATTCTTTGAAATAACTAAGAAATTGAGAGTAAATATTACGAAGCGTACCCCAAACAAACCAATGTGGGCACGCGCTGTTTTTCAGTCTCTACAAGTGCCGGCAGGTATTGGCAGTTGTAACTTGAACTTCCATTACATGTACGTATATTTTCACTACTGGTCACCGGGTTACCTGAAATAACCACTTTCCTTCTAACAAACGGCTTGATTTTTGAAAGAAATAGGCCACTTTTAAGAAATTGAGATCCAAAAATAAAATCCTCAGCAATAACGAAAGTTAATAAGTCTTATTTGAAAAAGTTAAAAAGGTATGAAATTGATGTGATGCTTTGTGCGCACTAAAAGCCGCCCTAATTGTGTAATTATTGAACATCGCATCATTCAAAAAAAGTATTATTGAAGCTTAGTTTATTACAGTTCTCAAGACGTACCTGTACGTATTAAACTTAAAAACAGCGCATGCGTGGCTTCTACATTTGTTTAGAATAGCCTTCTTTAATGAGAGAAAAAATCGTCCAGAGAGAATAACTAAAAAGTTTTTCTCATAATAAAAATTTTAAGAAAAGTAAAAGGCCAGCCAGGAGAATGCGAGGCTAGGACTAAAAACCAATATTCCTGCATTCCTAATATCAGTCTTACAGAATTTTATTAACAAGCCATTCTCGACTTGTGCCTCTTTTTCAAAGCGAGTTTTTATGCAAAACCTTTGAAATGAAATGGATCATGAGCTTGATTTGCATGAAAATAAACATCTAGGCGGAACACATTTTCATATGAATGGTTTCGCACGAAGAATCGATTTATTGCAGAGGGAAAAGGCAACTCGGAAGTGGTTATATCATTTTATAAATAAGTTTTTCTAATTCGATTCTTTTTCATCTTTAGTCAGCACGTATGTATTTGATCGAGCCTTTCAATCACGCACCGCGTTTGAAGGAACGATATAATTAAGCGTTATTTGGATACCAATTTGTGCTTGTTAATAACATGTTTGCTTGAGATGTCACAATAATGTAAAAAAATATCAGTTTTCAAAGTGTTTTAAGTGTTTTTCAATCCTTATCTTTTGTCCATTTTTTTTAGAGCTCGATTTTCACTGAAAAAAGTTCTGAACTAAAAGGATATTAAATTCTCTCGAGAGAAGATGACAAACTTGCCTAGTCGATTCTACTCCCAATCATTTTTGCCATCTTCTCTTTCCAACTTTTTCTAACGCAAGGACGAATTTGAAGTTTCTTCTGCTCGATGAAAATTTTTCGTTAAGTAAATGTTACGAAGCGTACCCCAAACAAACCAATGTAGGCATGCGCTGTTTTTCAGTCTCTTAAAGTGCCGACAGGTATTGGCAGTTGTAACTTGAGCTTCCACTACGTAAATTTTCACTCCTGGTCACCGAGTTACCTGAAATAACCACTTTCCTTCTAACAAATAAATCGGCCAGTTTTGAGAAATTGAGATTCGAAAATAAAAACCTCAGCAATAACGGAAGTTAATAACTCTTATTTGAAAAAGTTAAAAAGGCGTGAAATTGATGTGATGCTTTGTGTGCGCTAAAAGCCGCCCTAATTGTGTAATTATTGAGCATCGCATAATTCAAAAAAGTATTATTGACGCACAATTCACCGTTCCCAAGACGTACCCGGCTGCACGTATTGAACTTGAAATAACGCATGCGCAGCGTCTACGTGTGTTTAGGGCGGTCTTCTTTAATGAGCAAACAAAAAAAAAAACGTCGAGAGAGAATAACTGCAAAGTTGTGCTCATGATAGAAATTTGAAGAAACGTGTAAGTCCAGCTTGGAGAATGTCAAGCTAAGACTAACAACCATTCTTGCATTCCTAATGTCCGGTCTCACCGAATTGCATTAATAGGCCATTTCCGAGTTACCTTGTGCTTCTGTTTCAAGAAGAGCCTCCACGCAAACCTTTTAGAATAAAATTGAGTTTGATTTGCATGAAAATAAACATCTAGCGGGAATACCTTTTAATATGAATGGTTTCGCAAGAAGACTTGGTTTTTTCTTCTTTTTTAACTCGATTCGTATCTCGAAATGATATTCTTTGTATCGATTGAGGAGCTCTTAGCATAAAGTGGCTTTTCCATTAAAGCCCCGCAACAATTATTAAAAGAGAAGTTTTTCCTACGTGATACATGTATGGTTTGTATTCCGCTTATATTAATTATTATTTAGTTTTTAGCTAACCGCTAGCCTTAGATATTTTATACTTGAAATTATGCTGAAGAAATTTACCGCGTATAAATAAAGTTATCAATTAATGAATTGCTACAGAGGCGAAATGCAACTCGGTAGTGGCCTATTTCATTTTATAAATATTTTTTTTCTACATTTCTATATACGTTTTCATCTTAAGTTAGTACGCACTATTTGGATACCAGTTTGTTGCGTATTAATAACATGTTTGGTTGAGATGTCACTATAGTGTGAAAATATCAGTTTTTATCTTTAGTTAGCACGTATGTATTTGAACGAGCTTTCGGCTTATAGGCGTTTGAACGAACAATATTTAAGCACTATTTGGATACCTATTTGTACGTATTGATAACATGTTTACTTGAGATGTCACTATAATGTAAAAATATCAGTTTTCGCAGTGTTTTAATTGTTTAGTTATGGTCATGTTTTGTCCGTTCAATTTGGAGCTCGACTTTCACAGAAAACATTTCCGAACTATCAGGATGTTAAATTTCCCTGAGAGAAGATGACAAACTTGCCTAGCTAGTCGACTCTACTTTCTCACATTTTTGTAATCTTTTGTTTATAACATCACTGTGATCTTTGATCGTAATTTTCACACACAAAATTTGTCTTTAAATTGACATGAAGAATGCAAGACTGCGTATTAGTCTTTAAATTAATTGAATTCTAGATGATCTTGAGTTTCTTAACGTTTCTAGTATAAGGACGAACTTTCAGCTTTTCCCGCTGGAAACTACAAAGCCTGCCCCAGACGCATGCGCTTTCTTTCAGTCTCTTCAAGTGCCGGCAAGTATTGGCAGTTGCAACTTGAACCTCCATAATATGACTTTTCAAATTTACAGCTGTCAGTTTCGTGTTCAATAATTTCATTATTAGACCTTCTTAAGTTAAGGGAAAGCAACAGACAACAATCAGTTCTCCACAGAGAGCTAAGCAGTTGAGAAGATTTGGATCTCGGAAGAGTACTTTAAACGAAGACATTCAAGGGGAAGATTCTAACGCAGTAAGTATTTTAAGTTACATTTTACATTTGCCCTCAATCCCTTGTTACCAGCTCAAGAAAAACTGAAGAAATTAAAAGTTTCTTTTCGATGCTCATACCCTTTGTTTTCGCAGAGTACGATAAGTTCGCACGAAATTAAACATTTTAAAGGACTGCTATTGCTCTTGGCCTCTATGTTAGCATTTCTGTAGATTCCCTGTCTCGGAGACGCTTTCGATCTTAGGACGGAGAACAGTTTCGTACAAACAAGGGGGAAGAATTTACCCCGATTAACATCATTTTTGCAACTTCCATGGCCAGGTCTGTTTGAACAAGAAAACCAAAAATCACTATTGTATTATTAGTAGCATGTTGTAGCCACCTTTTTACGGGGTGTGAAACAATATAACATTAAGATGCCTGGCCAAGTTGATTCAGTTACGTTTGTCTTCTTTTCGAATACAGTTAATACGGTCTTTTGAAATAAATTCTCTGTCACTGGTACATGTAAGAATGGATCAGCCAAGGAGTCCCATCTTAAAAATACAGCATTTGTATGTGGTAACCAGTTGATGGAGTTTGAGAGAAACGAAGAGGATTTCATACCGCTCTCAGGAAAGAAATATATCCGTAAAGTGATCGGTTTGGAAAATGAACCATAACGGTTATGACAAATAAGTCGTCAAAGAAAGAACCAGCCGATCAATTCATCGATCGAGAGCTTCGCAAACGTTTTCTTTGGTTTTTAAATCTCCTATTTTATATTTTACATTTTATTTTTTATTTTTTTTATGTCAACTTTATTACAATGGCCGTTTCAGAGATACGTTAAAAACTCTTTTTTCTAAATCGTTGACAAATTAATTCAAGTGGAGATATCTTGGCAATATAATCAACACTAACAAGAAAATAATTAATTTAACCAAACAAGATATTTTGTTTGCTTTTGAATCATAAAATGACACGTTTGTTTTGAAAAGTCTACTTTTTCTAGAGTTATTCTCCTCTTTACCTATCTCAGATTTGCAGTTCATAACATTGGTAGAAAAATAAACGTTTCATCACCAGTCCCGTGGTGCAGCTCCCCGGCCCATTTTGCTAAAAAACATCAAAGCATTTTTACTTCCTAAGGTGATTCCTCAGAAATAAAAGTTGTCGACCGATTCTTTTGAAAGTTTTTTTAATGTTCCAAAAGTGGAATTAAAGGACAGGTCATCGTTCTAAGCCTACGTGTAACTGTATCCACCCTCCCCACCCAGGGAAAAAAGGGGGATGGGTAGTGCTACATGTAAGCTACATTGTGCTCGAAAAATAAATATGATTGGCCATTTTCATTTATTCCTGTACTGGTTATAATCAAGTGCGTTTTTTCATCGATTCACGTTGCAATTTGCAGTAGTTGAAAGAAAAGTATATTAAACTGACCTGGAACAATACTGGTATGTTTAATCCACATATCTGGAACATTCGGAAATTTCTATTTTTGCCATTTTGGAAACAGGTTTCACTTTCTGATGTTTTAACTTTCAATGGCTGTTCATTTATCTCTCTCAGACATGTTTGATGTGTCGACTGCCTCGAGGCGTTGTTTGACACTGCCATGGTGGTTTCAAACTATTATGACAGTCATTTTGATAGAATTTCTCATTCTTTTTCAACAACACTTCAGAATTAGTACATTGTATTCCATTATGAGTATTTAAATCGATTTTCAATCAATTAAATATTTGCGTTATTTTCTTATAAATCCTGAGAAAAGTTTGAAATCGAAAGTGCTTGGTGGCAGAGAAAATAGCGGATCAAAGATGAGAGATGATATTTTGTAGGGAAAGTTCAGGGTTATTTGAACGGAAAATAGTCTCTTTTTTTTTGTCTCATTATAACAAACCCCCCTGGACAGATATTACTATCATCTCTCTTGTACCACAGTAGATGGGTGAATTTACTTGTAGCTATGATTATTGTTTTCGGTTCATTTCTTGAGTCGTCTGTCCAAGAGCAAGTCAGTTCGTCAGCCCCGATATTACAACGTATGGTTTTATAAGGAATCTTTGTCTGTCTTAGAGACCTCGCAGACTATAGGAGAATCTTCGTTTACAATATTTGCCTCATTATCATAAGCGATACAATTTTTGATGGAGCAACACAGAGATTAATACTGAATATTGAAAGGACACAGCACGATTAAGTGCCCCAAGGAATTTGAGCGCGATGTATTGAATACCTTTTGTGCGACGAGGGTTTAAAAGCTCAAAATTTTACAAAAGAATGTATGAGCTCATTAGCGCTTTTGCCAGACAGAAGTTTTGATGTTTTTGAAAGCCATTTTCTCCTCGAATATTACATCCGAAGGGCCAAAAAGTTCACCACCTACTAAGTTTCACAAGCTCTTTACGTTTTTCTAGTAAAATCGTGTCTAGCATGATGCCTTCTATGCGCAAAGTCGTATGTTAATGAGGAAAAATGTAAACAATGACGTCAGCAAAGATTCGCCTATTGACCGAGATATTCAGAGCAGGGAAAGGGGGATGGGGGGTGGGCATTAAGTTAAGACACGGCATTTTTAAGGGCTTTTAACATTAGACATGATGATAGATGCGAAGGCAGCCATAACACTACCGAACGGAACCTTTTAACATTGTTTACTGAATTTGATTAGTTGCATGTCATTTAATTTGATGTTTTTTGGGACGTACTTGAAAGGACAAGAAATGCAAGCAAATGGACCCAAGAAGGCATCTGGTTGGATACAATGACTTGAATCCACATCAAGTTCGACAAGTAGTCGTTACTTATTTTTCATGGTGACTTAATTATTGTACATGAGTTAAGGAGCCGCGCGGGAACCATAAGTGTGACATTGATGCTTGAAATCAACCATGTGCAGCTCTAACATGTCTAAACTTGAAGCTACTTTATATGACTTACATGTTTTATTTCTTTATTTGTCAAGGAATATGAAGTGCTTTATTGTCTTCTTAATGACTTGGTCCTTGGTGGCGTCATTCCCTCTCGATAAACAAGCTCAGATAAACACGATATCTTCATACCTCTCTACTTCTACCTCTGTACATCTTTTTTTTAAGTAATTGTTCTTGTTTCCCATATATGATGATTATTTTTTTTCTTTATCAGGATGAAGATCGGGGCAAGGACAAAGATGCTGGTTAGTATACCACTAGGTTTCTTTTAGCATTTTCAGATTCAATATCACTATTTAATTTCTCGCCAGCTGCTCATTTCTATCCCTCATCGTTAACAAGACCACAAACAAATAGATGGCACCATCGCACGTGGATCTTTAAAATATTGCCAAATCCTTTTTCAGCGTGTTTACAGTTTTCAGTCATAGATTCGAGTAACCGATTGGTTCTAAATTGAATTTTCAAAGAGAGGCCCATCAAAATCGTATAAAAGAATGTTACTTAAGAAATAGAACACATTATATGTTTTTATATTACTATCGAGGTAATGAAACTCGAGTAAAATGTATAACGTTATTCTGGTGTTATTTAGTCTAAAGCTAACAAAAATAAGTCTTGATAGGAAAAGATACGATGACATTTGTGTTATGAAATTGCGCAAGGCTGACGAAGTAAAATGGCGTTTTGCATATAAAACATATTTTCTTTTGGTTGTCTTGAATACATCATGTAAATTAAATCAATGTGATTAAAAATAGTTCCAAGTTATCTGATCCTTATTACTTTTACCTTTACTAGCTTTCAGTTGCTTTTGTTCAACGAACAAAAAAAAAAAATCCTCATATACCTTTCTTGTTAAGTCCATAAACAATCATTTTTCCCGATCTGACAAGCTTAGTATATAAACCTACCGATAATAAGGAGAACTACGGGTTTTAGTGAATTAAATTATGTCCTTTTCACAGAAACACGACTGAACGACCCACAGTACCTTCCATACATCCATCATATCCCGTATATTGGCAAACGTCAGATGTCGTTTGGGGCCACCGGTGGCAATGTTGGCCAACAGGTGACCAACTCAGGGAATGTTGCTGTCGGACATCAATTGAACTACGGATATAATGGCCGACGAGGTGGGTTCTACTTCTTGTACATGCAAATGTACGAGATATAAATAAAAATCTAAGTATAACTTACCGAATATATAACTTAATTTCTTTTAGTAGGCTCTCAAGGTATCTCCGCTCCGGTCTTGGTATTTATACCCAGCTTTTGGAAAAAAAACAAAAAGTGGCACACGAGGCGATAGCTGAGAGTGTCATTGTTGTTCTTACCATATTTTGATGTCTTCTGTAATCTCATTATTACTGAGCAGACGCACGGCAACGTGGAATCTATTTATTTCATAATAGATAGATTTAGCCAAGCCTAAAAGCGGAGCTCCTGATTGCAATAATTAACCATAAAGGAAAAAGATGATTTGTTTTTCTTGTATCAGAAACTAAAAAAAACATATATATCAATTGTGAACATGTAATTGTTCAGCGTGTGGTTTAACTATTTTCGCAAGTTAAATTTTAACAAACTATACCCAATAAGCGTAACTAGGTTTGTAGAAATTAAACACGCAATATACATATGTCGTTTGCCGGCTGGGAGCTAGGTCTTAATAGTGAAAAACTAAGACCAGCATCGGTCTTAGAGATTCTACCCGAGGCCGTAGGCCGCCGAGGTCAGCACTTTCAAACTCGAGGTCACGATTTTTTACTTTACCGACCAACCCTAATCCGGCAAATAACAATGTTTATTTTATTTATTTATTTATTTATTTATTTTTTCTAGTAGTGAATTGGGTTACAAATGATTTTGTTCACGCAACTATGTCATTAAATCGGCTTATATACAGTCTAACCCTTTCGTAAAAAATCTTTGTATCGAGCGTATAACTCAGATACAGATTTCTTCCGAGCTACTTTATGTTAGTTGCATTTAGTTCACCAGTTAAGGTCTCCAAAAGTGTTTCTTCGATGTGAAATTTTGAGCAAAATTCGAAGTTGTACAACAAAAACAATCTCTGTCAGTTGTTGCCTTATCTCGATTTGTTTTGATTGGTCGGCCTAATTGCTTGGATTATTGTTTTAGGCTCGTAATTAAAAATAGGATCCACATTACCTTTACCTTTATTAGATTTTAGTTGCTTTTGTTCAACGAACGAGAAAAAAACAAATTCTTCATATATCGTTCTTGTTAAGTCCATAAAAAAAAAAATCCTTTTTCCCGATCTGACAAGCTTAGTATATAAACCTACCGATAATAACGAGAATTACGGGTTTTAATGAATTATATTATGTCTTTTTCACAGAAACACGACTGAACGACCCACAGCGAAAAGACCGAAAATGAATGTACATTCCTTTTCAGGGCATGCAAAACGGCTTCAGTCGTAGTTTAGTAGATATTTGGGTTAATATTAACTGAGCACATGCACGAAGAACTAAATGTAGAAGTAGCAAGGCAATAAAAGGGGTTTATAAAGCAGTTTTACTGTTTGTTTGATGAGCTTTCCTTTGATTAGTCTTGCAGTGGAATTGCATTGTGGGAAGGTTAGGACAAGAAAAAGATGTCGAGAATTTGAATGTTACAGAAAACTGGATCCAAAAGTGTCAAAGATGCCGCTAGTCTAATTGAAAACGGAATTTATACCACTGTTAATTTGCCTTCAAACTCCCATAACGAGCTCCTTTCCGTACTGAGTATCAACCAACTCTAAAATTAAACCAAACACAAAAATCTCGGCTGCTAATATTTAACATCCTCCTCACTCCCCTCACTACTTTTAATCCCTATCGCATTATCCCTCCTTAAAATTTCGGATTTTTTTATTTATTTATTTATTTTTTGAGGACACGTGTGTATTTTCTAATAACCTAGCAAGCTTTTTGCACAGGCCTTTAATTATTTGTACCTTTCTGAGTATCAGTACTGATATAAGTAATGGCAAGGAGACTGACTGGAATCTGTATAATCACGCGTACGATTCGCGAATCGGACAACGGTATTACGGGAGTCTGATGTGTTTAATTCAATAAATATGGTCGAACCTCTGGTTGCGACAACCTTGTCATACTGCAAGCGACAGTATGACAAAATACTAAAACGTTCCTGGGAAAATTAGTATATTTGTTACCCCTTGTAAGAGACTGAAATTTCTCAATGAGAGGTACTCTCGAAATTAACTTTTCATTTGAAGGCAAAAATTGAGCAAAATTAAAATGTGGTGGCAGAAGTAGCCCTTACGTAGTGCGCTGGGAAAAACTGTTCTGGATCGACGTTTTACAACAAAAAATTACAACAAACAAAGTGACACATAATTTTGTGATTGTTTTGAACTTTACTAATTTAGACACATGGAAACTTATTTTTATGAGGATGGCGCAGGAAGGCTTGCGTTACACCTGGAACAAATTTAGTAACTGAGTCACAAAAGTATGCAAAATCACGTGATTTCTGAGAAAAAAGAGTCACATTTGGAGTGTTATTTTGCGAAGAAATTCTTGACATGCTGGTGGACTATTTTTGTCAAGATTTGACAAGAAAGCATGAGAAAGACCTACAATTTATTTGGGGAAATACGATACTGTCTTAAGAAAGTGATCTTCTTTGAAGTCTTTAAACTGTTTTTGCCACAAGATCGGTCTTTCACCAGTTTTGAAGATGGCTGCCTTTGGCTTACGTTTCGTACAAGCCAAAAGTACTGTGTTAAAGTGTTGTCGGCCAAGAACCTCAGACACTGCTATTTGTGGTTTTAGAAACGTTTCCAGACCTGTTTCTGGGCGCATCTACCAGGAGCTTGCATTTTTCTCGCATTTTCTTGCACAACAGCTAGAAATAACTTTGTTTGGTTTGCCTTGTAGCCCTTCAATAGTAGCATCACAACTTGACTCTTTGATTCTTTAAACCGCTAATGTATCACAGGATTGTAGTGCACTTAAAATGGATTATGGCTCATTCCTCATGCCCTCTCGTCGAATTCTTGAGAAAAAATCCACAAACATATAACGATTTTCTTGGCACAACAACACTAGTCCGACATTACGATGTTCATGTAAACCATAACGTATTTTCTCTCGGAAATGGCGCAAGTTTCCGTTATTTTGTGATTCAGTCCGCAAATTTAGATCAGCTGTAACGCAAGTTTTCCTTGTGAGATCTATATGAAAATAACTTTCCATGTGTGGAATTTAATAGGGCAATTTAAGACAATCAAAAAATTATTTCCATCGTTTTACTTGTTTTAATTTTTGCCTATCTAGAACAGTTTTACCCAGCGTAGATATGAAATGCGATATAGTTTTTTTTTTTTTTTTTGCGCTCGATGAGCTTAAATTCGAGAAAACCAACAAAAATGATTTTCGCCCCTACAGTTTCCCAAATGGCCGATCGCAAAGACTGAAAATTAAGAAATCTGAGCATAATTTCCGTTCGCGTGCTAATGAGAATCAAAACTTGTCGATCCTTTTTCTTGTAAGTACGTTAAGTATCCAGCTATTAAAAACAAGTTATACTTTGACTTGAGTGCAATTCAAATACCTTGTTTTTGCAATCGCAATTTATTTATGCATGCTACTATGACCCTACTATTCCAGTTGCAGAAACAAAGCTTGCGTAGTGGGGACAAGGTTTACGTAGAGTACACAAGTTTTTTTTCCACCCAATCCCCACTACTTCCTTGCCTCTAGACTAATTAACTATTTAAAATTTATAAATTAAACAAACATTATAGTTTACATCTTACTGCTTTAGCAATTTATAGCATTAGTTCCATAGTGCCTTAGCGAATGGCAGCCCCCAAAACCATCCAAATAGTGCAGTCTGCACTAAAAAGTGCAAAACAACAACGTGAAAGAATTCACATAGTTCACAATAAGATATTGGATAAAAGAACAAAAAAATAGACAAAGCGGTACCAACAACTACCGAAGGAAAAGAATAGAATCATTTCTCTCAGAAAAAAACTGAAACAAAAAAAGCCAGGAAAAAAAAAAACAAAACAAAATAAAACAAGAAAACCAAACCTAAACCAAAGCCAAAACCAAAACCACAATCACAACGAGAAACACAACCACAACCACATCCACAACCACAACCACAACCACAACCACAACCACAACCACACCCACACCCACACCCACAACCACAACCACAACCACAACCACAACCACAACCACAACCACAACCACAACCACAACCACAATCAGAAACAGAACCACAACCAGCACCTAAACCAGAACCACAACCACAACCACAACCACAACCACAACCACAACCACAACCACAACCACAACCACAACCACAACCACAACCAGAAACAGAACCACAGCCACAACCACAACCACAACCAGAAACAGAACCACAACCACAACCACAACCAGAAACAGAACCACAAGCACAAGCACAAGCACAAGCACAAGCACAAGCACAACCACAAGCACAAGCACAACCACAAGCACAACCACAACCAACCAAACCAGATAATATTAAACAGATCGTTATCTGACATTGTTAGTTTTCTATCGAGCCATTCAAACGCTACCAAAATAGACCAGGCCGTCGATAAAACCCCGGAACATGGAACATTCCGGAACATCATGGAACATCAAATAATTATCATAATTATGCGAAAAATATGTAAAATGAAATTTTAAAAAAATTAAATCAAACAAAAATAAACTGGTATCAGCTCGGAAAATAGAAACAAAACAAAAACATAAAAAAAGGAAAAAAGAAAGAAAAATGAAAGTCACTGCAATGAGTGAAGGCTAGCAACTAAGAAGAGTAATCCATTCCTTCCACTCGTTCGCCATCAGTTTAATCACGTGACTGTCCTTTATTCCCAGATTTCGTTCTTCACAAAAAACTAAGGTGGTGGCGTTCGAACTCCTTAATCAGACCTAAAAGTACGGGTACACGAGTGTGATATCTTTATTCAATTCATCACGTCGATACAAAGATATGCGTATACGCGATTTCTCATGAAGAAATAGTTTCTCCATGAAATAGAAACAGAAACGCTTCCGCATCGAGTTTCTTGTCTAAACTAGTTCGGACTGCTCCACCTCTGATGAGAGTGTAAACAAATACAAACACAAAATTTAAAAACATTTGAGGACGCGCGCACTGTCTTGCGGAGTCGCTGGTAAAAACTTTATTGTCTCTAGAAATATTTGTTACAAATGTTGGCGATCTGAAATTGAATTCTAAGTGTCGCCAACAGTTCAAATGCATCTCCTAGAAAATGTTTTTCCAGTACAATTGCAAGTTAATACTTATTTAATTAAGGATACTTTTACCGCAGGCTATAATCTATTCTTCGCTAGTTTAACTTCACGTGCAGATCGTTATCTGACATTCGATCAAACTTAGTTTTCGATCGAGCCATTCGAACACCTTCAAAGGAAACCAGACATGCGAAAACCGCGCGTGAACGCGCTGCTCTATAAATCTTTGATTACCACTAGTTTATTAATAATAACTTGCTTGTTACTCGGGCTTCCGGAAAGGCCGAGTCTGCACTTAGTGGGTCATAGTGCCAGGCGTTCCTAGCGGAGCGGCGCGAAAACTGGAGATGATAAATAGCAACATGAAGATGGAATAGGGACAAGACTACGAATACTGGCTTCACAAGCAACTGTATGATGCTCAGACAAACACCTCAGATGTTAGAGAAATCAGAGATCAAAAAATGAGACGCAATGAATTACCTGGCATTCATCGTCAGAATCGTCCATGTTTGTGTTGAAAAACAGAGTGCTGAAAAGCGACGTGACGCAATTGGCGAGAAAGAGGAGGGGCCTGCGCTCATTGTGGTCAGTTGAATGAATACTCAACGCTCCCTACCCCTCTGCTACCGACTCCCTCATCCCCAATAATATCTTTTCATATTTCAAGCTGATACCAGTTTATTTTTGTTTGATTTAATTTTTTAAAATTTCATTTTACATATTTTTCGCATAATTATGATAATTATTCGATGTTCAGGAATGTTCCATGTTCCTGGTTTTATCGACGGCCAGTAGACCAAAAATTTGAAGTACGCGCGTGAATGCACTGCTCCAATCTTTGATTACTACTAGTTTATTAATGATAACTTGCTTGTTACTCAGGCTTCCGGAAAGGCCGAGTCTGCACTTGGTAGGTCATAGTGCCAGGCGTTCCTAGCGGAGAGCGCGAAAACTGGGGACGATAATTGCAACCTGAAGACGGAGCAGTAGTGACAAAAGTATGGCCCTCAGATGTTGAAGAAATCAGAGATCAACAAAGGAAACGCAATGAATTACCTGGCACTCGTCGTCCGAATCGTCCGTGTTTGTGTTGAAAAACAGAGTGCTTTAAAGCCACGTGATGCAATGAAAGAAGAGGATCCTGCACTCATTGTGGTCAGTTGAAGGAATACCCAACGCTCCCTGCCCCTCCCTACCGACTCCCCTACTCCCTAAAATATCTTTTCATTTTTCGACCTGATACCGGTTTATTTTTGTCTATTTTATTTTTGAAAATTTAATTTTAAATATTTTTCTCATAATTATCATAATTATTCGATTTTCCGGGATGTTCCGGAATGTTCCGGGATGTCCCGGGATGTTCCGGGATGTTCCTGGATGTTCCATGTTCCAGGTTTCACAAACTCCGTGCGACTGATTCGAATATTTCCCCTGATGAATAAAAGTCGTATTTACATTGCCATTTCTTGGTGCAGGCTCGCCTTAATGGATCTTGAAATTGCCTTTAGAGTACTTTTCCGCCCATTCCAAACGATCTTCGACCGGATAAAGCGGCAGAGCTTTCTGTCGCGACTGGAACTAATCAACAAATGCAATCACTGAAAATACAGCCAATAAAATAAAGCTGCTCCCACGGTTAACACCCCAAAGCCAAGGCGATTCAAAGTCGTGTTTATTATATCGGCTTCCGTTTCTGTCTTTGTGCCACAGACTGTGATGCTCAGACTTGCTCAAACTCACACACTACGCAGCAAACGAAAAGATCCTCAGACCACTTTGAAAACCACGAGGTAGCCTTAAGATATCCGCTTTTCGATGCTTAGACTTGCTCAGACCACTACGAAACCAAGAGGTGGGCGATAGTCTTTGCGCGTATGACGTATGACGTCATTCAAAATGACGCAGAACACTGCAGACGGTCAACGAAAAATATCAAAAAATTTCGCTCTTGAAACCACAGGACACCCATGATTATGAACTGTATTCTGCGAACGCAAATAGCCTAGTCGCGAATCTGGTAACGCGCGTCAAGATACGAGGTGTACCCATCCGGCATTGTAACTTTTTTGTGCGGGGGGGGGGGGGGGGGATGAGATGTATGTTCAGAGGCAAGGAGATATTGTAATGGAAATTTTAAATCACGTGAACAAAACTGCTGGATTCAGCTTAACATAAGTTTCGGTTCCTGAGTCACGCAATACTCATTTTCGGATCCTTTTTCTTATCCAACCCTTTCCTCAATGCAAAAAATTCCCAGCAAAGACCAATGAATGCGTGGCTCATCAGCAAACGGTAAAACTGCCTTTCAAACAGCTTTATTTTCTTACTACTTCTACAATTAACGCTTCCTTTAGGTAAACCCACATTAAACCATTACTGAACTACAACTGAGAGTCGCTTTTCATACTCAAGATGAAAGAAATCTTTATTTATTTTCGGTCGTTCTATCGACCTCCACTGAGACCGGGGGCCCCTAACGGCATCTGACGTTTGCCGTCCCATTGATGGCCAACATTACCAGCGGTGTTGCCAAAGCGCATGTCACGTCGGTCGTTGAGTTGACTTCCGACAGCAACATTAGGGAGCTTAAGCAAACCACGACGACGACGGCAACGAGAACGTCACCAAACAAAAGGCTTAATGAGCAAAACAATAGCTGTGCACGTGCGTTATAAATCTTTGTACATTTCTTTGCCGTTCCCTTCAAAAAAACAACGTGAAATGACTAACTTCTGCGTCGTCTACGGAACGTGGACGACGACGGCTAATTTTTCGTATTTCGATTTAGAATTGAACGCCGTCGTTGCATATTTATCTTAAACATGTTTTTAGAGCGCTAGCCATCGGCGTACCGAACAGATCTAGACCATCGCGAATTTCGCTTGTAAAATATAAATTCATTTTTCACTAGGCGTCGTCCTCGGCGTGATCGTCTCCGTTGCTTAAGCTCCCTATTCCCGGAGTTGGTTCCCTGTTGGTCAACACTACCAGCGGTGTTTCCAAAGTGCATGTTACGTCGGCCAGGGTCTTCCAGTTCTGAATATTACAATTAGATAATACCAAAGTTTTTCTTGAGCTTTAGGCAGGAGTGGGAGGGGGGACAAGGTGGGGGAGGCGGAAGTCGTTTTTTGTTATTCTAATTTTTTTTTTTTTGTTATATACGAAGCATACATGTCAAAAAGGAACTGTGGAATTCTCCCCTAGTCTTTATCACCGGTGAAACAAGCTTTCCCGCAAAAGGAGCATTGAATTTTGAAAAAAAAAAACATACTGAATTGGCCAAACCGCACATACACAATTGAAAAGATATCAAAAATCGAATTGGCCTACCCCTTGACGGCTTTTTGGAGATCTTCTTTCCTTGTTTAAATTATTGTAACTAATATATAATTTTGCAAGGCAATAGATGATGATTATGATAATGTTGCGGTTCGTTCAGTTTTGCTTGCAAAACAAAGGGCACATTACAGCTGAATTAAATCTACAGTCTTCCTTGAACATTGCCTGCCTTTTGACTACATTTAGGTCAATTAATACAATGAGATTCAGACAATTGCTCTGTGAAAAAGAGGATATTAAAACTGAATAAAACCCAGAGTTTCCTTTGAACATCGGGGGATTTTCAAAGTTGTTTACTTAACAAGGAACCAAACAATAGCCATATGCATCGAAATTAGTGATTGGTACTGCATGTAAATGTCTCGTTTCGCATCTACCTTGTTACATATTAGCATGGGAAATGATTAGCAAGTGTTACTATTCATTGTGTACCTAACAACAAAGTAAATACGATTTCACTTTCAAAAATCCCATATGCATGAAAACGCCCGCTAGCTATAGCAATAAGCTGATGGACATACCGGCCATATGGTTTTCCTGATAAGGTTGAGAAAATGACATCGTCAGACCCAAAGAGATGAAGAAAAAAACAAGGCACTTCATATTCCTTCAAAGGAACGTAATATAAAATTAGTTTAAATCTTCAAGAATACCAGTGAAAATGCTGCTTATAATATTTAACAACTGGCTGATCTATCAATTTGATCAGTGGGTGGGTTATGCATTGCTACAACAGTGGCTAGGGGCGGTGAATCAGAGGCGGATCCAGGAATTCTCTTAGGAGTGGGATTCACCACTAAGGAATGGCGTAACTTACTGGTGAGTTAAACAAATTTTAAAGGCGAGCACGAAGAGAAAGGCCTCATCTCAGGGGGTGCGCATCCCCTGCACTCCGCCCCTGGGAATGGTAAATGCAAGAGTTTGTGAGAAAGTGAGACTGGTGTTTTTCTTTGCAAGCCCGAGACATTTAGACATTTTAAAGTGCGAGACCGAAACTTTAAAGTTCTTTAATTGCGGCCGCGGGACATTCATGATCAGACTCTCTAATTCAGACGAGTTTTGAAAAACCAAACAAAAAAATTCCGCACTTCGAGACTTTTTTAGCGTTGGATAAAATCGAGACTCCAAGACAACTTTATGAAAAATCGAGATTGCGAGACACATAACCGCTAGTGGTTCATGCTGGTCTTCTTTCAACAACCAGAAAAATGTCCTGCCATTGTTTTCGCGTCCTCGCCGACGTTTTTCAGGTTTTTTCCTCGTTTTTAACTCACAGGACAACGAAACTGCCAGCAACACAGGCTTAAACTATGACTTTTCGGTATTAGTTGCAAAACGATGATATAAATCGGTGTTAATTCTTCCCCCTTCTTCGCTACGATACTGTCCCCTAAAGAAATCGTTTTCGAGACAGAAAGGCAAGAGTAACAAGAGACCTTTAAATTTAATTCTGTTTGAGCTCTCCCATAAAATGTATCATGCGGTCTTATTGTATTCTGCGAAACCAAAGGGAGTGAGTTAAAGAAAGAAACTCAAAATTCTCCCAGTTTGCCAACAGCTGGTGGCTTGAAATTGAAGGCACATGTAAAATGTAACAATATATAAAATCTAGTAACAAGAATATTTACTGGTCTAGAATCTTCTCCTTGAATGTCTTCGTTTAAAGTACTCTTCCGAGATCCAAATCTTCTCAACAGCTTAATTTCCTGTGGAGAACTGAATGTTGTTTGTTGTTTTACCTTGATTTAAGTAGGCCTAATAATGCAATTTTTGAATACCAAATTGACAGCTGTAAATTTGTTAAGTCAAATTATTAAAGCTCAAGTTGCAACTGCCAACACCTGCCGGCACTTCTAGAGACCGAAAAATAGTCTATGCCCAGCTACATTTGTCTGGGTTAGGCTTCTTAATATTTACTTAACGAAAATTTTCATCGAGCAGGAAAAACTGAAAATTTGTTCTTATGCCAGAAACTTTAAGAAACCTCAGATTATTCAGAATTAATGTCAATACTATAACAAGCAGTCTTGCATTCCTAATGTCAATTTTAAGGCTAATGCTGTGTGTGAAAATTACGCTCAAAGATTACAGTTGTAAAACAAAAGATGGCAAAGAATGTGAGGAAGTAGGGTCGACTAGGCAAATTTGTGCTCTGTTCTTAGGGGAATTTTTAAATAGCCTTTTAGTTCAGAAATGTTTTCAGTGAAATTTAAGCTCCAAATTAAAAGGACAAAGCATGACGATTCAAAGAAAACTTAAAACACTGCGAAAACTGATATTTTCACACTAAAGTGACATCCAAGCAAACATGTTATTAATACGCACAAATTGGTATCCCAGTAGTACTTAATTATCGTTCATTCAATTGTCTTCAAGCTAAAACTCTTTTGAACACAAACGTGCAAGCAGAAGATAAAAGAAGGCCGTGATTTAGAATTAGAAAAACCTATTTATTCCATACAATTTTAAAAAAGCTAAAAATTGTCATTAGAAATAAAAGAATGGCTGTTAGTCTTAGCTTGATGCTATCCCAATTGGACTTATACGTTTCTTTAAATTTCTATAGTGAACCCAAATTTTCAGTTGTTCTCGCGCGACGAATTTTCTGATTAAAGAAGCCTACTCTAGACAGATGCAGCTGGGCTTGCGCTGTTTTTTTGTTCAATACGTGCAGGTACGTCTTTGGCGACTGTAAACTGAGCTTCAATAATACTTTTTTTTTTTCGATAATGTGATGTTCACAATAGCAACAGAATTTGGGCGGCTCTCATACTGCACAAAGCATCAGATCAAAAATTACAAACAAACCTTAATAAATTCCTTGATGGACGATTTTCAACCACCTTATTGCTTATTCTTATCGTCGAAGCCCAATTTCTTGAAAGTCTCCCATTTTAGTATTTTAAAGAGCCAAGTCGTTATTTTGTTAGCTAAAAAGTGGTTATTTCAGATAACCAATAGTGAACAAATACGTAATAAGTAAAAGCTACAAACAATAGCCTTTTCTGGATCTATGTAAACATTCAACTAATTTTTTCAAATAGTAGTTTTCATTTCAGTAATCATTGAGGCTAATTTTGTAACAAGCAAATTACGATCAACGGGCACAGTTGTTAACAAAAGGCTTTGATGTAGGGCCGGTGTACTAGGCAAGTTCGTCATCTGCTTCTAAAGGAATCATTGTTTCGCTTCGGAAATCAGCTCTTTTGATTAAAATTGAGCTCCGAAATGATGAAACGTGACCATTGAAACAGCTTAACATATAACGAAACGGCAGGTTGTGAAGTTATAGTTACTTTTCAAGCTAATTAATACGATAATTATTGCTCAAATATTAGTATCAAAATATTGCTTAATTATCGTTTATTGTTCTTAAAGTAAGTCTTCCAACTACTCTTCCGAGATTCTCAATAGTTTAGTTACTGTGGAAAACTGAACCCTGCCTGTTGCTTTACCTTGATATAAGGAGGCCGAATAATGACATTGTTAAATACGAAATTGATCGCTGAGAATTTGAAAAGTCATATTATTAAAGCTCAAGTTGCAACTACCCTTCATCAGTGTCACGTTTGAGCACAAAGGATTCTGTACGATCCAAAGCGAAACGGGTGTATGTAGGAAACGGATGTTGGGGATCGGAAGGAGGGTAAGCAATAGGAGAAAACGATTTAAGAATATTTATTTATTATTATTTATTATTATCAACAAGAAGCTTTGAAGCTTCAATGTTTTTAATTAGGAAAATTAACAAAAGCCCAATTGAAAGTGGGCTTTTGTTAATTTTCCTAATTAAAAACATTGAAGCTTTGCTTCAAGCTAGTGAAGAATGTACCCTATTACGTTATCTTGCATCAAAATTAACCGGAATGCCCTTCTAAATGCATCCAGTTGCACACCGAATTGAGAGAAGTTTCGCTACGGAGCAGACGGTTACGTTCTAAAACGGGGTCGATGGGTGAGGAATGAACAATGTTATTCACACCTCGTCACCCACCACCCCTCACCCCACCTTGTAGACTTGCCCTTACGTGGAATTCATGTAAGCTGCCTATGCTGAACTCACTTTGCAAAACGTTAGATGTTCATCGACATATTTGGTTCAGTGGCCGATTTTCACACAGTTCACATTTGCCGGATTGTCTGAGCTGGGACCATCAAACAAAGTAAAGTACTTACACAACTAACGCCATGACAGTTATTCGGACTGGCCAACAGAACGACGAAGTCTTGGAACTTTAAAAGAGAGCAAAGTCTAGAAACTTTGTAAGAAAGAAATTTGACCAGCGTAGTGCGATTTACGAAGAAGCCTTAGTGGTTTTCTGTCTTGCTGCTTACGTTTTGCAAGAAGCGGGCGACTGTTGGAACACTCCAAGGAAATTGATGTCACAGTATGTGTTTTATTCAGAGGTATTGCCATATTAGGTGATAAGAAACGAACGATTCATCTGTAGATCTGGTGGTAAAAGACAGGGGCGATTGTATCCATAAGAACTGCAAGCACACTGGTAAGAAATACAATGGTTAAATCATCTTGTTTATATGCCATGACTTTTCGACAGTTGATCATGAAGTTCGCCTTTGTTATCTTTACCTAGTCTCAGACTAGGATTTTAAGAAATGGTGCGATGAGAGACGGTTATTTTTTAAAGTAGAGTGTACGTGTTTACACGAAATGGCTGTGCTCGAATATTTACGCCAAACATGATGAATGCAACTGTAATCGATTGTTTACTCAAACTTCACGTTTCAAAATGATTTTTTTTTCTTGAGGTTAGGTTCGGCTGTGGGTCTTCCACAAAATTAAAGCTGCCGATATTAAACGAATAATATGTGTTACAGTTGTCACGTACCTCAAGAAAAGAAACATAGGTGGAAGAAAAATCAGAAAATCAGCGTTCTGATTGGCTAATACTCTCGATCCATTTGCCCGTGGGTTGCACGCTGACGTCAGTTTGTTTATTTGTACTTTTTCTCGGCAATTTTTGTCATTAATGTTGATACCTTTGTAAAAACTTAATTCCTATTTTTCTCCCCCTGAAATATGGAAAAATCTAATAATTCTTCCAGGGATGAGGGATATCATTCCTGTGAGTTACCAAATTTTGAGCTTCCTACCGTTTTTAACCGTTTAGTCAGGTTTTTTAGCTGCCATGACGTTAAAGTGTAAAATGGGGTTGACTAGCCTACACGACTCCTACGGTTCGTGACATTTGTACATTTGCCGTTCTCTGTTCGGTCACTCGACCTTTCTTGTCGCTTCACTCGTGTTCATGAAGGGCACTTCATGTTGTGTAACAAGGAGGAATTTTAAGCGAATTTGAGCCGTTAGATCATGCTATGGCAAATTTTTTTAGGTCATAGGTCTGCATGTTATCTGCGTGTCGACTCGTTGAGTTTGACACCTCTGTAATTTGCCATGTGTTTTTGCGTTTTTTAGGCTCATTTCTATTGCAAGATATGCTTTTATGAGTCTCCATGAATTTGCTTCTGAGGGACGAAATATGAAATTTACCGTGACATGTTGCTTACTTGCATTCTATATTGTGACGCCGGGCCCGGCTGTGATTAGAACTGATTGCAAGCACAGTAGGTAGATCCTTATCACGGATATCATATTTGTTCTCGTACGATTTCCTTCGGAGACGCCGTAGCTTTACTTTGAGAAAGCTATACGTTTGTCTAGTGACATTCTTATGTTTCTTGCAGCTATCTGCTCGAGCTTATGTTTCTCTTGCTCGATGTATAGGTTTATTCCTCCTTTGGTTGTTCTGGCACCACATGATTCAAATGTAGCTGTTTACGCGCAAGTCCTGTTGACTCTTTTGCGTGTTTTATATGCCATTGTTCGGCTTAGTTCAGGCAAGACCATGGTTTCGATCCTCCATGTGGATCTCATCAGTTGCCGGTATTTCTAAAATACTCTGTACACTGAAGTTGCTAGCGCAACTCGTACCTCTGTGAGAATGCAAGACATTCTGCCGAAAGAACTATTGGTGGATACATTTATTTCCCTTCATGAAGAAAAATATGTCTCAATTTTATTGTTTCCCTGTTATTGGTAGTTATATTGTCAACAATAAGAATTGCTGTATAAATTGTACTCATCCATTTTATCATCACCCAACTTACTTTAATGTCTTTAAATTCTTTTAACATTGACAGGTGATGCTCTGGCAGATGGTGGGTCCCTTCCCTTTAAACATTTTGATCCATTTGAAGGAGTCAATCAGGATGATCTTGAAAAGGTACTTTTCAGTTGTGAATTCTTTAACTATAAATGAATATTGCTTCTTTGAGGCCACTGAAATATTGAAATTTTATAATATGAAAAAGTATGAGTTTTTAAATAGATTTTTAAATAAATTTTTAACTGATGGTACATGTACATGTAATTCTCTGTAAACACCTGTAGATTTCAACTGAAGAGTTACATAGCCGTGAGGAACAGGCTGTCGAACAGAATGTTTGGCACTGCTGTCAAGAAGTGTGTGATCGCATTGATGAAGCACCAGGGCCACATGGATACATGTCAGCCCATGTGACACCCAGACCAGGTAACCAAGCAAACAAAATGTGCATTTTTTTTTTTTTTGCTTTTTTTTTTTATTCAAAATGTGCATATTGAACATTGAATTCATTTGGACGTGCCACAGATGCTAAAGCTATTTGATCTTAATAATATGTTTTGTAATAATTAATTTGCAACATTTGAAACATTCAAAACTGTTTGTTTAATGTGATGTGTGCTTATTAAATGTACTGCATGGTATTATAATGAAAACATTACCACAATATCGATAGATGTGTAGATTGAATATACTTTAATAGTAAGTCTATGTTTAACTTTTAAACTGTATTAAATTTGCTATGGTAAAATGGCTCTGTTCTTTGATATCCATAGATTTCCAGTTCTTTCAAAACACATCTTACTTGGTACAGTACCACAATGCAGGAACGAGGAAAGACTGTGTTCCAGGCCATAGTTACTTCCACAAGATAGAGCGGTTCATGAGTGAACATTATGAAGAGGGTGAGAACTACAGGGAGTTTCTGAAGTTTTCATGTCAAGGAGAGGTAGGTCGAGTTTGTTCTTTTTGTTCTGAATGGGCTGGACCACCCATGGGAAGATGTCCTAAACCATATCCTGACCATTCTTGCCTTCCGGAGTACCACTACCTTCCTTACCAGCAGACTTCAAATGAAGGGCGTGAGGTAGATGATTGGCAACCAAGAGTGCAGTTAAAGAAACAGCATGCCAGTGGTACAGTGGTTTTAACTGACCCTGAGAGCGTTGCTGCATTTGCGGACAAGTTCATTGTCAAGGCAAAGTTTGTTGTCGATCATCTTCACCATCTTGAAGTGATGGAGTTTAAAAGGAAGAAGAGAATGGAGGAAAAGGCAAGGGAAAGTAGAGAGATAAAAGAAAAGTCATATGAGGATTATCCTTGGGCTGATCTATGTGAGGATGCAGCCAAGCTGAGAAAGCTCCGTGTGCCAGAATTAGATAAATATCTAAAGCACCATGGACTGAAGCAGCATTTCAAGAGCAGCAAGGATGAAAAAGTGAAGGCCATTGTAAGACATTCATGTTTGCATCCGATGGGGAATCCTCTCAGAACTGGTCAAACTGGTGTGAGAGAACAAAATGACAACAGGGGTGATAGCAGTGAAGCAAGTGATCGTATGAATGAAGAGTACGAGAGTGATGACACTGACCCTGAGGAAGATGACTCCAATGATGTCATCCTGGCATTCATTGCTGCAGACGAGGAAGATGGAGACGAGCGGCCAGTTAAAACACGCTCAGGACGAGCAATAACTAGAAAATCTGAAATTGACTTTTCATTCTTTTGAGAAATTTAGATGAGCAAAACAGCTTTCTTTATAGATTTGTAAATATTCACTTGTCAAGTGAAATGTAACAGTTAATATGACATCAAGATATGTGTAGTGCCATTTGAACGTATTAATCTATAAAATACCAGATGTAACTTTTTTTCGAGGTGGCCAAGTTGGGGGGGGGGTCATCCCCCAAAAAATTCCTTTTGAGGGGGGGTCATGCGAAAAAATTGGCAAGCTGGGGGGGGGTCATTCAATTTCCCACTGACACTTCCCCAAATCCCACCAGCCCCCCCTATCCCTTAAAAAATGAACGGTCCCTTAATTATCTTTGTCCGGCTTCGCCAGAGATAGCTATAAGTATGTCTTAGAGAGACGTTCTTATGTTTCTTGCATCAATTTCATCGAGCTTTTTGTTCTTCCAGTTTGTTCGTTCTGGCACTGCAAATGTAGATGTTCACGCGCAGGTCTGTGGACTGATTTGCGTGTTGTTTATGATATTGTGTGGTTTTGTTCAGGTAAAAGCTCTGAATTTTGGAGTTCTTCCTATGATTGTTCATCCAGCTCCACGTTGTGGTCGTTATTGCTTTTATTTGCGATGTTGTCAGGTTTTCTTGAGAGTGTTAGTAGTCCCTCTTTTGTTAGGAGGCTCGTAGACTTGTCGTTCAGGCATTACCGCGGTTTCGATCTTTCTGGATATTAGTGTTTTTTTTTTGTTTGTTTGTTTTTTTTTTTATAATAGTAGTTTTCTCTTAAGTAATTTCATGGCTAATGTTGTCGTATACAGGAAAATTACGATCAACGAGCACAGCTGTGCGCAAAATACCACAAGAAAGGCATTAAGTAGGAAATACTGGGCACGTTTGTCATCTGCTACTAAGGGAATTACTGTTCCGCTTCGGGAATGTCTTGGGAATGTCCGTGGAGGCAGCTTGGCCGAGTGGCCATCGCGAGGACTCGCAATTCAGCGATCCCGGATTCGAGTCTCGCTTTGACCACTACCTGGATTTGTTTTACGGTAGCCCCGAGTTCAAATCCTCGGCCACGCTTGTAAATGGCCAACTGGTTATGTTTAATTTGAATTATTTGTTTCAGTTATTTGCTTGGCCCCACTAGCCTTTGTGCTATAAACACTGCCGATGGTAAATAAATGTTACATTCACATGTCTATCGTGATTCAAATTGAACTCTAAGCTTTTCTTCAAGCCACTTGGCGAGTTTATAATCGTACGTTCCGGTGGCAGATAAAATGGGCCTCATACTTAACGTGGCTTTCTGAGTCTTAGGAAGGCCATAGAGATGTGCAAGCCTGGAACTTTTCGGAGAGAGTGTATTTGCAATTTCCTCAATTGTTACGCTCAATCGCCTTAAATTATATTCTGCGTTCAAGCCTAAATCTACCCAAGGCTCTCTTTAAAGCCCTGAACTGTTTAAAGAAACGCGACGTCATCGTTATTACCAAACCAGGTAAAGGCTCGGGAGTCGTTGTGATGGACAAAACTGAGTATAATCGCCTTCTGAGCGTTACTTCAGTTAACAACACTTCCAAATTTATTCACGTTGATGACAGGCGATCACCTAAACACTATCACCCGCTCCTTGCGCTTCTCTACGGCTTTCCTAAGACCCCCAAAGCCACGTTAAGTATGAGGCCCATTTTATCTGCCACCGGAACGTACAATTATAAGCTCGCCAAGTTGCTCGCAAAAAGGCTGAGACCACTTTCCATAAACGAGTACACAATTACCGATGCCTTTGATTTTACTGATGAAATTCGCAACCTTTCTGTTAATGAAGATGATATTCTGGTCTCCTATGACGTTACAGCTCTCTTCACCAATGTGCCGTTGGATGAGACTACCAACAGCTTGGTCAACAAAGCCTTCGCGGATGATTGATTTAATAAAACCTATGGGCTGAACATGCAAAATATCAGCTTGTTAAGTTACTTGAAATTGCCACAACCAGTGAAGTTTTTCAGTTTGATGGTCAGTTGAAAGAAAACAAAGGGATGGAGTGGCCATGGGCTCCCCTCTTGGCCCCCTAATGGCGAACGTCTTCATGTGCCACCTCGAAGAGAAACTCACATGCGATGGCTTGATGCCTCATCTGTAAAGAAGATACGTTGATGATACTCTTGTAAGAATGCCAAATACTCATGCTACCACTATGTTTCTTACCACCCTGAATGGCCTTCATCCCACTCTAACTTAACGTTCACGATGGAACCTCCTGTAGATGTTAAGATCACTTTCATCGGCAGTGAAATCCTCGAGAATGGAACAAAACCCGAAACTCAAGTCTATAGAAAGTCAATCAATACTGGCTTGCTCTTACATTTTCATAATCATACTGAGAAACGCTATAAAGACTCTTTATTAAAGACAATGCTGCATCGAGCTTATCTTCCACAACAGAGGCTTTTAATGAAAAATGCGCCAAATTGCGCTCCATTTTTAGCGGTCTTGATTACCCGTGGAGTCTTATAGATTCTGTTATTTCCTATTTTGATTCTCGAAACCCTTCAGTAAGCATAGCGGAGAGAAATACTGACGAGAGCAACATAGTCAGAATTAGTCTACCATTCAAAGATCAAGTTTCAGCTAATGCTGTTGTGAGGCAGATGCGTGATCTTAGCAATAACATTGGCCCCACTTTGCGGGCAGTTGTTGCAAGCAAAAAATTAGAGCAAGATCTCAAACCTAAAGTAGCCAAGCCGTCAATTGTCAATCAGCAATGCGTTGTTTATCATTTTGTATGGAATCTGTGTGATGCAGATTATGTCGGCTACACAGCCCGACACCTTTTTCAACGTGTTGCTGAACACAAAAATTCGGCAATCGGCATGCATTTTCATGAAGCGCATGGCAGGAGCGATCTTTTGAATCCCAGAACCATTTCAAGATTCTGAGAAAGTGGCAAGGCAAATTTGATTGTTTAGTGTTTGAAATGCTTTATATCAAGAAATTCAAACCTAATTTGAAGGTTCAAACGGACTCCATACGTGCGAAACGTTTTGTTTAACTTGCAAATTACTTTTATCACTTATTGTTCGTCTTAGTATTTATTGAACCTAGTTTTTATACATTTTTGACTTGATAATGACGTTACGGTAACGTTGAAACGTCGTCGCTTTTAATTCAGTTTTTTAGCCTTTTAAATCTAACAATGCTTTTAAGAAATGTTCTGTCGCAATTTTTTATTGTCAAACTTTATTATTATTATTATTACTATTACTATTATTATTATTCTTATTATTCTTATTCTTCTTCTTATTATTAGCAGAATTAATAAAGACATAGATTGATCCGTAAAATTCTGTGTTCCAAGGGGCTATAACTGTAAACGCCATTAAAACACTTTCTACAGGTTAACTATACAGCCACTTGTCAAAGAACATTTGTGGGAAAATGGTTTTTAAAATCGTGATGAAAACACCTTCCCTTTACAGAACGCGCCCAACAGATTTTTTTACCACCCAGATTCTGGGTGTTCACTTGAGCGGGAGGTAGAGAAGAGAGAGCCTGGGAAGAAGAGTGCGTTCCCTTGCGTCACAAAACGTCACAATACAAAAAATGTCAGGATGTTATTATGGGATGTGCAACAACTCCTTGAAACAACGGGTTGTAAAGTACGACTTGTTCTGTGATAAAAAACGAAGGAAATCTTGATTTAAAAAGGTTCTGAGATGGCATCGGATGGTTTTTTGCCAAAGAGACGCAAAGTCGAGCATTCGACCAACGGTGAACCTGTGCATGTGGAGGTAAGAACTACACTGAAAGGCTATCGTGCTCGGCTTTGTGTGTATACGATTTTTAACACGTTTAAACGAATACAATAATATTATACGCTCTTCGTTCTATTCAAAGTTGAAGTTGCTTTGGGCGCTGATATTTACGAGGAAGCTCAGACGCTTGGAGGATATTGTCCCCTCGGCAGGTCTGACCATGCATATTTCAGCGTCCAGGAACTTCAACTTCGAACAGAACTTGAGCTTGTAAGCTTAATTACAGCACGGAGCAACTACAGAATTCAGGGGCACTTTTGAAGCACTAATATGTGAGTGGCTCGGCAGCTCGACGGCTCGCCAGTTTGTCTAAATGTTTAAAGAAGGAGTGAGGTATATCTTTAATGTTGTGTTTACATTTGAGCTTTTACCAAGGTAAACAGTTACTAAGGTCAAACTACTTAACCTTGGTACAGTCGTTCAGTGTTTATACTGGCTCAAATAACTCAAGTTGATCTGTAAACACTTGACACACTGCATTATTATCAACGTCATGAAATTGAACCCGAGCGCAGTGAAACAGGAGCAGATTGGGGTGCCATCATTTTGAGGACCTCATTCCATAATATTGCGACAGAAATTCAGCAGGTTGATCATATGCAGAGTATGCATGGTTATATGCGGGGAAACGTGGATATGTTGAATATGCAGCATCCTCCCTGGTGGGTAAATACATCGACAATTATTACACAGCAAAGGATTGAAGTTTGTCCAGAGGAAGTTGTAATTAATACTGGGAATGAAAAATACAATGCTTTCTTTTACCTGACGGATTGTTCGCCATAAGAAGATCGATCCAATCTTTCTGTGTTAACTGCCATGATTGTCAAAACTGGAAAGAAACACTTTGTCGACAATCACACAATTGGCTCACCACAGGAAATGAAATATTAAGCCGCCACAAGCAGATATATCTGTCAACTTAAGAATTGGTTCATGCTTAGCACGCGTATACCAAGTAATGGATGCACGCGGGAAGTTTGGAGAGCACGAAAGAAGCGTAAGAGTTGCTCAAGGTGACAGCCGAGAGCAACACTAGCTTCTTGAGTGCTCACCAAACTTCCCAAGTACATCCATAACTTGATATACGCACAGCTAAAAGCATGAATCAATTCTTTTATAACATGGTGCCAACAACTTGGGCGCTAAAACATGTTTCATTTGTGATTGACTACAAACTTCTCACAATGCATGGTGAAGAAAAACAAAGGTCATTGGGATCTTAACACGCCACAATCAGTTGAGCAACAGTTGAGCAAAAACACTTAACCTGGTTTTTAAAATTGTCACTGAATAATTCACTTCTTCAAATAATTATAATGAAGATGTAGGCAGACCAAGTCAAAAATACTCAATAAAAATGTAGACAAACAAAGTCAAAATACTCATGTTTAAGTAAACATCTTAGCTTGATAAAAGTCAAAGGCTCGAAGTACAGTTTGGATTGTTCAAAATAATCTTCACATTGCCGAAACTTAAACAAAAGGAACTTGCACTAAACTCGACGGAAATTTTGCAGCTGAAATGAAACTGCACACGTCATTTTATTGAGCATGGCCATGTGTACATAAAGATTTTTACCATGATGGCTCAAAAGGAATAAGATAGGACCAGCACGTGTGCTATGTTATAATTGACCTTGGCTACCAACTGTGACCATGCCTGATCACAGGGTAATTATGAGAACGAGTAAGCAGCGGCTTGTGGGCTCGTCAGTTGGTTTCAGTGTTTAAAGAATGAGTAAGTTACATGTTTTAGTAGTTGGGTGGCTCTACGGCTCGCCAGTTCATTTCACTGTTTCGTGAATGAGTAAGGTATGTTTTTGAGTGGCTTGGCAGCTCTACAGCTCGCCAGTTGCATTCAGTGTTTATAGAATGATAAAAGTAAATTTCTAAGTGTTTTGTCAGCACATGGCTTGCAGTTATTGTAAGGGCTTTTAAAGGGAGGTTCAAATTTAAACCAATATGTAGAAGGTATACTTACTTGCTCTACTGCACTATTTGACTACCAAGCTCTCGAATCACTTGAGTAATAGTTGGTCTACTTGACTACCGAGCTGCTGAACCTTCAAGCTGCTTAGCCAGCTGTGTATTCTCCCATTTGACTAGGGAGCTACTGAGTCACTCATGAAAACCATTTGACTACCGAGCCACCGAGCCACTTTACATGTGTAATAATTCTTTAGAAGTGGCCCTGTATTCTGTAGTTTAGCCTACAGTGCTACACAGTGCTAAACAAAGTTTGATTCTATTACACTGTACGTGTCCTGTTTTTGGTAAGGGTAGAGTTTCTTTTTATTGAATCTTGTCACTGGGATTCTTTCAGCTTGTAAAGGAAAACAGGTTATCAGATCACAATCCAACACATTCATGTACATGTATGAACAAATCTTCCTTTGAATTTCCACGGCTGTCTCAGGTAAGGCCAGAACTTGTGTCATAGTTAGGACATGTGTAAAACATGAGTGGTGAAATAGCCAAGCCATCAAATGAAGTAATGATAAAATGGTACTGGTGGACAAAATCTTTCCAGCAGAAAAATTTTGGAAAATACCCTGCCAATAAAGTGAAGAAAAAAATACAAATATAAACAAAACATAGATGAACACTGAAGCTCAAGGGAAACATGGACGGGAGCATAATTACCACCGAAAAATTTATAGATGCCCTGAACTCATATTGCACTTCCTTCATGTAAGTAAACACAACAAAAGCAAAGGTTTCAGGGGGTGGTAGAAAGGCATATATATTTTTTTTTTCCAGCAGAGACAAGAATATTTAATTAACCTGCAATGGTGGCGAAGTCGATGTAATGCAATGGTGTGTTATTGGATCATTAAACATAACATACCCTTATGGAGTAAGAGAGTGCAAAGTCAATTTGATAAACAAGACAAGTGGTGAAAAATGAATGTCTGGGATCTTAAAAGCAACGAATAATGGACTTTGACAGCAACTACATCTTTTCCCTGTTGAGCTGTCAGATATCAAATTGATCTCTATTTCTAGTATTTTACTAACTGTGCTGTTATGTACAACACTGAAACCAAATGGCAAATTCTTTGGTAACTCTGTCTGGTTGGATATGGATTTAACAAAGTCAGAGAAGGAATCAAACCAGTCATGGACGGCGAGTAACTTTGTCCCCCCTAATGTTCTTTCAGGGCCTCTATTTCTCAGAAGGGGGGGGCCTGGGACTCCCCAAGGCAAAATCCTGGTGACGCACTGTATGTCAAAGTAGAGGAAGTTTGCACAGATTGTGGATTTTAAGGCCACAAAGCAATATTCATCCCTTTCCTGGAAAGCCTGTCAACTAGGGTTACTTAGCAATTTGCTAGTTTATTGGTTGACTTGAATTTTTAACCCTAATATATGTTGAAAAAGGCATCAAAACTTTTATTTGCATCATTACTCATGAGAATGGCCAGCCAGCTTACATGTATTTAGGATAGGAGGTTTATAGGTTTGGTGCAAAAACTAATATTTCCTGGTCGTCTTAAGTCAAATGTAAGTTGTGAGGGGCCACCGAGCTCTTCTAGAGCACAGCCCTGATAGGAGTGCTCAATATTTAATAAAATCATTGCTCCATTGACTCATTTCCTAGGAGGAGTTAAAGAAAATCTATGGTGGAAGACGACAAAGGCATGTGATAAGAAAGAGTAGTATTGAGGTAGGGTTTGTTAGCTATATACATGTACCATAATATCCATGACCTTAAGCATTATTGTCAGTGCTTTTGGATTATCACTGTTGTCCACTGCAACACTTGAAGGTGACTGGACACAGTTCTGTGTCTTCTTTATCTTATTTAAATGTATCATTGCTAAAATTCGGCAGTCACAGTAGCGCTGAGATATTGTTTGTTTGTTGGTAGAATGACTACATGTATAAGTCTCAACTAAAATTTGGCTGCAATTCCTTTTTTAAAAACTGTTCTTGTGTGATGTGAGATCAGTACTGTTTGTTAATTATTTTTTCCACTTGTTTGCTCAAAATATCAGATAATAATTTTCTTTGTTTGGGTCAGATTTCTGATTTTGACAACTTGTGTTTTAATAAACAATATTATTGTTTTTGATAGCATTTCGTAGCAAACTTGAAAACCACTTCACACTGATCAATCTAACAAAGAGGATCATGTACACTGTAATGTATAACAGGCTTGCTTCAGCGCTTTCACATCCGTTGACTCACGAAAAGAAGTAGAACTATACACCGTATTCATAAATGGCGGATAACTGTGTCAGAATCTCGACTAGAAGAAGCCATTTTTGTTGTGATCTGTGATGCGTGGCCTACCAAGCCTCGTTTTCATGTTTTCGAAACCAGGCCGTTCCGCGCGGCCGCCATTTATAAATACGGTGTATAGCATGTGTGCAAATTGTATTCAGTTATGATTTCTTATTTACCAAAGAGTACAACATGGGAGTACTGCTCAGTAGTTTTTGATTGGTACAGTAACAGTTTATCGACACCACAAACTTAGAAGTTAAACACCTTTGCAGGATAATCGGCCGTACAACAGGGTGTTGCTGTTTAAAGTTCCACTAACCCCCACATTTTTATTCCTTTAATAAAATCTACTAGCTTCCCTGATTACTTCGACAAAAAATTATCTCGATTGATAAAATCCCTGCGTTTCTACAGGCGTTTGAACATGTACATGTAATTTCTATGTTCACGACCGCGCAAAGTGGGATCTGTGTTGGGCTGCAAGTAAAGTCACTTCAGGAACTGGGCTAAAACATTCAAGAGACCTTTGACCGAGATTCGAGGGCTGGCAAAACATTTTTGGGTTATTTTTTATTCATATTTTATCAAACGTGGCCAAGATTTTTGAGCAAATGAACTGTATCATTTAGCATTACAATTTGGAGTTGGACGGCTGCGATGTACATATCTTTTTTCCATTTTGAAGTGCGAGTCGCCGCGTCGTAATTTAGGCCAGGATTAGGATCGACAATTTGCCGGTCCATTTGGGTTATAAAGAGTTATAAAGATGCCAATGAACACGAAGAGTTGATAATTTGACTTTAAAGAATGTGCAAATTTCGGAGTGTCAAAACATTTTTCGATTCAAACATTAATTTCCGCCAAAATACAAGTTAATATTCGATGCAGTTGTAGTCTACTCTTGCCTACTTCTCCAGATCAGTGATTGAAAATAGCTTTAACGTAAGAGATAAGCAGAGATGTCGGCAAAAAATATCCAAAGGTGAGGTAACTTTTCGCTTTGTTATTGTCGACCGACCATAGTATATGCAGAGTCAATTACTGTGTACGAACACGAGCTACACAAATTTGCATATTTCATACTGGTAAATCATGGAAAATTATTCAGCGAGATCTTGGAAAGAGGTTCAGTATAGTATCGCTTTAATGAGTACATATCTACTTCTGATCACTGTTATTTTGAATGAAATGCCCATTTTACCTACGTTAATAACCTGGGAGTTCTGGACTTATAAGGTTGAGTTTCGGTTGATTGACAAGCACATTCTCCTTTCTGCACAATCTTTGTCGGTAGCTTTGGAGTCAAATCTTAATTGTTAGTTTCACTTTTCTCCTACATTTATAAATGCTTGGTCCATTCTTAGTTTGTGATTTAGATATATTTCGTTCTTCAAAGACGAAGCTCAAAGAACAAAACAATTGTCTATTTGGAACAGCCATTGAGCAACACTGCTGGATTACGACCTCCGGCGTGTATTTTTATTGAAATCCACAACTACATGGCTACAGGTGTAGTTCACCAGTTCGAAGCCCCAACAGTCTTAATCGCCTCATTGTAGCACGCAGCTTTCGTGTACTATTCAGTTAGAAAAGTCTCTATTTCGAGTGCAAAAAAACGCGATGCATTTTATTTACCGTGTAATTTCCTCACCTATAGTTTCGTCTGGGACTCGGAGGATCGTTTGCGCTCAGAATAGTCAGAATGGTCAGATGGCTTCCAGCTTATCTCAAATTCGTGTCTTATGCAGTACATGTACCTTGACAATGTCAAGCTTTCCACTAGAGATAGAGAAGAATATACAGGCCATGAAAATCTCTAGGTTTTTACAGTAGCGGCGAACCCAAGGTCGAAGAAATCCTCGATGGCTCCCCGCCTTTAGCTTCGCACAGAGTAGCGCACTTCTTTGGTCTTTTTATTGTTTCTGCTTGAGTTTCATCGAGATAGAGGTACTGAATGAAGAGGAATACTCTATCCTATGCATCTTGTATTGTTACAGCCTCCAACAACATATCTTCCTTGCATTCTGCAACGATTTTGACACACACTATTGCATGTTCGCATATATTCTTCTTAGCAACAAAATATTGTTATTCCCGAAATGACATCAGAAGCCAACTCGTCCTACTCTCCGCTTTTCCTCGGTCGTGAACATGGAAAATGTCAATTTTAATATATAGATTTAGGCAAGCCTAAAAGCGGAGCTCCTGGGCTGGGTTGTTCAAAGCCCGGTTAAGATAACCAGGTTAAGCGAGAATTTTGATTTTAGTTTTGTAACTTCTTTATATTGTTTAACCCTCTGTTTTGAGTTTGAATAATCTCAAAATACACAAAATAAAACATTTGCATACAATAAATATTTATACTTCTGTGAACTTTTAATCATGGGTTAAGGTTACCGTATATACCTTCAGGGGTGTCTCGCGTCCAAGCGATGTAGCGCGTCCGGTTTAAGCTGTAGATACCTAAACCCCTATATCAAAGTAAAGCTTATAGAGTTGGCTATCAAACTATACCAAGAATTTTGAAATGGAATTAATTGCCGATTTTTTCAGGACCACTAAATGCGAGCGTCCTAATCACCTTTTGGAAGCTACAAGTCAAAGCGAATTTTGTTTTTCGCCAATTTATTTTTCCCCGGTTTACGGACAAAAAGCGCTAAAAGAGCGTGTCTGCGTTTTGCCATATTCAATTGCAGTAAACAGTTACAGAACATTTTCGAAATAGGATTTAAAAAATGTGAAGTGATCGTACAAAAATCACTCACGGAGAGAAAATATTTCGAAATAAACAGTTCGCAGACACCTTTTTGTTTATTATATGTTAATCTAGCTACTGTCCAATTTTGATGGCAATCAAACAAATTCCCTATGAGTTGTAACTCTTTAAAGTGTCTGCCGCAAGCGAAAAAATTTATTCGAGAAAACAGCGCTAAGAAAATTCTCTTGCTTCGCAAACAAACTCCGCTCACAAACGCCTTCAACTGGGTTCTCAGATCACTGAGCCAATCAGCGTTTGGAAAGTTTTTTCTCGCGGTGAAATTTACGCGTGAATCTCCAAAACACCCTTGTGTTTTGCAATACGCTCAAGGCGGAGAGATGATTTTTCTGTAGCTCGGTTTTTCTTGAAGCTGGTCTGGCAAAATGGGGAAGACGAAAAAGGATACGAACGCTAGAGTGGCTGGGCGAAGAAAACAAGCGAAAGAAAGCGCGGCGGAGCAAATGTGCATGGATAATATTCCAATGGATCTCTATGAGTTCGACGTTTTATCAGTATCGGACTCAACAAAAGAGTCACTGTAAACATCGCTGTTATCGCTGTCGAGTTCCCAAATTTTTACAGAACCTTTCTCTTTTCTCGACTCGATCTTTTTGCCCGCTTTATACGATACATGTAGCTATAGCTTCATTGGCGAGGCGAACATTCGCTTCTTCACTCATTGATGTATTTTCATTCGTTCTTCGCTTTTTCGCACTGGTAAACAGAGTTTTCCGTGGTCCATGTTTACTTATAACTTAATCGAATTACACCTAATACGAAAAATGCTTGGATCAACAATGCTGATTAACTGAGTAGCCAAGCAATTCGTGGTATCCATATAGGTAATATTCCCGCGAAAGTAGTCTCGGTTGATTGCATACACGTTATGGGGCTGTCAATAAAGAGGGAACTTTTACTTCCGGCCACAACGTAAAACCTCCATTTCGCCGCCAGTATTAATTTTTTTGAATTCTGCTTTCAGAAATTAGAGATTACATTTCGACCATTACTTTGACCCAAAAATCCAAATTTGAAGAAAATTGCCGATCTGAAGGTATACTGTAACCTTAATTAAAAGTACTGCCCAGCTTAGTGGCAGCTCTGTTGGTGTATGCGCAGTGTCTCATGGGGAAAGCGCTTGTCCTGCAGCCCTTATGAGAGCCTGCTTGCAGGCTTAAGGTTATGTGGAATACAGTAAAACCCCTTAACTAAGAACCTGATTTTAAGAACCTGTTAGGCTAAAATTGCCAGTTAAGCCCCCCCCCCCCCCCCCTATGTAAGAACCTGTTTAGGCTAAAAGTTAAACAGGTAGCCTAAAAGTTGAAACAGGTTCTTATTTTCGAAAATCTATGAGATGATTCTGTACACTTGGACAAATAAGATAAGTCAACGTTCAGAATCCTCTTTGGAGACAGAGGTGCCTTATCACTCCAACTGCAATGTAGGACTTCAAAATTCTTGAGGTCAATACTTTAAAGAATTCTTCTTTTAATGATCATTTTTGCATAACTTCTAATTTGGTATCCAGAAAATAAGAACCTACATGTAAATTACCCACTCCATAAACTATAAGGAATCTGGGTACGTAATTAATCATAGGGGGCCTATGGGATCATTTGGTTAGACGCGCTAAATTTTAAAATGGCGGTAGAGAAAACCAGCTGTTCGAAACAAGTTGTTTTATGCAAGGAAGACACACCTGGAGCAAAGCTGTCTTGAGAAAACCCCCAGGAGTGCACCGTGCGTCAGCTAATATGTTGGTTATTGTGCCTTAGAACGAAAGCAAGCGGAAAGAAAGTCGGTCTCATTAAAAGGTTTGCGCGACTATACAATCCAATCTTTAATTTGTACCTCGCTACATTTGTTTTATGAACCTGTTCAAGGCATCGTTCATTTCGTTAATTGTTCTCGGCTTTAGGTTGAAAGACTATTTCAAAAATTATATAAACCCCTGATAAACACGCCGCCACATTCGAGGTGAAAACGTGAAGCGGAGATTATTTCTTACTTGAAATGAAGCAGTGGAGTTAGAAAAAAATACACGGGGCCAATCAGCGAACTCTCTCTGGCATGAGAATGAAAACCAACGGATCACAGTCTCAAAGTGTTACAGATGTGCTGTACTTAAGGATTCAACATCACAGACAAAAGCATTCCTAGAACTATTAGGGTTCAAAGAGTTTCCACCAACCAAAGAAATGATGGAGAGGTTAGCCCAGGAACCAGAAATAATTCAAGAATATTTGGCTTCTATGAATGAAAATGGTCGCAAAGGTATCAAAGTGGAGACATTGGGACTAATTGTTAATGTCAACCATGTTTTTTTTTTGGCAGCTACTCCAGATGGGATGATTAATGATCCCCTATATAATCCATCAGAAGGCATGTTAAAGCCGATGTTAAGGCTTTTGAAAAACAACTGTCAACTACAGATTTTTTTTCCAAATTTCAGGTACCTACGAAATAAGTGGAGGAAGATAATTTGTGGTTGCTGCAATTACAATAAAAATGTTAGAAGCTATGCCTGAAAGAGAGAGACTGGATTTGGTCTGTCTGGACAGGATATGCCAATTTTTAATTCGTTCCATGCATCTTTCAACGTGAACCTACTTAAGCTAGCAACTTTTTTGTTTTTCCCTGCTTCTCTTGAAAACTGCTTTTTCCTTTTAAAGGAGTAGGTCACTCCAAAAACCGTGTATTTTTTTCCATCACCAATAAAAAGTTCACATTGAGTTGAGTTACTCACCGTTGTTTTAGCTTCTGAAGTGGATGCGATCCCAATGAAAAAGAAGTGAAAAGTTCGACACCGGGAGCCGCCATTTTGAAAGGATCTTGAAGACCAGGCCGCATATCCGTAACGTCATTCCGTCCGAATTGGCGCCGCAAAGCACAAGAGGTAAAGGCACGTATTGCAAGCGAACGGCGCATCGCACGGAACGAAAAGAGGTAGCTATCAGTTATACTTTTAATTTTTAAAAATATTTTTGCCCGGCTGAACTGTCGTTGACTTGACTGGGTAAATATTATTTCTGCGCAAGAAATTGAAGCTCCTCGCTGGACTGCAGGGCTCGAATTTCAAGAAAAAACCTTGGGGCCAGTTGGCCCGTAAGTTTTCAGGTTTAGTCGCCAGCACAAGTATTTTAGTCGCCAAAAATTTTCGACCCTTCAGGCAATACATTTTCACGAAAAAAACGCTAAAACGGCGTGAATCACGGGTCAGTTTCATGTATAATCAGTTCGCCGCTTTTTTTGCTATAATAACAGGGAAAATGGCTGAATTAAATTCTTTTCTTCATTTACCAGTCTTACCAGTATTTCTAAAAAAAGCTTCCATGTTGCAAGCTTTTAATTCATTATATTTCGTTATTTCGTAGACTGGCGCTAGGGTTTTCGTGTTTTCGTGTTCATTGATGCATAGCGACTGCATGCGTTTTTTGGAAGTGATTTATTAAATTTCTTAGGGTACCGTGGGAACTTCAAATGCCCTGCAGATTTCTTTAAAATTACAAGTCAGACTAACCCCGTACGGTTTTCTTTTATCGAAAAAGTATTTTTTCGCTTTATAAATCTCTTGTGTGGGCGAAAATCAGAGCGTCTTTAATAATCGGCCTTGACAGCCAGGGATGAGGTAAACTACTTACGAATTTTTAAATGCTGTCTAATTTGATTTGGAATACATCGGAAGAAGTAGTTGACTATACATCAGTCCTATTTACATATCGACGATTACCGATAACAAGTCCTGCTATAGCGAAATCCGATATCCGCATGTAAATAATATTTTGTATGAAATGTGTTACAATTTGTTTTCAATTTTATTAACACGATTCATCATTAATTAAGGACAGTTTTTTTGCATTCACATCATTTTTAGGAATTATAGTTGCTAATGAAAGCAAATATACGGTAAAAAGTGAAGCTTTAATTTTCCTGCATGCTTTGTCAAGTAACGAGGCGAGTAAACAGGACACATACGATACGGATAAACACACTAGCAGAGTGCGGAATTTTCCTTCATCAGCTAATCTTTACGCATGTAAAAGTTGCATATACTTTTTTCTTCTATCCAAAATATATTACATATGCTTAGCTCTCCAACAGTACAAATTACAATTCTCACAAAGAATCTCATGTAATGATAAGGAATGTCGTCAATTTTACATTTCTCACGTCAAAGACGTCGATTTCACTTCGCATCTTACATGTAAAAGTCACTGCGTATTTCACAAGAGTCCACGAAGTCCATAAGTGTAAAGAAACCTGGCAAAAACGTATGAGCACGGGCAAAAAGTATCCAAATTTTATAAGTAAAAACACAGACTTGTGAGGTGGAAAGCGTTCGCCCGATGTAAACACACCATTGAAAACTCGTCAGTTTCTGTGATACCAGAACTCCCTCCGCATTGAACCGCCAGTAAAATAAACATGGAGACAAATCAGATCAAAAGCATTATACTGGGGATTTATTTAAGCCACCAGTTCAATTCTGAGAGCAATTTAAAGTTAAAAATGAACCTCCTCTTCCACTAACTGTGTCCATTGCAATTGCACTGCAAAATGTACCTTCCATCTTGGTGACCTACTCCGGCTGTTCTCGGCAACAAACACATTGTCTTTGCGTCGGCATGGTTGCACATCTCTGACAAGTACACCACAGAGCATTTTCCAATCGATCATTCCATTCAACTTGATTATTATCATCCGCGGAATCACTAGCACGTTCTGGCTTCAAGCGCAGCCATACTAAAGCTTAAAAAAGCAAACACATTCTCGGACGGAATGACGTCACGGATATGTGGCCTGGCCTTCAAGATCCTTTCAAAATGGCGGCTCCCGGTGTCGAACTTTTCACTTCTTTTTCATTGGGATCGCATCCACTTCAGAAGCTAAAACAACGGTGAGTAACTCAACTCAATGTGCACTTTTTATTGTTGATGGAAAAAAATACACGGTTTTTGGAGTGACCTACTCCTTTAAAAGAGCTGGAATTGTAAGAGTTGCACCAATGGCTGCAAGTTCATCTTGGATAAGAAAACCCTTATCTGCCATAACTTCATCACCACGCTCTAACTGATTTCCTTGTCTGTGATGCTGCCAGGATAAAGCTCACGGGCAAATCCAATGATACTGCTTGGAGTGATTCCGACAAGGCCTTTCATGGTTGGCCTTGACTTGTAGAACGGGTAACAGGAAGGCTGATTATCCAGAGCTGTTGGCCTTTCCATCTGCACCTCTGCCCAGTCAATAATTAAAACTGTTTTGGGGTAAAATTCTTTGAAAAGTGTTGGCATCTGTATGTTCTTGTAGTACATCCCTTGGTGGAACAACAATCAGCTCCTGTAATTCAAGTCGTAGAAGCTGAATCCATGTTCGAAAAGAAAAAAGCTATTATGATGGACTGTCGACTCTGCATTTCTGAACCTGAGAGCCAAATCCTTTTCAAACAGACCAAATCATAGTCGCATTGGCACAAGAATAAATTCCTGAAATGTTGGTCTTACTGGCTGCAAAAGGGCTGGGTAATCAAAATGTTTCATCTCATAGCTACCATAGCGAATATTTTGAGCTGAATTCTTTACCAAATCATAACAAAGCATTAACGTTTTAAAGTTGGGAAATCCTGTGTAAAAAGCAACATCTGAGTCCTTTTGATTAAACCGTTCAATGTCAAATCTAGGGTTAAACAATTCTGTTTGTATGCCAAACTCCACCTTTGCATGCTCTTGAAACTCGGTTGGTGTAGTTCCCTCCTTTTCTTGTACTTCCTCAGTCAAAAATGTTGCGATACCTTGCTCGTATGTGGCCAGCTTATCGTCAGTCTGCGATAGCTCGCTTCCCGGTGATTCATTCCGGTCAAGAGAGTTTACAGCGTTATCATCTGTAGAACTTAGTACTGTAGATGGTTTCAGTCCAGATTTAGCAGGCACTGATCACGTCTTCGACAGAAAGACGCTTCAAAACAGGTCGATTTGGCACAGCCTTTGACCACGGAAAAATCGACGTTGAATCATGCCTACTTCTCTTAGTTCCACCTTCAAAGTGATCTGCACAAATGCGAGTGTTGTCAAAATTCAGGTTCAGCGTTGTATTACGAATTAAGATCTTGTATTGTCTTCTTGTCCTCCTTTCTTTGGGAATTCGATAATACTTGAGTTCAGGATTGTTCTGAAAATTATCAGTGCAGACGGGTACACAGCAATTCACAGGTTTTGGCATGTTTAGGTGGACACAAGACAAATTAATCACTCAACACTTCCTTACAGACGCCATTTTTTCTTCCACTGCGTCTATTCAAACGATCCCATTCGCCCCTTTGAATCAATTTCTTACCCAGATTGCTCTTAGTTTATGGAGTGGGTAATACCCTAAACTTGTGCTGAGTATCATTTATATAAGAACCTATGTAAGCTAACGTGGAAAAATCCAGGTTCTTACATGTAGTTGCAGGGTTTTATTGTATTTTCATTTGCTGATGTCTGATTTTTTTCACCAGGATTCAGAGGAAAGTGAAGAGGAAGAAGGGCTAACTGAGGAAGAACTAAAGCAAACAGAGGGGTATAAGTCATTGGTGAATTGCATAAGAATCATTGCCCAAAAGCAGTCAGTTCAAAAGTCAGGGATACATGTACCTTCATCCTGAGAGAATAGCCTTTTAAGATGTACAGGTACACCACATCGAGTTTCAATTCAGTGGCTTCAATTTTTACAAGACTTTGTACAGTTGGTGTTATGTGACTGTGAAAATCACAACCTATAAGGAATAGCATGATACACATTTACAGGCTGTATATGGTAATGTGTAAATAAATTATGATTTATCACGTCCGTAAAAATTTCATCTTTTGTCGCGAGGCGACCATTTCCGGTCCGGGGATCATTTAAGGGACAGTCTGGGGATCATTTCCGGTCCTGGGATCATTTGCAGCACAATCTGGGGATCGTTTGCAGTCAAGGGATCATTTGCGGACCGAAATCATTTGCGGGCGCCTGCAGAGCACTGCTGGTCAGTGTTTTTCCTCACTGAATTTGCATTGGTTTTGAGTTTTGTTTAATTAATTGGTGCTCAGTTCGTTCAGGAAACACAAGAAATGAAAATAATCATTACATCTTGATTAAGGAAGAATTAGTGATACAAGTGGAGAACATTTCATAGCGATGTAAACGTCTGTGTAGAAAGAGGCTGAAAAGTGTAAAATTTATGCTTACATCGTATCGCGAAGTAAAATCTGAGCTTTTGGTACGATGGCCGTTTTTCGTGAATTTCTGGTGTTACGTTGGATATTTCAAAAAACTTATTTGATTTCCTTGTTTCTTACCTAGGTCCTCAAACTGGCAAAGTATGAGCGTAATCGATTTTTTTCGACCGTGGCCTGTCCTTGATATTTAGTGGCAATTACTCTTAATTTGTTTCGTGCTCAAGTTGCTTCGCTCTCCGTGAATAATTTTTCCGTCGCTTCAGTTGGGTATCTAAGAGCAATTGCATGGTTAATTTCATTTCGGGAACGTTTCCGTTTGCGTGTAGTAAAACAATACACTAGGCTATCTTTTGCAAGGAAAGGCAGAAAGAGAGATTTGCTAATGCAGATTTGTTGTGCTTATCATGAATCTGAATTTTGTAACTGGTTTGAACCCAGGAGTATCAGTAGTTCGCGAGTCTTGGTTTGCTAACATGACGAGGTTACCAAGCCGATTTTAACGGTCGTTGTGTCGTGGATGAAACGGACGCGGCTTTCTACCATCGTTTTATCGTTTCACTGGAGACACGAAGAGCCGCCTGGCGTCGCTCGCAGGGCTGCGATTGTGTGGCTAGAGAATTGAAATGAGAGCTCAACCTTTGCCCTTGAATTCTGCGGTGGATTTGTGGCCTTGGGTATATTTTAGCCCGGGATTTTTGACTTCGTTCGGCAGGCTGTCCCGACTGAGGTGTTTCGCCTTGTCCTCTCTTTATGAAGGGAAAACCAGAATTCAAAAAAGTCGCTTAAATCAAGTTAAATCGGCAAAATAACCACGCCAGGAGCAAACAACACACGTATGGAATAAGGTAAGCCATTTTTATTGGGAATTTTCACTTTTAACTACCTCTATGGATATCTTGTAGGAAATCCCATATAAACCCTTATAATTCGATGCCATATCGCGTTGCTTGTGTGGATCATAGAGAGCTTGGGCTGCCCGTAGAGAAATTTCAACATTTCAGCTCTCAGAGGTAGAAATCGTCGCTTACTAGCCGCTCTAATGTAAAAGGAAAGATCAGGGGTGGAATTAAAGGATTTTTCGGCTCGATAAAGGCGAGTATTATGGACAAAATATTGTTAAAGTTTCGTTTACTGTCGACCTTGCTTGTTCTTCAAAAAGTTGTTTATCTCATTCGGCAGAATTAAGATAATCAATCTCCGCTTTCGCTTCTTTTCTTAGTTTATGACTTTCCTCTTTCTAGAATTTTTCCCTAGCCAAGCCTACTTTATAAGCCCATGCGAATAGAGGGTACTCTAAATTTCTAAATGACAAAATTAGACCGTAATGCCTTTTTTAGAGCTCACTGATTTTCCGCCTAAAAAATCGTCAAATTGACCACCGTCAGATCACTGGCACACAGATACTGAAATATATATATATATGTTATTACCAGCCCGGAGGTCCGTATTGGGAAAAACTGTACCAGAGTTCCCGATTATGGCCCAAGGGCACAGCTTTTCCCAATACGGACCTACCTAGACCAGCAAATAGCGTTTTTTTCCCCCGTTGCAAAACTGGTATATAGGCGGACTAATCAATCTAGGACGGGTAAATCCCGTTTATTACGCCTGAATTTGCATTGACGTTTTGGTTGGTGAAAAACAAAACAAAACAAAAAACAAAAAAACAACAACAACAAAAAACAAAAAAATACTGTTGAACAAAATTTTTTTAAATTTCTCGCCCTACCGCGGCAAAAATTGATCCTCGATTCGTCATGGAGAATTTTAACAAGCACTTTAAGGTCAGAAGCCTGAACCGCATTAGAAGTAAGTTTACCTCGCAGAGTTTTTAACGTTTGCTAGTAAGCTTGTAAGTTTATGCAACTGAAGCGTGACACGTTCGCTTGAAGACAAATGCATAAGTGGGCATCAAACTCTCTACGTCCTCTAGCTTGTGGTACTCGGGTGATTGTGTCGCACAGTTTGGGAAGATTCTCACACAAGCTGTAAGGGTTATTGATATCATTTTTATTTGGGCACAGAAAGGAAGTATACCCGTGGTAGAAGACGGTAAGAAAATTGCTTTGTTCCAGAGTAATGTTGCGTCTGACTAGGTCGGACGTATCACTTAATAGGCTTACGGAAATCGAGGTCAACTGGATTCTTGTTTTTATAGAAGTCCTCTTGGTATGTTTCTGTCCATATTTACTTGGAGGGAGATACAGTTTAAAGCTTTCCACAAATGGAGCTAATATCCCTTCTTCCCCAAGCCAGTTGTATTCTCGGAGCCATGTTTGGTTAATACATCAAGGTAGTCGGAATGTCAGAGACTTTCCACTTTTTAAAGCGGGAAGGTTTATGAAGCCAGTGTCGCTCTGAGACTGAGGTTTTGTAGGTATGCACACCAATTTTTCCTCCTGGAAGTAACTAATTTTATCTTTGTCAAAGGTGACGATGTTATCAAGATTTTGTTTATTAAAAAATTTAGGGTCAGGTGAGCAGTCATTTAGCCCATTTTCCTGGTTCCTGCTTTCAAGTCTGTTATATTAAAGAGCTACTTGGGACTGGAGTCGGTACTGGGTTATAAAAATTAAAAACACCAGCATAAGCTTACTTTATTCAAGAGAATCAATGGCTACATCGATTGACTCGGAAAGTTTTTTGGCAGCGTTGCCACGAACAACTGCCACCAGAGCGTCAATAAGGCCAAATTGAAAATCAGACGTTTTCCCTTAGCGATGAAAATTCTGCCAGGGTATCTTCAATCTTCTCCCACTCCTTTTCCAATAGTCGCACCAACACCTTCCGCCCCAGTTAGAAGATCACAAGAGGGGTCTTTAAATGCAGACCACAGCGTATCGTTTTTGTTCAAACGGGTTCGGATGACTTTTGGAGTGTAATCACTGTATGCCTTTTTAAATTTGTCAGCATCATAGCCGATTTTTTCCACTGTATTTTCCTCGGTGACCTTAACAATGGTCTGCACGCTGGAAATCTGATTGGCATTGTTTTTGAAGTCCCTAGTTAAGTCTGCTGAGTCTCGGACAACATTCAGAAGTGACGCTCTTTGAGCGATTCCACGAGTAAGTTCTTGAGTGGCTCTCTCTACCTCAGCTATTTGTTCATAGATGTCTCCCAACTCCACGCCACCGAAGATTACCTTCAAGGGGTTTGCGTTCTCGGCACTTTTTAATTTGATTATGACAGCTTTTCAACCAACTTGGCAGAAAGAATAGAAATCATTGCCGTCATTGCATTTTCAACGTCTGTTTCAAGTTTTTTTGATATCTCATCTGATTCCTGACTAAATTCTGTGCGCTTGTCTGAGATGAAGGTTACATCGGCCTTTGCAATGCCCTCATCATATTTGGCAAGACCACTAAAATACTTTGAGATGGTACGCAAGTTCTCACCCACTGAACGTATTTCTCCTAGAAGTTCTAAATATTGTAGGGTGTCTATCTTTAGTGTGAGCATCTTGTAGTGATATACTTTTGCAAATTGTCTCAAGTTGTTTGTCGTACCAGGGCTCAGCACTTCTTTCTTGATGAGTCACATTAAGGAACTGTAAAACTTGTAAATATATCCAACACGGCACATGTCGTCGGCATTACGTTCAATGCAGGTAAGTGAGGTAAACTCAATGGAAGTGACTCGCTCGCTTACCAAGACACCGCAGTGTTCATGTTGGAGTAAGCTCTTGTTTGCCAGGCTGTTTTAAAGAAATCTGACCAATGCAAAGTACTGGTGTAAGCTATTATTATCGTTGACATGGTCTTGATCTCCCGCATTTTGTTGAAAGAGAAGACTTCGTAACTCCTCAAGTGAATTGTGGCATAGACTGTTTGCCATGAAGTCAGTTATTTTGTACCAGAGTAAAGCGGACATAAGGGGAAGTACTTTTGCAACCTGGCATTTGTCGTCGTCCGTTGTACCTCCATAAGGAAAGGGGTTTTTAGATCCAGAGCACTGTTTCACGTTTGCAAAAATCTTATCCGTAGAAAAAACGTGTTGCTTGTTGTTAGCGGTTAAATCTTCCTTTGCAATTGACGGGGAACACAAAGCATGTAGCGGAATGTTGAAGACTGTGCGAGAATATATGGCTAGGATGCAGAGAAACGAATGATAATCTTTGAATGCTTTCAGCATAAACCCAAGCCCACGATCTGTGTAGTAGGATTCTAGTACCTTGCTTCTAAACAGTGAAGTCACCTTTGGTTCTAGTGGTTGGTCAAGCAGCTTTTTGACCAATGAGAATTCTATAGAATTGAAATATAAAACACCAGTGCCAGTATGATTGATCCTTGACAAATTAAATTCCAGGCAGTTTGAAGGATACCAGAAATATAAATCTGCCTTTTCTTACTGAAAGCCGAACGAAGACTTACGTTTCAGCACGAACGGGAAATCGTATCGCCATATCAAGGTATTTCGATTGAAAAAATCACGAAGTTGAGTATCAGAAATCAAAAGCGAACAACACTTGCGATTTTTACTGACGGGACGGCTGCTCTTAAGTCAACCTACCGAGGTTTTCATTACTCCTCTAAAAACATATTTCACAGTTATTATACAGTTTGAATAAAGAGGACTCCTACTCAAAACCAAAAGCAAAAACTCTCTTATGCTATTACCTTTCTTGACTTGACACTCTTAAACTTAATCCTCGCTGAACAGCTGTCTATCGACACAATGTAACAGTCACTGGTAGTATCAGAAGGTCCGAAAAAAGGCAATCATTTTCACGCTTAAAATTAAAACTAGCCGATAAGTTAGCCTCTGAAAGTGAAGTATGATCATCGCAGTAAATTTTCCAATTTAAGCAACTGGAAAGAAGAAGCCTGAAAAAAATCAGGGCTTCAACGGGATTCGAACCCGTGACCTCCGCGATACCGGTGCGATGCTCTGCCAACTGAGCTATGAAGCCACACATTGGGAGCGAGGTCAATTAATTGAGTTCATATCTTCCCGTGAGTGAAATGATGTGAAGTATATATGAAATAATTCATATTTGAACTGCGGTAGTAGATGAAAATGAAGTATGATCATCGCAGTAAATTTTCCAATTTAAGCAACTGGAAAGAAGAAGCCTGAAGAAGCCTGCCTGGGCTTCAACGGGATTCGAACCCGTGACCTCCGCGATACCGGTGCGATGCTCTGCCAACTGAGCTATGAAGCCACACATTGGGAGCGAGGTCAATTAATTGAGTTCATATCTTCCCGTGAGTGAAATGATGTGAAGTATATATGAAATAATTCATATTTGAACTGCGGTAGTAGATGAAAGTGAAGTATGATCATCGCAGTAAATTTTCCAATTTAAGCAACTGGAAAGAAGAAGCCTGAAGAAGCCTGCCTGGGCTTCAACGGGATTCGAACCCGTGACCTCCGCGATACCGGTGCGATGCTCTACCAACTGAGCTATGAAGCCACACATTGGGAGCGAGGTCAATTAATTGAGTTCATATCTTCCCGTGAGTGAAATGATGTGAAGTATATATGAAATAATTCATATTTGAACTGCGGTAGTAGATGAAAGTGAAGTATGATCATCGCAGTAAATTTTCCAATTTAAGCAACTGGAAAGAAGAAGCCTGAAGAAGCCTGCCTGGGCTTCAACGGGATTCGAACCCGTGACCTCCGCGATACCGGTGCGATGCTCTACCAACTGAGCTATGAAGCCACACATTGGGAGCGAGGTCAATTAATTGAGTTCATATCTTCCCGTGAGTGAAATGATGTGAAGTATATATGAAATAATTCATATTTGAACTGCGGTAGTAGATGAAAGTGAAGTATGATCATCGCAGTAAATTTTCCAATTTAAGCAACTGGAAAGAAGAAGCCTGAAGAAGCCTGCCTGGGCTTCAACGGGATTCGAACCCGTGACCTCCGCGATACCGGTGCGATGCTCTACCAACTGAGCTATGAAGCCACACATTGGGAGCGAGGTCAATTAATTGAGTTCATATCTTCCCGTGAGTGAAATGATGTGAAGTATATATGAAATAATTCATATTTGAACTGCGGTTCAAATATGAATTATTTCATATATACTTCACAAGTTAGCCTCTATCAAGCAAAATAATAATTGGAATTTACACACGCAAAACTCAATTGAATAGCGCTGGGGAGTGAAAACCCTTATTGACTTCAAATACAGCCGGACAAGACAATTCAAGTCCAGCTAATTAACTTCTGGTTATCAAAAATCGTTGCCACTAATATGGCGCGTTTTCAGGGTCAAAATTAAAAACTAACTTTTCCACCTTTCCTTACCTGCTAAGTAAAATGTCTGTCATTTCCTGTCTTTGAAATTAGACAGTACGCATCTCTTTTGACCTCCGAAACAATACATTCCGCGTTTCCTGAATACTAAAATCATAACATCCGGCATATTTTGACCTTTGAACAAAATTCTCTGCGTTTCCTGACTTCTCTCGAATTTTAAGTCCGGCATGTTCTGACTTTCAATGTTATTAGTTACCAAATACCGTACTACTTAGTTTAAACATTTCAACTAAACATCCCATGCCGGCACCTGACAAGCCATTTAGTTCATAATGAAATCTCGCTGCTGAGCCGACATTCTGATTTGCAAAATTTGCAAATGCGCGTTTTATGACCTCTCGATTCTACCAGGCGTCTTTTCCGCGTAGGCGTGGATCTTACAATAATACACATGACATGTGATCAGGGTTTTCAAATTGAAATAAAGTAGCAGGAGGAAATCATGAAGTAGGCGGCACACTCTAGGGTCATGATAAAGGAGGCCACACGTGTAGAGGAGTGCCGGAATGGCTTACCTCCTCCTATCCTCCTACACGGGGGGAGGGGGGGGGGGGGGGAGGAAAATGGGGTGAAGACCGTGGAAAATTTGAAAATCTATTTGTCTTGAGAAGCATTTTGATGACTGAAAAGTTATTTTGTTGGAGGCTACTGTACACTTTATTTTAACAAGGGTTTATTAAAAATTCCTTGAGGGGAGTCCATATTCTGCCACTGCTTGTTGGAAAAGGCCAAGAACTATGGTTGGCGAAATGGTGCAAAATTCACAAAGTTTATATTCATTCACATTTAATGTTGTTATTATTATTCACGAATATATTTATTCACATTCAACAACTAAATTTATATTCAAGAAATATATTAATTCACATTTAACGACGTATTTCGTATTCACGAATATATTTACTCACATTTACGGGATGTATTCATTCACATTCACGATCGAAATATTGGTTCAACATGGTGCAATATTCATTCAACATTTTCTGCGCACCGCCTTCGCGCATCATTAGGTCCCAGCTCACGCTCTATAATTTCCGAACGCAATATGGCGGACGAAGGAAGCCTTATTATATGAACGGGTAGAACAAAGACCCAAGACCCCAAACACAAATGTTACATTGGCAGGAGCTTTCGATCTCCTACAAGAGTGCGAACGGGAATGGAACACCGCGGAAGTAGGATTGAGAGAGAACATCCAAATAAGGCTCGAGTGTAGCTCTCCAGCAATTACTACCTTTTGTCAGTATCACTGCGCAGTACTGAATGAAATAGTGGGAAATATATGTCTTTTACATGGAGAATGGATACGACACGACTCATCAAACTGCACAAACCTTACAGTGTATTCTGTGACCAGCCCTGAGGTCTTCTTAACTCGATATTCAATATCGGAGGTAGTTCTTGGGGAGCGGGGATGGCGCAGTGGTGAGAGCCCTCGCCTACCACCAGTTTGACCCGGAGATGAGTTTGTTGTTGGTTCTCGCCGTGCTCCGAGGGTTTTCCTCCGGGTTCTCCAGTTTTCCTCCCCCCACAAAAAAACAGCATCTCCAAATACCAATTCGACCAGGATAGAGGGTCTGAATGAAAACCCGCTCTTTCTCTCTAAGTAATTTATTTCTAATTTTTATTTTTCCTTCTGCAACAAAGATTGTCGGGTTTCACGTGGACAAAAAAAGTTCAAATACTTCTTGAAACGTCGTATTGTGGAGTACGGGCTTCTCGTTGATTTCGGATGAGCAACTAGACAATCTCGTAGAACGTTTCATGATGAGTGATCAGTCAACGGGATGAGAGAGGGAGAGTATTGGCCACGTTGACCCTGGAGACTCTAGGATCAGCTGGGCTGTCGTAAGACACCCTCACATTTTCACCCCTATGATCACTTCGCACCCTTGATGGCCACTAAGACCTTTGCGTCGCTGAGGGGAGCAAATCTAGGACAATACTACAGTTCTGTTATTAGTAGAACATTTAAACAAAAAAAACAACAACAACGTTAATATAGTTTTTTTACATTGTTTTAGGAGTACCTTTTTAAAGATTAAAGATTGAAGGAAAATCATCAATACCCCTGTCCATGACAGTAACCAGGCTATGGTGTCCGTCAATATGCCACAAGCTATTTGGAGCAGATACAGAATACGCTCTCCTAGAAATTACGACAGCCTAGCGGATTCTAGAGTTTCCAGGGTCAACGCGGTCAATACTCTCCCTGATTCCTTCCCGTTGAACTCTGAGACCTATAATGATCGAAGATGTCCGGTCACCAAGGAATACCCGAACAAAGTCCCATGATCACTCATAAAACGTTGTACGAGATTATCTACTTACTCATCCGAAATCATCGAGCAGTCTGTTATCTCCTCTAGCCCATGTAATGTTTATGTTCAGTTGTGTATGTTTGGGGTCTTTTGTCTTTGTTCTACCCCTTCATATAATAGGCCTTCCTTCGTTCAGAATAGAGCGGGAGCTGGGACCTAATGATGCGTGAAGGCGGTGCGCAGAAAATGTTGAATGAATATTGCACCGTGTTGAGCCAATATTTCGATCGTGAATGTGAATGAATATAAACCGTTGAATGTCAATGAATACATCCCTTAAATGTGAGTAAATATATTCGTGAATACGAAATACGTCGTTAAATGTGAATTAATATATTTCTTGAATATAAATTTAGTCGTTGAATGTGAATAAATATATTCGTGAATAATAATAACAACATTAAATGTGAATGAATATAAACTTTGTGAATTTTGCACCATTTCGCCAACCATAAAGAACAGTAGCTGCGGTATTCTTTGTTCCAGCCCTAAGATATACAGGAAATCTTGTGTATCCATCAACTCCACCATGCACTACAATCTTCCATCTGAAACTTAAAAATACATGAGTCCATACTTTGCTGTCCTTTCATGGATTCTGTCCTCACTACCAACAACTAGTCTCCTTCGTAGCCGTTTTTTGGGTGTCACGCAACGCTTCTTTGGAAAGAGCGTTGCGTGACATCCCCCCACCCCCACCCCAAAAAACCCGGCTGGAAAGGAGACTAACCAACAACCACCTGTATTAGAAACTAGGCACAATAAATCTGAATAAATTTTATTTATAATCAATTACGAATAAGGTTCACCTGATCAATTTATGATTCCCATCTATGTGCCATAGTGCAAGTGGCCCACTAACACAGTACACAGCTCTTGGTGTAAGGAATAGCCATCTCATTGGAAGTCCCTCCGGATCCGTTCTTTGCATGCATTCTCGGGCTCTCAGCTGGGGCACATTTATATTGCGCAACACTAGCTGCGATTGGACCCTCCGATATCCCGCATTTGGAAAATTCCTAGGAAAGGATCTTACCATGTTATCAAGGTCATCATCACTAATGGTTGTCGTCCTGTCGGTGATGGAGATATTGTACTCCCGCATACTTCTTTTTATGGTACTCTCACTCACACCAAGGGCTCTGGACATGTCGGGTAAGTTGATTTAATAATCGGCAAGATATTGCAGCTGCTTCCGTGGAATCTCGAACCTAGGACGCCCAACCGTTCTAGGCTGGTTTGCTACTGCTGGGGAGGAATGATACCAATTCCGCTCTACCTCCGACAACATTCGCGTCACAGTGGCGAGTGAGGGTCGAACTGTATCAAACACCTGCATGTTGTCAGCAAGTCGAACCAAATGGCGAGAAATTTGTTCCAATCGGAACAGATCATAATCAGCCACATCTTCACTAACTGTGTCCTGTTGAAGTCTCCTTGCAAGGTCGAATGATGTATGGCGAAGACTGCTCAAGAATTGCTCTTGTGCCGTCGACTCCATTCATAAATCCCCGGGAAAACCCCCGGTCCTGGCACTAGGTTTGCATCAGGGGATCCAGGCTTGCGCGGCAAAGACGCCTGGTAGAATCGAGAAGTCAGAAAACGCGCATTTGCAAATTTTGCAAATCAGAATGTCGGCTCAGCAGCGAGATTTCATTATGAACTAAATGGCTTGTCAGGTGCCGGCATGGGATGTTTAGTTGAGATGTTTAAAGTAAGTAATACGGTATTTGGTAACTAATTACATTGAAAGTCAGAACATGCCGGACTTAAAATTCGAGAGAAGTCAGGAAACGCAGAGAATTTTGTTCAAAGGTCAAAATATGCCGGATGTTATGATTTTAGTATTCAGGAAACGCGGAATGTATTGTTTCGGAGGTCAAAAGAGATGCGTACTGTCTAATTTCAAAGACAGGAAATGACAGACATTTTACTTAGCAGGTAAGGAAAGGTGGAAAAGTTAGTTTTTAATTTTGACCCTGAAAACGCGCCATACACTAAAGCCTTCTGTGACGAACTATGCATACCCGTAATTAGGTGTTATTATGATTGTTGTTATTTTCGTAAGTGCACGTGCACATATGCGGTATTTAAGATGCAGTCTTGTAATTTATGCGCCTTGCGGTCAGTTTCGCAATGTAACGGCAAGCGCTGTTTGTGCGCCATAAAAGACAACATTTTACTGTTATCTTCCGTTACACCTTCTTCTGTCGCTTTTAATTGAGGGAGAAGAAAAAGACTGCTAATTGTATCCTTAACTTTTGCACAGAGCGCTGTGTTTGATTTACGTGGTTACTTGGCTGCGATTGTCATGTTGATAAATGATACTTTCGAACGGGGGACGTCTGCAAGAGAAAGGTTAACTCACAATATACTTTCACGTTCTTTCGTGATCAATGCCTCGACGGCTAGTGGCTGATCGGGGCAGATCGGTAGACCAGCGAACTAGTGACTAGCTGATGTCCACTTAAAGATCAATTTATTAAGACACAAGCTTTCGACTACCTCTGAAACGACAGACTTCAATAATCAAATGATGAAAGAGGAGTTAAAAGTCTAAAATATAGTGTGATGAAAGGACTAAAATAGCATATGGAAATGAACTTTTGAAAAATGTTCGTTAAAAGAATACTGTATTGTCTTAGGAGTGGACAAGAGACCTCCGCATTAGTGGTCGTTACGGTGTTCCAAGATTTATAACACTCTCTAACGAAATAATTACCTTTTAGTGATAATCAACGTTTAAGTTAAAGGACATGGTCCTAAGATTTACAATCCTGGAGCCTTTGGCCACTGTTTTGACGTTGTTTTTGTCTTGTTATGTGTGAAGCGAACGACGAAGGGGTAGTTTCTCAAGCAGAGCTGTACGAAAACCTTCATCAGGTATTCAGCTTTGGAGCATCACTGTGAGTTTGGCGCACACATGAGATCTCTCGAGAGGATAACCCTTCAAGATCGAGCCAAGATTAGTTATGCTAAAAATCTCCACGAAGGACAAACTAGGAAGCAACAGAGCCTACCAGTTTGTGGCGCTCCAGTGACGCATCGTGCTTCAGACACATGCCAAATGGGTTGGGCATGAAATCCAGTCAGAGGAAAGTGCGGTGTACCCAGGAGCAAAAAAAAAATTCTGAATCTTAAATACAACCTTGGTGAACAGACTGGGAAGAAAAGCAGCGGCGAGGATGTGGCCAAGGAGATGTAGCTTGCGAGCATGCTCACGTTGGAGCACAAGCGCGCGCGACGTAGCCGCGAGACGAGAAAATGAGCCTATTCTGATCTCTGCAAAATTTTTATTTCCACCCCTGAAACCGCAGAAAAGGATACATCATTTAATTTCCACTGCAAGTATGAACTTTGGCAGCTCAAAATTCCCAGGATTATTGTAAATTTTTCCATAATAACATGCAGGCGCGATATCCGTCGTTGATAAAGTTTTGCCAAAGAAGAACCGGCAAAGTTTATGTCTAGCAAGGACACACACCAATAGATCTTGCTGTGGCAGTCTGGTCTTTGTTGGTAAACTTCGTGTTGTTTCGTTGTTCACGTACGTTTGTAATATTTAACTCTTTCCATACGCAGTTGGCAACACGACAAGTACGTCTCAATTCATTAACATACCTTCAACTGCTATTTCCTGCTCCCTCTTTGGGTATAATATAGTAATACGCGCACTCAACTCTTCCTCTGACTCCAAATGTGGACGACTCGTATTTTATTGTGACTGTGACGTGCGGTTAATAATTATTACCGACTCCGTGGGATCTCTTTAATCGCTCCTCATCAAACACAATAGTAGTAACAATCTTTTATACTGAGATTGACAGTTTTCTCGCCTTTGCTGCTTTTCGACCAATGGTATTTCACTTCGCTCAGGCGAAGCAGAAATGAAACAGTTACAGAGATCAAGGCAGGCTCACTTTCTTGGCGCCTCTTCACCAGACTCTTTCTTTGCTCTTCGCCGCTCCCGCGCGTGACTCAAAAGATGAGCCTGCTCGCAAGCTAGGCAGATGAGACGAAATCGTGGACAGGATGGAAAAAGATTATTCGCTGTTGAGGATTTCTTAACCGCGCAACAGATCACTTCATACTTTTCGCGTATGGCTGCCAAGAGGAAGAATGTCACAGAAGCAGAGGCAGACACAGAAGAAAGAGAAACTTCATCCGTGACGTGACAGCCGAAATCACGGAAAGGCTAGTTGCTGAAGAAGAAGAGCAACCTGTGTCAGAGTTAGAGAGTTGCGGTAGCTGCTGCTCGTACAGGAGAGTAAACCTGTGCCGTATGAATAGAGATGAGCTTCGGGCCAAACTAACGCTGTCGAACATAAAAAGCATATGCCCCAAGTACGGAATTCAGGGCGTATCGGGAACCTGAAGAAGGACCATATGTGAACGCTTTATTCAGTTTCATAGAGGCGAGGCCATGTAGCTCGCACAAAGGCCTCCCACAAAACTGGGATTATTACTTGTGGTGCTTTTTTTTTGTTTGAACGATTTTTCCCTATCGAGAAGGTGCTTATTTGTTTAGTTTAAAGGTAAATACCCCGGCATGGCTGTAATTAGTTATGAGGGATAGCCCTAGTCCATTGGTTTCACTACACTGGATCAAGTTTATATAAGAGAGGATACCATTCATTATCTCTTGGTTTAGCTTCAGTAAATCCAGGAGTACTGACAGGTGTTAAAATATGTTCAGGTTTTCGTTAACAACAAATGATGTGCAGGCTTGAATGAGAACAAGCAAGTTAGTTTTTCTAAGAACTCTTTGACGTTCGAACTCTGTCTGTCTATACAGGTATGCAAAAAAAGAGGAAATGCATGCTGTGCGTGCCAAAAATGCAGATTGCACTTGTACCCATTCAACGAACGATAAAATTCAACGTGGGGCCATGCGGTACGTATGAATCCGAGTTAGACTTTGCACCTAAACATTTCAACCTTGTTCCCAGTTTTCCAGGGTATGAGATTGCTCAACGTTTAATTTTTCTTGGATGCTTTTATTGGGTTTTTCGGTTTTCGTTTTGTTTTTCTTTCGTTTGTTTTGGCTTTCTTCACCATTGCCATTGTAAAACAATCCCGTTACAAGACGATATCATTACACTTACATCCGGTTTAAGATCCATTATATTGTGTTACATCCGGTCTGCAGTCGTGCTTCTCGGACTTCCGGCCTACGCGTTCAGTTTATTCACCATTCTTGGCTTATCGACTATCGAAATATCTGACTCGATTTTAGCCAAAGACGTTACTTTGGATTGTTCAAAGGCATGCATTTGCCTTGTACATTGATCTCAACACATTTACTTTACTTCCTGGTTGGATAATATTGATGACTTTAGGTGCTCGACGGCAGAAATCGCAAGTATTACGACCATGTTTTGACCTCGTCAACTATTCTTTTCAAGTGTATGCGGGCTACTTGTATTATCATTCTGGTCTGAAACACGGCAAACTGGATATTCGATGGGAGTAACCGTTAGATCAGAGTCTCCGCTATATTTGGTCAAGAAAATGGAGCGAGCGAAAGAGAAACACTGGAGAGAAACACGCGGCGAAAGCATCCTGAAGAAATTCCCAAAACCTTCAAGGTAGGTTCTGTATCAATTAATATTTCATCAAATTCTTTGGCCAAAACCTCATTAACTAAATGTAGGTAACAGACGAGATAATAAAAAGATACTTTTGAAGCTGGTTTTTTCTCTCTAAAGCCTGTTTGAGCCAAAGACTAGAGCCCTCAAAATTACCAGTTTTGCAATGTTTTGCAATTTCCTCCAGGTGTCTTCAGCACCCATGGCCAGAATATAGTTTTGTCCAGTTTTATTTTATAATATTAAGAAACGTCAATATCTGTGTAACCTCTTGTGCTAATTTGGTTTATGTGGAAAGAGTACTTTCGGAGAAATTACGAATATGGTTGTGCCTGTTTTTCCTGCTTGTCTAAATGGATGTCAGGGAACATAGTAACACGAACATTTTCTTCTTGTTCATAAAACCCAAAATATTTTAACAGCGAATTTTAAAACTGGGAGAGTGGTTCTACCCTCTGTATGAATTTCGTTTGAATTAGTTTACATGTACCCGAGAACCAGACTCGTTTACTTTTACTTTTTGAGAGTGAAACTGTTGCTCAAAACATGGTTCTGAGGCCGACGTCATCTAGTGCGGTTACCATGGCAACGATACATCTGCCGATCCAAATATAGTTGTTTTTGTTTATCCCCCAAGGTAACCTACCTCCACTCCAAAATTGAAGGGGGGTTAAAGTTTTTCATTTCCAACTTTGCTTCACTTTCCTGGAGAATTGCTGTTAAGTTCTTGATAACAAATACTGGTCGACATCTAAATGTCTAGTTTGTGGAAGCTCATATATTAACAATCCAAGTCTTACCGCTTGTGGCCTGAACTTTGTCTCACTGCTCAGTTTCGCCTTTCTAACTTCCTCTTCTTCTTCTTCTTCTTCTTTTTTTTTTTTTCAATTTCTTATTTTTATAATTACGTTACATTCATTTCATTACAGGAACTTTTACACACGTACTGTATAGAACTTACTTACATTACACACTACTTAACTCTACACCTACATTGTATATTGCACTACCACACACTACTACACTACTTATACCTTGCATACTACTTGACTCTACTTTACATCCACATTGTATACTACACTACTACACACTAAAACACTACTTATACTTAACACCCGAAAAGGATATCAATCAATAAATAAGATTTACAAGGCTTACAATACTACATAAGTTTTCTCAGAATACGCAATAACAATAGGTTTAGAGAATCAATAGCAGTGTGCAAGAATTTAAGCCAAAGAACAACAGACATCCAGAATGTTAGTTCAATTTGGTAGACCTCGGAATTTTTCTCATCCAATTATTTCCAAATTGGACAGCATGTAGTCTTATCACATATACAAATTGCACAAGACTTCGAAACATTCTTTATAGAAATTTGGAAGACAGCTAGGCAAGCCAGCAACACTGAAATTGCATTGCAAGAGAAACTTATCATCGTAATCTTTCAGAAAAAAGGGAGTATTTGCTTTCAAAAGCTAACATAATCTTCAGTATGTTTCGTAAGACACATAATACGTTGCGTATCGATCATTGTCTGAATGTGAGGCATTCTCAACCCGACGTTTTTTTCTTTTTTTTTTTTTTTCTTTCTCTCTTTCTTTCTTTCTTTCTTTCTTTCTTTCTTTCTGGTTTTTCCTGTTAAGAAAAATCAAGAGAAGATCAAGGTACTTGCCTTGATCTTCACTTCGAATAATTAAATACCTTGGCGCACTATTCCTCACTCAGGCTGTTGTTACCATTTTGCAAGAGAACATTGTTTTCAAAGGTCGATTTCATACTATAATTTAATGTATTTTATGGAACCAATCTATTGCTTGTTGGACACTGGTCATTTCACCTAGCCAACAGTGATATCCAAGATCTGATCGAACATTTCGAACGCATTGTGGTTTTAGCATAGGTACATGAATGACTTGCAGCCCACAAGAAATGAACGCTATTTATTTTTCAAGCCAGATTGCATGGACTGCTCTTAAACAAGGTATCATAAAGAAACATTTTTACTTTCTCACGGTCGACGAAAATTTTTATTGAGAAATGTAAGTGCCCTGCGGAAGACATAATAGGGGCAAATGCCAGCAACAGATATGTCTTGACAGTTCAGTAATACTTGTCCACTACACAGTTGTCAATTTCATGTTCAACAGTTACAAAATTTATAACAGTCCAATTCTATACCTTTCCAAATTCTTCAAATAAGAATAATAAAAAATTCCTTGGAGTATGATATGTTGTTACCCCCAAAATGGTTATTTTGAACAGTTTTTGTCATCACTGTACCGAAAAAAGTTGCCTCCAAAGGCCAGTTTCTTGGCAGTTTTATTTGTATCGATCCATTCTTAGCTGAAGGTGGTTATTTCGGGTAACCAATAGTGATACCTGGTCGTTACTTACATGCTACAGGTAATTACTAAACAACGGAAAAGCGTATGCAGTCACAGCTCAATTGTGAATGCCTTTCCAACTTCTTCAAATAAGAATAATTAAATTATTTTGCAGACGATATGTTGTTACTCTCGCAATGGGGATTTCAAAGAGTTATTGTCTCCATTACAGGGAAATAAAATGTTTTCTCCAGTTTTAGTTTTATCCCAGTGACCGATCCATTCTTAGCTGGAAAGTGGTTATTTCAGGTAACCAATAGTGATATCTTATCGTTGCTTATACGTGACAAGTAATTATTAAACAATAGAGGAGCGTATGCACTCATCGCTCATATGTGAAAACTTTCGTCCTTCAGAAATTGCAAATCAAAGTGATTAAATTTCTTGGTGGAGAGTTTGTTGTTATCCCCAAATAGATTATTATTAAAAAAAAAAAAAAAAAGAAAAGAAAGAAATAAAAGCTATTGTAACCATTACACCAGAATTCGAATTATTTGTTTGAAGAGGACAACTTTATGCCAGTTTACCTCACTTTTAACAACCAAGCATTATAGTATGGCAAATGGTTATTTTAGGTAACCAATAATGATGCCTTATTGTAGGAAGATTCAATTATTAAGCATTGGACGAGCACACAAGCTTACAGCTCAAGTTTATTTCTTTTAAACGTCAGATTTAGCAAACAAAACTAATTAAATTCCTTGGTGGAAGATGTGTCGTTCAGATATTAGAAACGGAACTAAATGTCACCATTGTACGGAAAGTGACGTTTTTCTAAGGCCAATTAGTTCATGCCAGTTTTTCATCTATTTCTGTCAGTCAATCTATTATTAGATGGAAACTGGCTAATACCACAAAACAATGGACACAAATTAAGGGCAGTTTCAATAACATTTGTGTCGCAAGTTGAATTAAGAGAATTACGGAACTGAAGGGCCAACTCCCTTAGTAACACTTGACAAATCCGACCCACTGCGTAGCCTTTTGTCCTCTTTTGTTTAAAAGCGTGGTGTGTTGGTCGTAATTTTTGTGCATAACATTACCCTTAAACTTGGGTTTGGGAATGCAAGAACATTTACTGGCTAGGGAATTAGTTCTGATTCGCCTTAAGGCTCTCAAAATTTCTATTCTCAGAAGGAATTTAGAGTTTTTCTCGCTAGGCGAAATTTTTCATTAAGTAAATATTTAGAAGGCTACCCTAGGCAAATCTTGTTGGGCATGCGCTGTTCCTAAGTTTCGCAGGTGCAAGCCAGTCCTGGCAATTGTCAACCGAACTTCAATGAAAACATCTTCCAAGTTACGGCTGTCAATTTCAGATGTATTTGCTTAATGTTCAGAACTTCTTAAAAGGAGGCAAAGTCACAGATAGCATTCAATTCAGTACTCCACAGAGAGCTAGCCTGTTAGGAACGTTTTGGTGATCTTGGAAGAAGGTTGGTGTCAGAGGACAATATCAAAAGAGGAGACTCTAGCGCAGTGAGTTGTTGCTGTAGTTGCTTTTTTGTAGATTTTACATCGTTAACAACCGTAGTGCACTGCAAGAAATATTTTCCGTTTTAAGGACGTGGCGTTTTGATTCTTAGAACAATAAGGCTGCCGGGCTTAAGATATCTCAGGTGGCTAGGTGTGAATGAACCATTTACTAAGAAACACAATATCTAAATCCCTTGTTAAAAACTTTTAAATAGTTTTTCACTGTTGGTTTTTATGTTATTGAAAGAGCTCTTGCAATTGCCAATGAAAGGGGGCAATTTTATACGACCAAATTTTCCAGGCGAGTCCGGTCAAATCCCTATGGCAGATTAGAAATCTACTTCCAGTTTTCACCTGCATGTAGTTGTGAAAACTCATCATCGTAGTTCAAGTAAGGATGTGCAATTTGATGCTCTGTTTTTCCACCTTCTCATTAATTGGTACACAATCTTCTCGTGAATTCGTTTCGGTGTCGGAAGTGCGATAAAAGATTGGCCGAAAACTCCTCATCGTGATAATACAGCCAAGATTTTAGAAAACTGCTTGTTGGACTTGCTTGTTCAAAAAAAAAAATGCTTGTTTGGAAAAATAAATTGCTCTTTTTTCAAGTCAGTTACATGATGTTGATATGGAAACATTTGTTCACAGGAATAATCAAAGCACATTTTACCAAATAGGTGTACACGGAAGCGATGACTATAAGTACGCTTTTTTTTTTTTTGACAAGAATTAACACGGAGACGTTGATGGGGTCGGAAGGTGGGATGATAGTTTTGCTCCTTTAACGTCCGATGTCTGTTCCTTTAACAACCTCAGAAGTTTTTGATTTGTCGACCGTTTTGGGGCTTTGTTTGAGAGTGCTACTGTTGTTTCAGACTGCTATGAGAGTATTTTTGATAGAATTCCTTGTATTTCCAACTCTTTGAACAGCACTGCAGAATTACTACCTTCTTCCATTATGATTTTAAGTCAATTTTGAATTAATTTACGTTATTTTTAAACTCGTGGCCATGGATACGCGAAGCGTAGAAACGTGTTTGTTGCAGGGACTTCGATATACAAATGTGTCACTCACTCAGGTGTAGACACTGTTCGTAATTAGTCGGCCCGGACGAGAGCGCCCGAGTCAGACGCCAAATAGTATAACCTAGTCGGACGCCATATTGAAATAGTAACCGAGCCTGAAGCCATGTTGGAATAATAACCGTGCAGTCAGCGCTAGGTTTGCAGCCCAAATTGATAATTTTGTAGCTGTTACACGACCATTAGGTGTTTCGCTAAATTGAAGTGGAGTTCGAATGTTCGAATTAGTACTATGGCCGACTTGAAGGCTGAATTTCATAGGCCTTTGACTCATCTAGGCGTTAAACATGACCAGGAGATGAGCATTTGTTTGCTAGAAAGTGACCTGACATGCTAATGTGGTAAGCTTTGATGAAAATGTGTCTTATTCGTCGACCTTAATGAACTTATATGACCGAAGCGAACAATTTTCAATGAACCAAACAGTTATTGAAAACAGGACAAACATCGGCACCGTTATATAATATTGTAATTTCATTTTTATAATTTAGTAACATCTAAACCTGAGGCCAGCCGAAATATTGTTTTAAATACACGACGTTGTGTCGGGTGTCTGGAAAACCCGAATAGCGAATAGCCAATAGTCGCGAATAGCGAATAGCCAATAGTACCGAGTAGTGCGAATAGTCTCGAATAGTGCGAATAGAGGCGAACAGTTGCGAAAAGTGGCGAATAGTGACGAATAGTCGTCAATAGTCACCGCTTTAGATCTAATATCCAGCGTTAATTAATTATCCAAATAAGCAACAGAATTTCAGTGAATTTATTACACTTATACAAGGATAACCTAATAAAGACGTATTCAGTACGCTTTTGCAGCGGTTAAAACTGAAGAAATTACGTTTAGAAACACCTTTTGTCCTGATAAGCGTCTGTGCTTTTTAGCGGAAAAATCCCATCATAAGTTGCTACGAGGTTGACTGCGAGATAATGGGTACCCCATTTGTTACTATTTGCCACTATTTGCCACTATTCACCACTATTCGCCACTATTCGAGACTGTTCGCCACTATTCGCACTATTCGCACTATTCGCACTATTCGTACTATTCGTACTATTCGCTATTCGCTTTTCGGGACTATTCGTTGTTTGCTATTCGGGTTTTCCAGACACCCACGTTGTGTCAGCTTTGCAGTAGTCTTTGACTTGTTATCGCTTTACTTTTCAAGTTTGACTGATTAAAGATCTCCTGTGAGATCTAACGCTCACTCAAGCAGCACTTTCGCTCACCGCTTTGCAGTTTGTTTTAAGTTTTTCATTTTGAGTTGGCCTCTTTCAACCGACATCGAGTTAAGTTTAGATTAAAATTTTGTTCTCTATACTTGTCGAGTTTATTTTAGTACATTGATCAGAACTCTAAGTGGGATGTGAAATGCACATAAACTTGGAAAGAAATTCCCAAATGATGTTGATAAGCTTACATGATTTTTACCCTGTCTTTTGTTTACACTTTTGCCTCTTGATTGAAAAGATAACTAAGGGAAAGAAAACCCCTGTGAGTTGGTTGGACCACATATTTATGGGTCGACAGATTTTTCAGATCAACACTGAAAAAGCTTGCAAAAGACGCTACTTGTTTTGATGTATTTAACGTGCAATATTATACAGAATCAAGCGGTTCCACATTGGAAAAGAAGGGCCGTCTCATAAGAAACCTTACCTATAGCCTTGAATGAAATGCAATGAAAATCATTCAGTAAGCTCGTACGACTTGACTACATGCAAATTTTCGCACCAGGCAGACCCCCCGGGGGGTACTTTGGGAATTTCTGGGTGGGGATGTGCCCCTGGGACCCTGGAACCCTTAGCCTATACCAGAGCCAGTTCAGCTGAAATTTGCTACCCTATACTAGAGTAAACTCCCCAAATCCCCCCATCTATCGACACTATTGAGGCTGATTTGCGTAAATTTAAACTCACCGATTTGTTGTTTTTTTTTTATAATATTGAGTGGCAATTCCTGGTTTCCTTAGTCTAGATAAAATCTTCAACCAACTAGTCAGTTTTGGGAAAAATGATACCCTATTCTAGACCCAAACGCTCGGATTTATATACCCTATCCTAGAATAAACTGCTTGAAAACCATACCCGTCACAGCGGCACATACCTATATAGCCCATATATGGCAGTGACACCCCCCCCCCCCCCGCCGGGAGGCAGGCAAACATCAACGTCATGCTTCTTGATTGTAGAGATAACTAAGGGAAAAAAAACCCTGTGAGCTGGTTGGACCACATATTTATGGGTCGACAGATTTTTCAGATCAACACTGAAAAAGCTTGCAAAAGACGCTACTTGTTTTGATGTATTTAACGTGCAATAATATACAGAGACAAGCGGTTCCACATTGGAAATAAAGTGCTGTCTCGTAAGAAACCTGACCTATAGCCTTGAATGAAATGCAATGAAAATCATTTGGAAGCTCGTACGACTTGACTACATGCAAATTTTCCCACCAGGTAGGCAAACATCAACATCATGATCTGGGTGTGGGGAAAGGAGTGGGGGGGAGGGGGGGGGGAGGGGGGAGGAGGAGAAATACTCTATGACTTTTTGGGCAGGAGTGTCCTCTGAGACCCAGGAACCCATACCTTTTACCACTCCATGTTCAGCTGCAATTTTGCCACCCTAGCTATTCTGGACGTATGTGTTTGTAATATGTGTACAACAAAAGCCAACAAATTAAGCCTACACTTTGTGAGATAAGTGCTACCTTGCGTGATATGGACCCGGCTTGTTTTAACAGCCTTTAATAATACACCAGTAACAGCAAGTTCACCAACATGTTTCATCTCTAGATTGCTTAATTCACGAGTTTGATCATAGGTGTTCTTTGATTTGGCATCCTGATAAAAGTTTGAATTCGGAGGTGGCAGACAAAAAATGGTTGACGAAGATGAAAGATGTGCAAATTTGCCTATAGCCTTGAATGAAATGCAATGAAAATCATTTGGAAGCTCGTACGACTTGACTACATGCAAATTTTCCCACCAGGTAGGCAAACATCAACATCATGATCTGGGTGTGGGGAAAGGAGTGGGGGGGGGGGGGGTGAGGGGGGAGGAGGAGAAATACTCTATGACTTTTTGGGCGGGAGTGGTTGACGAAGATGAAAGATGTGCAAATTTGCTTGTATCTTTCATTGTTGTTTTCGATTTCTTGCGTCGTCTGTCCGGGAAGCAGAAGAATAAACCAATCACAATGTTCGATTCCGGAGCTTGTGATTGGTTGGTTCTAGTACCGCTTCTGTTTCCGACTCCGACAGTCTAGTTTTCACTGGATCATAAGCAACGAGTTTATGACTCGGCTTACGACTCCGAATTTCGGTTTTCCCTATGTCATAAGCGCTCTTAACTTATGACTCCACTTACGACTCCGACTCCAACCTCGTCGCTAATGAAAACCAGCCTTAAGTATCACAGTGAGGCTTCAAATCAGTCTTGTGTCGCTTTAGCATAACTGCGCTTTAAGCAACTTTATTTAACCTGCATATTTCATTTGTCTATTTTTTTAAAGGAATATGAAGTGCTTTGTGTTCTTCATAATAACTTGGGTCGTGGTGGCGTCATTCCCTCTCGACAAACAAGCTCAGGTAAAAACAATATCTTTATTTCTGTGTAATTTGTCGGGTTTAATTCTTACAAGGGCAACATCTGTAGTAAGGAATTGCTGCTCGGAGAATTTTCACATACATGATTTTTTTTTCTTTATAACAGGATGAAGATCAAGGCAAAGACAAAGATCCTGGTTAGTGCATCAATCGGTTTCTTTTTGCGTTTTCAGATTCCATATCACTATTTGCGAGAACTGTCAAATTATATTTCTCGTCAGCGGCTCGAGAGCTTACCCTTAGGTGAGTCAACAAGAGTTCAGACAAAAAGATGACGCCATCACCCTTTCATTGCCTGTTTAGTGTTGTCAGTTCCAGATTCAAGCGAATTATTAAAGAGAAACCCATCAAAATGGTAGAAAAAATGTTACATAACTCATTTTTTCGTTACCATCCATTTAATGAAGTTCAAGCAAAATTTATGATGTTATTGCGATTTTATATGATCTAAAGCTAACAAAACAAGTCTCGACAAAGATAGATATGATAACATTTGTTCCATCAAATTTGGCACGGCCGCCGAAGTTATATGTCGTTTGACAACACCGCTGGCACTTTTGGTCAACAGTGAACCAATGCTTGAAATGTCGCTGTCGGACATCAAGAATGGTATAAATACCCACTGATAATAACGAGAACTGCGGGTTTTAGTTCTATTATAACCTTTCTCTATAGAGAAACAAGACTAAACAACCCACAGTTTAAGTCGTTTGGCCGTACCAATAGGACTCTAGCTTCTTGAGTGTTTAGGAAACCTCTCAAGTGTCCGACAAAACTGACTTTCATTGCAAAATTAAAGAGATTCTGTTCATTCAAGAGCTAAAGCCTTCCCTTAATGTCAATGTCAGTAGTGAAAAGTTGCTGCTCTATTAGCTGCTACTCCTCAGAATGTCTGGGCATGTTTCTCAGTCTAGGTTCCAGAGCTCTTATATTAACGGTCACTTTTGAAAATGTATGTAGACTAGCATACAGAGCGCTAGCTTCTGTATTAGAATGCGTTGGAATACAATGTTTATCACCGCAGTTTGTTTCTTAATCAAGCTACGATGGCCTAAAAACAAGAGTTAATACAATTTATTTTCATTTTAGTGGCTTTAAATAGATCACGACAAAATTTATCTACTGTGGTCCTGCGATTTGCACCAAAACTTGCACTTGTCAATAGGAAAAATGCCAGTCTTCTTTTTTTTTTAACTAATACGTTTTATTTTGGGGTTGCTTAGAATTCATTGTTTGGTTGCCTTACCTGGGTTTGTCTTGATTTGCCAGCTGAGGTGCTTGGATTATTGTTGTCGGCTCGTAATTAAAAAATAGTTCAAAATTTTGTGATCCTCATTACTTTTTCTTTTCTTAGCTCTTAGGCCCATTCCAAACGCCGCTCCATTCATGCGCCGAACCTAACTGATGAGTGAAGTACGGCAGAAGAGCGGCGTTTGAATCAGTTTGGTTCTGCAGGTTAGGTTTGGTGCGGCAAATAACATTAAATTCGGCAAGGTCTGTCGCACTATACGACGTTGGAGCGGCAGCTGATTCATACGGTGTTCCTCTCATGTGTCGAACCTAATGCATAAATTACTGTATTGTATTTTTCATATAATGGGACTCGTGATTGGCTCAAAATTGAGTGGCGTGACTAGTCATGCATGAAGCTCGAAGTCGTCGCTAAAATTAAAGACAAAAAATATGTCTTCGATTTAAGAGGTTTTTTTTTATCGCAAATTCATTTTTTGCTTTTTCTTCGTGATTATAGCTCAGCTTGTTAGATTTCCTTTATCAAGTCGAATTAACCGAGAGAAATCTGTCTAAATACAAACACTGGACCTTGAGTTTGAATTGAATAAACAGCGAAATGTTAGTGATAACTTTCCTATTTGGACAGAGTGTTTGAATTCAGAACGCATATTTTCTCCTGGAAAATAGTTACCATCGGCTTCCCGAATTAAGTTCGACGCAAGTGCGCCGTCTAAACCAGCCGTCGCTCCAAAGTCGCTCTAAAGTCGAACTTAATCAAGTTTGGTTCGGCACATGAGTGGAGCGGCGTTTGGACCGGGCCTTAGTTGCTTTGTTTGACGACCAAGGCAAAAGTAAATTTATGGGAATCTATTATATTATATTATATTACACTACACTACACTACACTACACTACACTACACTACACTACACTACACTACACTACACTACACTACACTACACTACACTACACTACACTACACTACACTACACTACACTACACTACACTACACTACACTACACTACACTACACTACACTACACTACACTACACTACACTACACTACACTACACTACACTACACTACACTACACTACACTACACTACACTACACTACACTACACTACACTACACTACACTACACTACACTACACTACACTACACTACACTACACTACACTACACTACACTACACTACACTACACTACACTACACTACACTACACTACACTACACTACACTACACTACACTACACTACACTACACTACACTACACTACACTACACTACACTACACTACACTACACTACACTACACTACACTACACTACACTACACTACACTACACTACACTACACTACACTACACTACACTACACTACACTACACTACACTACACTACACTACACTACACTACACTACACTACACTACACTACACTACACTACACTACACTACACTACACTACACTACACTACACTACACTACACTACACTACACTACACTACACTACACTACACTACACTACACTACACTACACTACACTACACTACACTACACTACACTACACTACACTACACTACACTACACTACACTACACTACACTACACTACACTACACTACACTACACTACACTACACTACACTACACTACACTACACTACACTACACTACACTACACTACACTACACTACACTACACTACACTACACTACACTACACTACACTACACTACACTACACTACACTACACTACACTACACTACACTACACTACACTACACTACACTACACTACACTACACTACACTACACTACACTACACTACACTACACTACACTACACTACACTACACTACACTACACTACACTACACTACACTACACTACACTACACTACACTACACTACACTACACTACACTACACTACACTACACTACACTACACTACACTACACTACACTACATTACACTACACTACACTACATTACATTGCATTGCATTGCATTGCATTACATTACATTACATTACATTATATTATAGATTTTTTTTTTACCTTAGTTTTTAAGGCAACATGTATACCGTAACATACAAATTATTTTATTTTGAGTGGCTTTGAATAAGTCAAAAAAAAAAAAAAAAAAAACATTTATCTAATGTGGTCCTGCGATTTACACCAAAACTTGCACTTTGTCAATAGAAATATGTAGACCTTTTTTTTCTTTTCTTTTTTTTTTTTACAACTTATTCGGTTTATTTCGGGACTGCTTATAGAATTCATTGGTTGGTTGTCTCATCTACTGGGTTTGTTTTTATTGGCCAGCCGAAGCTTAGTGCTTGGATTATTGTTTTTGGCTCGTAATCACTAATCATCATTACTTTTACTTTTCTTTGCTTTTAGTTGCTTTTGTTAAATGATTTGTGTATAGATATATCTTCTTAAAAGCATGATAAACCCTTTTTCCCGATCTGGCAAGCGTAGTATATAGACCCACCTATAAAACCGAGTACTACTGGTTTTGGTTAGCTGTTATTAACTGAGCTTAGTCGGTCTGTATGGGAAAGCCAAGGTCAATATTTTCCCATACAGACCGATTAAGCTCGGTTAATAAGATATTTAGTATATGGCAAACAAGAACAGTTTAATTGGTTAATGTAACTGGTTTGTACTAGCTGGCAGTTTGCTTACGAACGGCAATGAGCTGAACTTAATTCTGCCAAAGACTTAACGTCCTCTTTACTTTTTTTTTCTCATCAGCCTTTTTGGCACTTCGATAAATAAATGTTGTTAGAAGAAAACAATCAATATTTTTTGCATTTTAGTATGCAACTTTTTCACTTGAAAACATTAGCGGTCTAGATGCCGGTCTAGGTGGAAAGATCTAGACCGCTTTCAACGTCGATTTCAGCCAATCAAATTCGCGAACTCGGTAGTTCCCAGTCCTTGAGAGACACAGCCATATAGTAATAGATTATATTATGCCCTTTTTCAAAGGAACACGACTGAACGATCCACAGTACCTTCCATACATCACATATTATATCCCGTATGGCCGCCGAGATTACATGTTGTTTGGCCATACCGGTGGTAATGTTGGCCAACAAGGAACTAACTCGGGCAATGTTGCTGTCGGACATCAATGGAACGCTGGATATTATGGCCGACGAGGTGGGTTCCTACTTCTTGCACATGTAAATTTATGGAAACTAAAGTAAAGATCTTTATTAGTACAGCAGGAGACTTTTTTCCTTCCTTTTTAAGGCGACATGCATACCGTAATATACAAGTTATTTTCTTTTAAGTGGCTTTGAATAGATTAAGAAAACATTTATCTGATGTGATCCGGCTATTATATCAAGACTTGCACTTGTCAATGGGAAAAAAAAACCCCTTTGTTTGAAAACCAATTTGGTTTATTTCTCGGTTGCTTGGAATTCATTGGTTGGTTGCCTTACCTGGATTTGTTTTAATTGGCCAGTCCAAATAATTGGATTATTGTTCTCGGCTCGTAATTAAAAATAGTTCCAAATTATCAGATCCTTATGACTTTCACTTCTCTTAGCTTTTAGTTGCTTTTGTTCTCGTTAAGTCCATGAAAACTCTTTTTTCCCGATCTGACAAGCGTAGTATATAAACCTACCGATAATAACGGGTTTTAGTAACTTATTTTATGCTCTTTGTTATAGAAACACGACTGAACGACCCACAGTTCTATCCGGCCATTCCATACATCCCATACATCCATTATCGCAAACGTCAGACTTCGTCTTAAAGCACAAGAATTGTATGGGGAAAATAAATGCAGATTCCTCTCCTGGACATGCAGGAAGAATTAATTGTAGAAGAGTGAGACAATAAAGAGTGACTTCCTGTAAATACTACGGATAGGTGTGCAAAATGCAAAAATCGAATTCCCTCAAACTTTTTCACGAGAAAGCCCTCTGGAAACTATTTAGGAAAATAAAACTTTTAGGTCGTTTGGATTTATATTTTTCAAGTAAAGCGATTTTTTCATTTTCACCCTTGGAGAAGCCCTCGAACCTCTGAAAAAAGTGCTTCGTATTTGCGACTCGTGTAAGAAAACTAAAAAAATTATCAAATCTATTTGGATATTACACAATTCAATGACCCTTCCTTTACAAAGTACAGATATTAGAATTGGAAAAGATTCAAACCTGAATTTTTAAAAAATTTTCAAATTTACCCTCCTAAACAGCATTATCAGAAAGCTCGATTTTGGCAAATTTCAACGGCAAAACTCCCTACCTGGTACATGGATTCCGCTGTAAAGATGGTATTCTATTGAAAGAGTAAGGCTTCGTCCATCGTTCTGTGAAATAAAATTTCGGGGCAACTCAGACTACGAATTTAGACGACCGAAAATATTTACGGTACCCGCTTGAAGTTTATGACCTTTGAACTTACAATTGTCTTCATGAATACAAGAGATAACCTAAACAACAGTTGGAATTTTAGCCTGAATGCGACCCTTTCTCCCATTTAAATGATTTATAGTTATTTTTTATCCTCTGTGGGCAATTTTATCGAAAGTAATATTTTTTTACGCTGAAAAGGAGTTCTAACTTGTTTATGAGTACGTGCGTATTTGTTTACTGAAGCGGAAATTTCAGGGGCACCCGACGGATCGTTTCGGTAACTTATCTGTTCGGAAGGCCTTCAATCCCCACTGATTTTCTGAAGAGAATTGTCATCTCAAACTTTCGTGATATGAGAAATTGAATGTCTGTTGTTTTCGAATTGTAAAAAATGTCGTTTGGGGTACCGAAAAAAAGTCAGCTATCATTTTCGGAAAGGCGATAAGACCTAAGGTTTTCAGGGAATGGACAAAAAAGCCCTAATAAATTCGAGAATACTCAAGTTCCCCTAGAATAACCGAACAGATAAACATTTTTTAGTGCAACCTAAAATTAACCTACAGAGCTTTAAAAGTACTCCAGATAGCTTAAAATAGCTTTTAAAAGCATTTAAGAGAAAACGGTGTTTGGGTGCCCCTGAAATTTGTGGATATTAAATTTATTCCATCTAAGTTCTATTTCGTGTGCTGCAAGGCGTTTCGAGTTCTCATTAAAACAAAATGGTATTGCCAAGTAGAAAATTTTCTTCTCAGATTTTAAAACAACATATAGTTTTTGACTTACCGTCCACATGCATGGCTTGATTTACTCAGCAGCGTTACACCGGGTGTGATAGCGGTGAGATGGCTTGACGATAATTGACAAATCGCTTTTCGCTAATCGAATTCATCAAAAAATATGTATGTATATCTTTCTTTGAGACTACTTGATAAAGACTCTTGTGAGATAAGTCTACAAAATTTTTTTGAAACTCTCATTGCTGTGAAATAAAAAACCTGGATCTACTATTTTTATGCCACGGTCGTGTGATCCTCGAGTGTGGTATCACATGACAATAACAACTAAGAAATGGCCACCTGCAGTTATTCTCAAATCGTTGGGGGCACGTGCGGTCCTCGAGTTACAAACCCCGCACATGTTCAATGTGTCTTAATTCGAAAATGTGACAAAGACATTCAAGGTGATTTGAAGGCTACTGATGTGAGCGATTCTTCTCTGCACGAAGCAAGGCTACTGTTGCCTAGAGCAGGTCAGTGTATTCGTAATTCAATTTTCTCTTTAGATCGAAAATATTACGGAAGATTATCGAGAAAATACTGACTGCTACGGTAACAGACAATCACCAGGAGGCCCAATAAGGCGTGATTTCATGATACGCGAAATCAAAATCTAATGCACTCTTTCAATGTAGCTGACCGTGCAAAAGCGTAATAGTCTCTTTAGACTACGGTCTCTTGAGTTATATTGCGGCCCGGCTATTTACAAGTTTCTCCCACGAAAATGATCCCAATTACTAACCATGTGGAGAAGAGGGACTAGAAATTAAAGGTGGGGCGGGGGGAGGGAATACTGCGTGACATTTTCTGTGATGCCTTTCTCAATGTTATCCAAGGGCTTACATCCCCGGGGTTACGTTGCTGTCGCATGGTTTTTCGAAACCCTTACCTTTAAACTAAACTTCCAGTAAACGCATATCACACATTTTGTTTCCAAGGTTGTTTTGACGTGGATGAAGGTATTTTGAACACAACAGTATGCCCTCGTCATCGGGACCTATGGGGGATAAGGTGGCGTAGCAACAAAAAGAACTGTTCCTGTCCAGAGCAATGGATACAACATGAGAAGAACCAGAAAGGGGATCGTGGGATAAATCTGGTTCAGTCGAGAAGACTCCATCCTCAGACACAAATTTTGTTGCCTGTAGGCTCTCATAATAAAGTGTATTATCGTTTGTCTCACGATGTAGTCACTTAAGATGTAGATCGCGGCGTCTTCAGGCGATAAGGTCGACTGATTGCACGGTATCATTTATATCACAAAGGTCGGCTGTGATTGGTGCATTTCGATCCTCCTACTGTTCCATTGTTCCGACGAGTAGCTGTTCCCTCAGTGGTCCGCTGTTGTATTGTTCTCCTATCCTGTTGTTGTGTTTTTTGATCGTGGGCATCCATGCTTCAGGAATTTCAATTCCACTATCCCTGTTGATGTTATTAGGGTGAAGTCTTATGTGAATAGCTTCCTTGACCCTACGTGTGTACCAGTGAGGATCTCGATCAATAAACTTGACCTCATTCCAGATAGGATAGTGGCCGGTCTCGTGGGTGTGTTCAGAAACGGCGGAGGTCTGGGTACGGGCGAGTCGTATATCCCTGTCGTGTTCTTTGATCCTCTCCTGCATAGATCTCCCTGTTTCCCCGATGTAGGCTTTGCCACACTCACAGGGAATCCTGTAGACAACACCATCTTGTTTAGCCGGGTTGACGGTGTCCTTGGGTCGCACTAAGTGTAAGCGAAGTGTCGTGTCGGACTTGAAGACGGTGCGAATGCCTTGTCGTTTTGGCAGCGGCGGAGAGACTCCGAAACTCCTTGGACATAAGGTAAAACGGCGGTGGAATTAAATTCCGCGTCGGGCTCTCTTCTTGGGGTTGTTCGTGCCTTTGTGATCTTCTGTACAAACGAGGACGGATATCCGTTAGAAACAAGTACAGATACCCAGACCTCCACTGTTTCTGAACACACCTCGAATATCTTTGCCACATTATCCAATTTTAACAAATTGAATATGTGCGGGATTCGAAACCCTAGGACCGCACGTGACGCACATGCCACTGACGATTTGAGAATAACTGCAGGTGGCCATTTTTTAGTTGTTACTGTCATGTGATACCACACGCTAGGATCACACGACCGCGGCATAAAAATAGTAGATCCAGGTTCTTCATTTCACCGTAATGAGAGTTTCAAAATTTTGTAGACTTATTTCACAAGAGTCTTTATCAAGTAGTCTCGAAGCATTATGATGTCAAAGATATAATAAATATATTTTGATGAATTCGATTTGCAAAAAGCGATTTGTCAATTATCGTCACGCCAACTTAGCACTATCACACCCGGTGTAACGCTGTTGAGTAAATCAAGCCATGCATGTGGACGGTAAGTCAAAAACTATATGTTGTTTTAAAATCTGAGAAGAAAACCTTCTACTTCTACTACCATTTTGTTTTAATGAGAACACGAAACGCCTCGCAGCACACGAAATAGAACTTAGATGGAATAAATTTAATATCCACAAATTTCCGCTTCAGTAAACAAATACGCACGTACTCATAAACAAGTTAGAACTCCTTTTCAGTGTAAAAAAAATATTACTTTCGATAAAATTGCCCACAGAAGATAAAAAATAACTATAAATCATTTAAATGGGGGAAAGGGTCGCATTCAGGCTAAGATTTCAACTGTTGTTTAGATTATCTCTCGTATTCATGAAGACAATTGTAAGTTTAAAGGTCATAAACTTTAAGCCAGTACTGTAAATATTTCGGTCGTCTAAATTCGCAGTTTAATTAAGTTCCCCCAAAATTTTATTTCACAGAACGATAGAGGAAGCCTTACTCTTTCTATAGAATACCATCTTTACAGCGGAATCCATGTACCAGGTAGGGAGTTTTGCCGTTGAAATTTGCCAAAATCGAGCTTTCTGATAATGCTGTTTAGGAGGGTAAATTTGAAAATTTTTTAAAAATTCAGGTTTGAATCTTTTCCAATTCTAATAACTTTACTTTGTAAAGGAAGGGTCATTGAATTGTGTAACATCCAAATAGATTTGATAATTTCTTTAGTTTTCTTACACGAGTCGCAAATACGAAGCACATTTTTCAGAGGTTCGAGGGCTTCTCCATGGGTGAAAATGAAAAAATCGCTTTACTTGAAAAATATAAATCCAAGCGAACTAAAAAAATTTATTTTCCTAAATAGTTTCCAGAGGGCTTTCTTGTGAAAAAGTTTGAGGGAATTCGATTTTTGCATTTTGCACACCTCTCCGTAGTAGTTACAGGAAGTCACTCTAAAGGACTTTAAAAAGCAGTTTAACTGTTTGCATGATGAGCTTTGCTTCGATTAGTCTTGCATTGGAATTGCATTGTGGGAAGGTTAGGACAAGAAAAAGATGCCGAGAATGTTACAGAAAACTGAATCCAAGTGTCACATGAGGCAGCTAGTCCAATTGAAAACTGATCTCATGCTAGTGTTTATTTTTATGCACCTTAAAACTCCCATAACAAGCTCCTCTCCGCTCTAACTACTAGCCACCTCTAAAATTAATCCAAATGCAAAAATCCCGCCTTCTGATATTTAAGGGGCACTTTCTATTCGACCAAATTTCCCGGTTTGAAATTCCCGGTATTCCATGTGTCATGTATTTGGTTTATTTCGATCGAAGCACATGGAACAGAATGCACATAAGTGCGCATGCTCATAATGTCAACCGCTGGCTCAATACACTACAATTCCTCCCCCTTAAGCCTGTCTCGTACCCCAAAAGTTCAACACAACATGCTATTCTTAAAAATAAAGTCAGAGCCCTTGAAATGGGCAGTTCAATGTTCAAAGGTCCAGTCGGGCTGGGGGCTTCCTCTCTCTGGTAGGGTATCTTCTAACAGGAACGTGTTCAATCTGGCTCGGCGGGCTGCTAACTGAAGGTTTAGCCGCTGGATTGGATGGCTGAAAACACGTTTCCCGTGGGACGGCTTCTGTCTGCTCAGGCGGCTCAGCTACGTGGTCACCATGGCATTCGACTGGGGGCGGGAACAGCAACGGCTGGATAACTGGCGTACGGTTGTCTGCAACACGGTTGTCTGCAACAGGAACGTTGGAATCTTTGATTTGGTCTGTGTGTCGACGCCAAACTAAGTTAGGCCCAATCTCCACTTCATAAGACAGGGGTCCTAGTTGTGCACGCACAATACCTGGTACCCACTTTGATTTTCCACTGTAATTTCGTGCTATTACTCTCTGGCCAATGGAAAAATGCCGCGTTACAGAACCACCCTTGGCGACAGACTGGTCTATCTGACGGTTGTTTATCTGGACACTGAGATCTGGTTTTAAAAGGTCCAGTCGAGTGCGTAATCTTCTTCCCAAGAACAACTGGGATGGTGGCTCTCCAGTGGTTGAGTGGGGAGTGTTCCGATAAGCCAGCAAAAATCTTGCCAACTTAAGATTCAAGGATTTCACTTCAGTTTCGCTCTTCACCGCACTTTTGAAGCTCCCCACATTGCGTTCCGCCAGCCCGTTGGTAGCAGGGTGGTAAGGTGCTGACGTGATGTGTTTGATTCCGTTTCTCTTAAGGAATTGCTGAAACTCTTCTGATGTAAATTGCGACCCGTTATCGCTTACCAACTGGGCTGGTATTCCATATCTGGCAAATAATTTCTGAAGGACTTCAATGGTCTTCTCTGAGGTTGTACTAGTCATTCTCTCTATCTCTAGCCATCTTGAATGTGCATCCACTACCACCAAGAACATGCTGTTGAGGAACGGACCTGCAAAATCAATGTGAATTCGTTGCCAGGGGGACGAAGGCCACTCCCATGCGTGTACCGGTACTGTACTGGGCTCTCTCTGTGTTAGTTGGCAACCTGAGCAGGACTTAACCGTCAGTTCAATTTCCTTGTCAATTCCAGGCCACCAGATGTAACTTCGGGCGAGAGCCTTCATCTTCACGACGCCCATATGTCCCTGATGCAGTTCCTCGAGAACTTGAGGGCGCAACTTTGGAGGTACTACGACTCTTATTCCCCACATCGGACAACCTGATTGTAATGTGATCTCATCTTTGCGAATAAAATAGGGGTTGAGTGCAGGAGCAGTGTTGTGTGGCCAACCTTTGCTGGTCATCTCATACACTTGAGCCAAAACAGGATCTCTCTGTGTTTCTCGGCTAACGTTATCCACTGTGACTGGCAGTGGATCAAACTGCATCAAATTAAATACACCCACAGGGTCGACAACTTCTTCATCTCTAGATTCCTTTACGACTGGAAGGCGGGAAAGACCATCGGCATTACTGTGAACTTTGGTGTTCTTGCATTCAATGGTGTAATCATAGCCCGCCAGGAACAGGGCATAACGTTGCAGTCGAGCTGCAGTGACCACAGGGATGCTTTTCCGCGGATGAAAGATTGACGTTAAGGGCTGATGATCTGTGTACAATGTGAAAGAGCGGCCAAACAGATACATATGGAACTTCTTTACCCCCCAGATTATTGACAAGACTTCTTTGTCAATCTGTGCATACTTTTGCTCAGTTTTGGTGAGTGTCCTTGAAGCAAAAGCTATGAGTCGCTCGGTACCATCGTGCATCACGTGAGATAGCACCGCTCCAATACCGACAGGGGATGCATCACAAGCAAGCCTTAGTGGTAGGCTGGGATCATAATGCGTTAAAACTTGCTCTGACGTGATCATCTCTTTCACCTTGTGGAATGCTATCTCGCACTGTTCTGTCCATTTCCACTGATGATTCTCCTCCAAAAGTTGTGTCAGGGGATGCACTACTGTCGATAGGCTAGGCAAGAACCTGTGATAGTAATTGATTAGCCCGAGAAAAGATCTCACTTCAACTACATCGTTTGGACGTGGCGCAATCAATACTGCTTCTACTTTCTCTGCTCACTTGTGTAGGCCATCTTTGTCGATGTCATGTCCACAATAAGTTATCTTCTCCTTGAAAAACTCACATTTTGCCTTGTTTGCTCTCAACCCATGAAGCCGAAGCCATCGTAGAACTTCTTCTAGGTTAGCCAGGTGTTCTGCATCATCCTTGCCAGTGATGATCATATCATCAAAGATACAGCTTGTGCCAGATGTTCCTTCCAGCACTTGATCAATGGTGCGCTGCCAGATTGCAGGTGCTGATGTGATGCCAAACACCAGTCTGTTGTACTGAAACAGGCCCATGTGCGTGTTGATGGTGAGGTATTTCTTGGAATCTTCTTCCATCTCTAGTTGGTGGTATGCCTGACGAAGGTCAACCTTTGAGAATTTCTGCCCACCACTAAGCTTTGCAAAGATATCTTCAATGCGGGGTAAAGGATACTGCTCAGCTTGTAGTTCTGGGTTCACTGTGCCTTTGTAATCACCACAAATTCTGACAGACCCATCTTTCTTTGGGACAGGTACAATGGGCGTTGCCCAGTCGCTCCACTCAACTTTCGTGAGAATACCTTCATTCTGAAGTCTTCTCAGTTCTTCTTCAACCTTGGGCCTCAAGGCGTAAGGTACGGCACGAGCTTTGCAGAAATGAGCTTGGCTATCTTCTTTGAGGGTTAGCCTTGCCTTAGCTGATTTGAATGTTCCCAGTTTATCTTCAAAAACATCAGTGTATTTGTCTAGCATGGTCTGCAGACGTTCGTTAGCAATTGGTGGGGTTTGTGAAGCTTTCAGTAATTTAATAGCATACCAATCCAGGCGTATCTTGTAGAGCCAATCCCTTCCCATCAACACACGGCCCTTATTCTTAATCACATACAGATCCAACAGTAAAGGTTGCTGACTTTTGTACTCAACATTTGCCTTAAGCACTCCCAGTGGAACAATGCTTTCCCCCGTGTAGGTTTTCAACATTAGTTCAGTTTTATGCAAGGGTTTGTCGTTAAATTTCTCCTCGTGCAAATCATGTGGAACGATCGACACAGCCGAGCCTGCGTCCAGTTCCATTTTCAACGGTTTCCGTTCTACTTTCAGATCTACCCAGATTACATTACTGCTCGGTTTCCTCACATTGTGTATCTTCATGCTTCCTAACACATCTTCAAATTCATCACTTTCACTGTACTGAACAGTATGGACTTGAGTGTTTTGTGGTGTTTTGAGTGGTTGCTTTGGCTTACCTTGTCGTCTCGAGTTACAAACTCTGGAAATATGGCCCACCTTCCCACAATGATAACATGTCTGGTCCTTGAATCTGCAATTGTGTGATGCGTGCGAGTCTCCTCCGCATCGATAGCAACCCTTAGGCGTGAGGTTCGGCGGCCGCGGTGGCGGTGGCGGTGGCGGTGGTGGTGGTTTGCTGTTATGTGAGATCTTGTCAACTCGAGGTTCTGCGTGCAGCTCACTGTGCAATTCCGAAGCATCACGAAGGGCAGTTTCCATCGCTACGGCTATCTCCAAAGCCTTGGGATATTTCAGTTTTGCTTCTGAAAGCAAACGCCTTTGTATCTGCATATTTTGAAGGCCACAGACCAATTTATCCCGTAAAGCTTCGTTAAGGTTCGCGCCAAAATTGCAGTGTCGCTAGTTTCTTCAGTTCTGCTACGTAGGCCAACACGGTTTCTCCTTCTCGCTGATTTCGTTTGTAAAAACGAAAGCGTTCTGCTATTTCCAATGGTTTAGGACTTAAGTGTTGCTGAAGGGTCGTGACGATCTCTTGGAAGCTCTTCGTGGCTGGTTTATCCGGTGAAAGAAGGTCCCTCAACAATGTGTACGTTTTGCTGCCGATCAAGCTTAACAAGGTTGGCACTTGGCGGCTCTCATCGATGTTGTTTGCTAAGAAAAACTGTTCTACACGTTCCGCATAAGTTTCCCATTTCTCTTGTCTCTCATCAAAACTCTCTATCTTCCCGATAGCAGTCATATTTTCGACGTTTTCCTACGACTTCATCCTCGTCGCCACTGTCATGTATTTGGCTTATTTCGATCGAAGCACATGGAACAGAATGCACATAAGTGCGCACGCTCATAATGTCAACCGCTGGCTCAATACACTACACCATGTGCCGAAAGGAACAGTATTTTCCGGTTGGTTGGACCAACCCATCCCAGGTCATCAAGTTCCAAGTTTCACCCTAAAATACGAAATAAACAAAGAGAAAACATATAGTGGACACTTTGCCTTTTTCCCCTTTTTTACTTGCTTTGGAGTTGCTCGACGACTCTGAAGTTTAAACAAGCGATGCATAAGATGAGGATTACGATATAACGTTTATCAGTGTAGCTAGCTCCTACATGCTTAGGAATTTAAGTACTACATTGAGGGTACGATGCCTCTTTATTTTCCTGACGAGTTCAAGAGGCACTTTAGAATGACTAAGCAAACTCACGAGCTGTTCAATCGTCCTTTCATGCACACATTACCGCTAGTTTACACGTATTTTCGCAGTATTTTAAAAAGCTCGTTATGGCGACTCCACTGCAACAATATTGAAGTAAGAGATTTACGTCGTGTGTCGGATAAAAACATGAGAAGCACTGGTATTGAGAAGCTTGCGGCACCCATGTTGGGTTCGATATCTGGGCTCGAAGAAGCATTGGCCCGAGCAAGAATGGTCTAATAAAACGGAATTTTCCGGCTTCTCCGCTTTTCCGGAATTTTAGGCTGAACTGTCTGTTCCATTCACTCCCCCACTCGGAGTTTCCGGAATATATGGTCAAATAAAAAGTACCCAAGGTGTCTTTACTACGGTTTTGATGGACTATAAAAGTCCAACTTTTAACTCCATTGAAAAAATGTTCTAAGATGCTTTACGTTTCTTTAATTACTGTTTTCTTTTAACTGAGATACTTGAACAATTTAAACCCTAATAAATGGCCAAAATGAACGACTGGGTGAATACGAGGGACTGGTCACTCTAAGTTATGACTGATCCCCTTCTGTTATCCTAAAGATCAAATGATCTCGCTCCCAAGAAATCCTCCTCCGCTTGGCATCGTTGTGGGCTGCCAAGCGCTCAAGCGCTCATTGGTAGATTTGAACCGGTCTGCACGTCTTGAATTCCTTTGGTCGCTGAGTTTGGCACCGATCATATTGTGAAAGCTATTTTCGGGATTTCAGCATCGATTTTCTCGGAAAATGTTGGAGGGATGAAGCTCATATTCGGCGAAGAGATAGAAAAAAATCTCATGTTTTTGGGTGTGGCTATTATGATCATGCGTTCAATTTTCACCCAAGCTTCAGTTCAGCTACATTGACTTCGTTTTTGTTTTTAGATTTATGTTATAATGCATATTCTCAGCATTTGTTTAAAGAAACTATGGTTTTCTTCATGTATGTTTTTGTTTTTAGATTTATGTTATAATGCATATTCTCAGCATTTGTTTAAAGAAACTATGGTTTTCTTCATGTATGGTGCATTGTTGTTGCGCTGTTTCTAAGTCTGTTTACATTAAGGTACTGGATATGCCTAAACGCATACACTTTTACAAGAGTTTTTTTGATGTTAATCACAATGAAGCAAGCTCGCTTGATATTTGTTAACATCACCGAGATCGTCTGGGGATTTACTGGTGGGGCCGGTGCAAAAACTGTCAAGTACCTCCTGAAGTGGCACAACACAGGAGCGCAGCAGTGAAGGGGGACTGCAGCTTTATAAAAGACCAATCCCAGTATATCAAGAAGATATCAGGAAAACTCATCCCCTTAGGATCTGGTAAGAAAGTTTCCTATTTTTTTTTTTTTTTTTTGGAATAAACAGGTTTTGTATTACAAAAACAATTACCCGTACCCATCTCAATTGTGGTCAATTTTCCCGAAGGGAAGGTAAGGATCAGAGGAAAATACACAATTTCCTCATTTCCTCTGAGAGATATTTATCTCAAAATAGAAAGCGAAATGTGCCCCCCCCCCCCAAAAAAAAACAAACAAACAAACAAACAAATTCAGATGTAAGACTCAGTGTAACGAGGTTCCGTATAAAAGTAGTTATTCTGAGACGTTGGCATATTTAGATAATCACGTGAGAGAGGCGGTGAAATGTGGTTGGGAGGGGAGGGGAGAAGGTAGATGCTTGATATGGGGAGGATCTTATTTCAATTTCGTATGTTTTGGAGGTGGTCTTATCAGAAGTGGGAGCTTATTAGAACGAGGGATCCAAATCAAGGAAATAGCATACACACAACATCTAGGGAGAAATGGGTGTGTGTGGGAGGGGGTTAGGTGGGTTCAAACATTATTTCGTGGACGGAGGCTAGATATTTCTAAAGTACACTTTACGCCATGTCCCATAGTAAAAGACTCTTACTTGAAAAAATGAATATTTGAGTACTTTTTCTCCGCTTCAGCTGTCTGTAAAGAGTGCAGAAGGCTTCTTGCCGCATGCAAACAACCAGAACAGGTAATTGTATTTGACAGCGGTTATGATTATTTTAGCGCTTTCAACTGCCTGCTTTTACAGTCTGCTGTATTATTGCCTTTTCCCTCAGAGTCCCATTGACCGTCCAAGCAAAACTAGGTGCACTCAAAGGCTTCGTAGAGTCAGTGCACTGTCCACCACACCCAAGAAGTTCGACCTTTCTTGGAATATAGTTGGCACAGAAGATGATGCCAGTGATAATAGTGATGATGAAGTCATCGTCAGCAACAGTCGCCAGAAAATCTCAGGGAAACTCGAAGCTATAAACAACCTACTGAGTTTAGCAGGCCACGGACCAATAACCCGGACTTTCCATGTAGGATGGGTTTACGCTACACCGAAAACCCAAAAGTATTATACATCAACGATGAATGAGGTCGTAAACAGTGTGCTTGAAATTATTGCCCCTAATGACGCGGGGTTGCTGTGGAGTGATTTGAAGGCGTCGCCAAGCATTAATGACTGATACAACGAACCCAGAACAGAATCATCACTCTTGACCGCACTGATAGAAAGTTACAAGCAAGCTACCCATTCAAGTACGCGAAAAAATATCCTAAGTGTCATGGCAGATAAGCTTTCGTTTAACGATCTACAGAAGTTGATATCAGGTCTTTCTCGAAGTCGTTTTACTGCTGCTCGTCGTCATGGAGTACAATCTGGGGCAGAGGCTCTTGCAACACATATTGGAAAAAAGAAAATGATACTGATACAGAAGATCGATCCAGCTCAAGTCGAGCACTTCATTGAATTTATCACCAGACAAGACTTACCATTTGGAACGAGGAAATTGCGGCTCACTTCTGGTGAAGAAATAAACATACTGAACTTCATCAGGATATTGATTCTATATCGTCCAGTAGATCAGTACCTCCATTTCTGCCATGAGACGGGATTCAAGCCACTTGGGAAGAGCACCTTGCTGAAGGTGATCGCTGAGAGTTGCGGTGCTTCTGTAAGAAAGTGTATACAAGGCCTGGACAATTACTTAGCAGAAGGAACAAGGGTCTTCGATGACCTGAGGGTAATTGTCGACAAGTTATCACAAGCCAGTCTAACAAATGAAAAAGCGGCTCAACTGCAGGAATCACTAACGGAAGATAAGCAGTACTTGAAAGAAGATTACAAGGTAGAATGTATTACTTACATTTTTATACTTTCTGGACAGGAGGTCTTTATGTGTGTGGTAAAAGCAAACGTTTTCGATTTTCTAGGTGCACGTATCAACAGAGTGCTCAATTGTCGATCATTGCATTAAGTTTGCAATGAGTGATGGGAACAATTGCCATTACCAGGCCCGATGCAACCACGAACACAGCCAAATATGTGACAGGTGCTTACAATTAAATAAGGTGTGTTTTTCTCAGTCCCTTTTCTCAAACAAAGTAGTTTTTATTACGCGCGCGGAATTCAGATGATTGCTGTTAGTCCTCTTTGGTTTTCAGTTGCGTTTTAAAGCAATACAAAGAGGTAATTAAGCGGAAAGTTGTATAATATGGATGATATTTTGACCAGTTAGAGTGTATTTCTTTATTTCTTCAAATTATTTAATAGACAACATTACCTTATAATCTTGGCGTTTTACCGTGTTTTTCGTAGCGCGTGATCAGGGATACTAAGACGGGTTTAAGACGATCGCATATTTTGCACTCGTTTTGGTGCGTATTCGCACTCTATAATGCTATGTCTTATAATGATGGTACATATCTAGTGTATTTAAGGCTACCAATTGACCTTTTTTTATGTATGCAGTACAAATTGTAGTGAAGGAAACCTATTATCCCAGCTATTTATTGGGATTATTTTTCGTGCGTGCTGTCTTTTTACTAGGTTATTTAAGGTGCTGATTCCGAAGTGGATGCAGGAAATTTTTAAAGTGAAGATGATAAGGATGAGTCGATGAATCCGTCTTCCTTGTTCGAAAGCCAGGGAGGCCATAACAGCATGGAAGGCTCACCAGCTTAGTAGCATAAACCAAGATCGTGCCTGGCCAGAGCTCAGTTTAGCATCACTAGACTCGACAGGCGTCCTGATTGTAAAAGATTTCGTGATGAAGTTCTTGCCTGTCCAGTACCGCGAAGCGCAGAGCGATTTTTTTGCTAAGCGCGGATTATCATGGCATGTATCAGTGTGTCATAGGAAGGTCGGTGGTCGGCTTGAAACCCAAACGTTTATCCACATTCTGCAAACTGGTCTTCAAGACTCCACTGCGGGGGTCTTAATCATGGACCATGTGCTTCGGTCGTTAAAGAAGCAAAACCCGGAGATTGCCCGATCGTTTTTCCGGCAAGACAATGCCGGATGCTATCATTCAGCACAAACCATACTGCCAATGGATATCTTGCCGAAAAGAAGTGAAATCCAAGTCAATCGTGTGGATTTTAGTGATCTGCAGGGCGGAAAGGGCTCATACGATAGAAAGGTGTCCCAAATAAAATCGCATGTCAAGAGTTATGTTAATGAAGGTCACTCGGTTACGAATATCGAGGAACTCAAACAAGCCATAGAGTCAAGGGGAGGCATCTCAGGTTTCCGTGTCACAGTTGTGATAGTGCACACCAAGAGCTCAAAAAGTTACAAGTTAGAAGGTGTCAGTAACGTCAACAACTCTAAATTCACTAATGGTACATTTGCAGCATTTCGTGCTCCTGGAGTTCGTTTGAATCAGGTATTGTTTGATTCCACTTTCATCACCGTCGTTGGCGTCGGCGTTGTTGTTGTTGACATTGTTTTGTTGTTGTTTATTAACCCTATTCTGCCTAGGAAGATTTCAAAGTTATCTTAAGGCCCAAATAAAGGGTGCAACACTACGCACAATGATGTAAAGTATATGAAATGATTCATATGATTCGTATGATTCAATGATTCTCACCACGTGTAATATTGGACAATATTGCGTTATACGTCTGAAATATCTTGCGCGTAATTAATAGTTTCGTGAAAAATGATACCTGACGCAATGTCGTGTGTCCAGGACGTTACATAAAGAAAATTCAAGCAATCATGATCAAACTATTATGGGAATATTTGGTGTATCAATTGTGTGATCACGCGACTTCACGTTTTCATTGTCCCCAAGTTTTGATAGATCAGTGTTTTACCCAAATTTGGAGTTTTTTTGAGCTCAATTTTCGGCTTAAGAGATTTTAGTTTTAAACGAAAAGTTTCTTCTGAAATCCTTTTGTATTTTTGGATTTGTCAAATTAAATATCGATAGTTTCTTAAATTTCAGAAAAATCGTGAAATTCACGATGTAGCCAAGACTTTTTAAGCATGACGTCATTTTGGCATGAAAGGAGTTCATGACTTACGTATACACGTTACTGTCACTAAAGTGTATTTGTTATTCTTTACACATCATGAAACCACATCATATAAGTTGCAGTTCTATAGCATGGTTATTTTTGGTGATACATAGATTAGAAGGGTAGGGGGCACTTTCTGACCTGGCAATGCTCACTAGTGAAAAAAAAAAAAGAAAAAAAAAAACATCCGAGGCAGGAAAGGTTAACATAATCTTCTCGGACAGTACCAGGTAATGATGACTTTGCATGGCGTGAGGAAGAATCTGGGATCTTTGGTCCTGGTGACTTTGTAGCAGTTTTCCAAAGGGCACAAAAGGTAAATAAGAGCATAACAATGTGCAAATCACGTATATATCACGAGATTTATTTTTACTTTATTGAGCTCTTTGTAAAGTTATTATCATTTCGATTTCTTCGTATACAGCCTCTGCATAGGAGTGTCGCCATCGCAGCTGATGATGATCGAAGCAGTGACACTGATTAAGAACCAAGCAACTCTGATTCGTCTGATGACGGTACAGACCCGAGCAGCGGAGGAAGTGAGACCTGTCAAACGACCAGAATGTTCACCTGTCCAGAGCAGGGCTGTACGAAAACCTTCATCAGGTATTCAGCTTTGGAGTGCCACTGTGAGTTTGGCTTACAGATGAGATCCCTCGAGAGGATAACCCTTCAAGATCGAGCCAAGATTAGTTATGCTAAAAATCTCCGCGAAGGACAAACTAGGAAGCAACAGAGCCTACCAGTTTGTGGCGCTCCAGTGACGCATCGTGCTTCAGACACATCCCAAATAGGTTGGGCGTTGAAATGCAGTCCGAGAAAACTACGGTTTACCCAAGAGCAAAAATAAAATTCTGAATCTTAAATACAACGTTGGTGAACAGACTGCGAAGAAAAGCAGCGGCGAGGAAGTGGCCAGGCAGATGAGACGAGCTCGTGGACAGGATGGAAAAAGATAATTCGCCGTTGAGGATTTCTTAACCGCGCAACAAACCACTTCATACTTTTCGCGTATGGCCGCCAAGAGGAAGTATGTCATAGAGGCAGAGGTAGATACAGAAGAAAGAGAAAACTTGATCCGTGACGTGAGAGCCAAAATCACGGAAAGGCTAGTTGCTGAAGAAGAAGAGCAACCTGTGTCAGAGTTAGAGAGTTGCGATCGGTGCTACTAAATACCTCGGCATGGCTGTAATTAGTTATGAGGGATAGCCCTAGTCGATTGGTTTCACTACACTGGATCAAGTTTATATAAGAGAGGATGCCATTTATCATCTCTTGGTTTAGCTAAACTAAATTCAGGAGCACTGACAAGTGTTAAAATATATTCAGGTTTTCGTTAACAACAAATGATGTGCAGGCTTGAATAAGAACAAGTAAGTTAGTTTTTCTAAGAACTCTTTGACGTTCGAACTCTGTCTGTCTATACAGGTATGCAAAACAAGAGGAAATGCATGCTGTGCGTGCCAAAAATGCAGATTGCACTTGTACCCATTCAACGAACGATAAAATTCAACGTGGGGCCCTGTGGTACGTATGAATCCGAGTTAGACTTTGCGCCTAAATATTTCAACCTTGTTCCCAGTTTTCCAGGGTATTAGATTGCTCAACGTTTAATTTTTCTTGGATACTTTTATACGGTTTTTCGGTTTTCGTTTTTTTGTTTGTTTGTTTGTTTTTCTTTGTTTTGGCTTTCCTCGCCATTGCTATAGTAAAACAACCCCGTTACAAGAGGATATCATTACACTTACATCCGGTTTAACATCCCATTACATTGTGTTACATCCTGTCTGCAGTCGTGCTTCTCGGACTTCCGGCCTACGCGTTCAGTTTATTCACCATTCTTGGCTTATCGACTATCGAAATATCTGACTCGAGTTTAGCCAAAGACGTTACTTTGGATTGTTCAAAGGCATGCATTTGCCTTGTGCATTGACCTCGACACATTTACTTTACTTCCTGGTTGGATAATATTGATGAATTTAGGTACCCGAGGGGACAAATCGCAAGTATTACGACCATGTTTTGACCTTGTCAACTATTCTTTTCAAGTGTATGCGGGCTACTTGTATCATTATTCTGGTCTGAAACACGGCAAACTGGATATTCGATGGGAGTAACCGTTACATCAGAGTCTCCGCCAGATTTGGTCAAGAAAATGGAGCGAGCGAGGGAGAGACACTGGAGAGAAACACGCGACGAAAGCATCCTGAAGAAATTCCCAAAACCTTCAAGGTAGGTTTTGTATCAATTTATATTATATTTATATTATCAATTTAAAGTTTTTCATTTCTAACTTTGCTTCACTTTCCTGGAGAATGGCTCTTAAGTTCTTGATAACAAATAGAACTAAATAGTGATCGACAACTAAATGTGTAGTTTGTGAAGGCTCATATATTAACAATCCAAGTCTTACCAGTTGTGGCCTAAACTCTGTCTCACTGCTCAGTTTCACCTTTCTAGCTTCTTCTTCTTTTTTCTTTTTTCTTTTTTTTCAATTTCTTATTTTTATGATTACGTTACATTCATTTCATTACAGGAACTTTTACACACGTTCTGTAAAGAACTTACCTACATTACACACTACTTAACTCTACACCCACTGTAGTATCGTATGTTAGGACTGGGCTCGAGGCCCATTGCATGCTGGGCCAACGCAGGCCCGGCTACCGTTGTCGTTGTAGTTTCGTAGCTAGTATGGCCGCCATAGTCTATTAAATTGGCGACGAGGAACAACCAACAATGCCAGACGAAGCCGACACTAGTCAGAAAGGAAAGTCAGGAGTTCTTGCCAGCGTACGAGCAAGCGTGGGCGCCTTCAGTTTGAGTGGTGAACCAGGGCAACGCTAGAAAACATGGAAGTTATGGTAAGACCGCTTCGAACGAGCCACTCGATGGATGGCAGTCAATGATACCGACAAGCTGGACTTACTGTTATTAGTAGGAGGAGAAGAGCTTCAGAAGCTACTCCAAACACTGCCTGAACAGCCCACAGATTACAAATCGCACATCGCACGGCTGGACCAACACTTCAAGGCGAATCGAAACAACACTTTGGAGTTGTACAAGTGGTTAAACACGGAATGGTCACCCGGACATGTACTTTGCTGACTTCGTGACGAAATGCAGAGAGCAAGCGCTTCATTGCTTATTTCCCCATCACACTGGACAACGCAATCATCATGATGAGTGTGGTCAAAACCAGCAATGTCGAGCTTCGGAATGATATCATTCGGAAAAATGGAGACTTGAAATCGGTAAGAGAAACAGTTAAGGCTTTTGAGATAGCAAGTGAAGGCAGTTAAATGATGAAAAGCGCAGAGGAAGAAAAAAGCCAAGATAAGGGCGATCCAGAGTTAAAACGAGTTTACACACCAGGACGGTTTAGCATGAGAAATAAAGGGCCAAGCCGCATTGCTGACCATTCGCAGGCACAGGCCAGACCGCCTTGCTCCAAGTGCGGGAATGAGGCACATGCCAACAAGGATAAATGCCCAGCTACTGGAAGGAGGTGCCTCAAGTGTGGGCGTCCGAATCACTTTGCCCGCATGTGAAATGAGTGCAGCCAACGACAGGAAAGACAAGCGAGCCAACGCAGGGGAATGTGAGCAGCAGACCAACACACACCGTGGGTCTCAAGAAGAGGAGTTTTTAGATGTGTACTTGTACCAGCTGCAAGAAGGAAAATCACAGAATCCAACTGTCGCTATTCACGTCAATGGCATTCCCATCAGTTTACACTTGGACACGCAGGTATGACGTCACGGTAGCTACTGAAAAGCACTATGGAAAGCTTCGGGCCAACTGTCCCTTACAGCAAACCAGCGTAGCGATCAGGAGATACTCCGGAGAAGGGAAAGGCCCGGTGCTACCCGTGCTTGGAAAATTCACCGCAAAACTCGCTTGAGGAGAAAAGGAGATAGCAGAGCCGGTGTATGTAGTTAAACGTCAAGGCGACACAGCACTGCTAAGCCGTGTGGCCGGCGAACGTATGGGTGTCGTGCAGTACCACCTGGACCTGACCACGAACGCGCCACTGCCAATCATGGGGGAGACACGGCAAGTGACCGTTGACCTAGTCGAAGAGTGCAAGGATGTGTTCTCGGGTTTAGGAAAGTTGAGAGGAATCAAGGTGAACCCACACGCAAAAGGCGCCGTGTAGAAACAGAGAAGAATATCTCTACCACTTAAAGACAAATTTGATGAGATTCTGGACAAGTGGGAGCAAATGGATATCATAGAAGATGTTGGAGACGAACCAACAGAATGGTGCAGCAATGTCGTCCTCACTCCGAAGAAAGACGGTGAAAACATCAGGGCTAGCTTGGACATGACAGATGCCAACAAGTACATAAAGAGAACCAGACATGCCATCCCCACCTTAAGAGAGCTAGAAACAAGACGTAACGGGGTCAACTATTTCTCTCACTTAGACATGAACGATGGATACATGCAGCTGGAGCTGGCCGAGGAAAGCAGGAAGCTTACCACCTTTTACACGCATAGAGGGCTGAAACGCTTTAAAAAGTTGCATTTCGGGGTCAACAGCGCGGCAGAGATCTTTAACGAGGAGGTTCGCAAGATCGTAGCACAAGAGCCAAATGCGGTCAGCATCTATGATGACATACTAGTCTTCGGCGCAACGGCCGAGGAGCATGACGAAGCACTCAGGCACATATTCAAGCTGTGGCGCGAGCACGGGCTCGCACTTAGCCTGAAGAAGAGCAGGCTTAACCTCCGAGCTGTGAAGTTCTTTGGAAAGGTGTTCTCAAGCGAAGAAATTACTCCAGACCTAGATAAAGAAGCAGCCCTGAAGGCAGCAGGTCCGCCACAGTCAGCAGCAGAGGTACGCTCCTTTCTATTCTTCGCTGGAGCAAACGCAAACTTCATGGAGGGATTTGCACAGGCCACTGCACCGCTGAGAGAGCTACTCAAGGCGAATGCTAAGTTCTAGTGGATACCAGAGTGCCAAAGGTCATTTTAACGGGTCCGGGAAATGCTCGCGGACGACACAGTGATGGCATACTTTGATCCACGACGGAAGACAAGGCTGAAGACCGATGCAGAACCAGGTGGAATGGCAGCCACCATGAAGCAATATGACCCTGAGGCCAAGTGATGGCGACCTGTCACTTATCGATCAAGAGCATTCACTGACACTGAGAGCAGATACTCACAGCTAGAGAAGGAAGCTAAAGCTGTGAAGTGGGGTTTCTTTGCCAATCAGATATATCTTTATGGCATGGGAGACACATTTGAGGTTGACACCGACCACAAACCACTGGTACCGCTGCTTTCAGGCCACAGGACAACTGCACCACTCCGTTTAGAGAGGATACGCGTCCGTTTCAACTATCGCCTCAATTACGTACCCGGAAAGAAGGAGGGAGCAGAGAACGATGAAGCAGACTACCATTCACGGCATCCAGAGCCACTGGATACGCAAAAGAGCCAGGCCAGCAAAACCCAAGGTGAATTTGAGCTAAGAGAGACGGTGGAAGAGTTCGAGAAGGATATCATGGCTATTGTGAAATCTTCAGTGCCTGAAGCAGTCACCTGGCAGGAGCTGCTTGAAGAAACGCACTCAGACACTGAACTGACGGACTTGAAGGAAGCCATAACTAGAGGATACTTCACGGCGCAAAAGAAGAGAGCGATCGGGACGCAGTACGACTCCATTTTCACCGAGTTGGCCGTTGTAGGAGGGCTGGTAGTACGAGGTCCAAGAATTGTAGTTCCCAGGACTCTCCGGAATAAGGTAGTCAAGCTCGCGCACAAAGGCCACCAAGGTATCACCAAGACCAAGGAGTACCTGCGTACCAGAGTGTGATTTCCAGGGCTAGACAAAATGGTGGAGGCGCACATCCAGCACTGCCACCCGTGCCAAGTGGTGAACGTGTCACCGGAGCGAGAGCCCTTACGCATGACACCCATGCCCAGTGAGCCTTGGAAAAATGTTGCTGTAGGCTTCTGGGGCCCCATCCATACCGGAGAGTATCTGCTGGTTACGGTGTGCAAGCAGTCCACATGGGCAGAAGTAGAATTTGTCACCTCCACCAGCGCCAGGGTGGTGATACCAAAGATGGATAAAACCTTTGCCTCGTTGGGCATACCAGTGTCGGCAAGCAGTGACAATGGACCTCCGTTCAATAGCTAGGACTTCAGTGACTTCAGCAAGTACTTGGACTTTCGTCATGAGCGAAAGACGCCACTGAATCCGCAAGCCAATGCAGAGGCTGAGCAGTTCATGAGAGTACTGAAGAAGCTGTACCAAATAAGCAAGTTGACGGGATCGAATTTCAAGCAGGAGGTATACCGATTCCTTAGTGCCTACAGAGCGACTTCTCATTGCACCACTAAAATTGCTCCGGCAGAACTGGGCACCAGGCTTCCCATCGGAGTAATTCTTCGTGAGCATAACTTTGAAGAACTGTTCCAGAGGGATCTTGAGAAGAAAATGCAAATGAAAGGGTATGCAGACAACAAAAGGTGTCAAACCTTCTGACATACAGGTGGAAGACTCTGTACTAGTCCGAAAGGAGGCAATCAACAAGGTCACACCTGCCTATGAGGCAGAACCATTGCGGCTGTAGTGCAGGAAAGGCACCAGGGTGGTAGCCAAAAGGCCAGTTGGCAGCTCCATCACAAGGACCACGGCTCACTTTAAGAAAGTTCCCTTCAGATCGATCGAGGAAGCCCACAGGTGGTCCAGTGCAGAATGGCCAGCAGAGCCTGTCAATAAGTCACCACCAAGCACCGGAGAAGATGGGTCCCCTGGTTTGGAGCAGACTGATGGATGCATGATTGGGACGGGCGCCAATGAGTCCATCCCCGCCGATGCTGCCTTACCGGCCGGGTTGACATCACCACTCGCCCTGGATCAGGGACCAAGGAGAAGTGAGAGGCACCGAAAAAACACTGACACGTATTTAAAGGAAAAGTACCCAAACTCTCAGCTGTGATGTTGAAGTGAAATAACTGTTCCCGGTCTAGAATGGACTTTAGACACGGACTTCTTTCGTGATAAGTCGGTGTTTATTTTTCTTGGTGTCACCCCATAGAACTATCTGTAAGCAAGGGGGGGGGGGGGGAATGTAGTATCGTATGTTAGGAATGGGCTCTAAACCCATTGCATGCTGGGCCAACGCAGGCCCGGTAACCGTTGTCGTTGTAGTTTCGTAGCTAGTATGGCAGACATACATACTACTTGACTCTACTTTACATCCACATTGTATACTACACTACTACACACTGATACACTACTTATACTTAACACCCGAAAAGGATATCAATCAATAAATAAGCTTTACAAGGCTTACAATACTACATAAGTTTTCTAACAATACACAATAACAATACGTTTAGAGAATCAATAGCAGTGTGCAAGGATTCTAGCCAAAGAACAACAGACATCCAGAATGCTACAATGAAATCACACCTGCAAAAACTCGAGAGATTCATCTGAAATTTTGCAAAAAGCGCAGAGGGTAAATCAATTATTTTCATTTTGTATAAGGATTAGCTAGTATAAATTATTCGATTTAAAAATTTATACTGAAAATCTCTTGTTTTAGTGTCAAACGTCACAACATGAGGAATTTGATAGATCACTTCCCAATTAAGATCACCACTATCCTGAAACAAGGTACTAAATTTATGCCGTGCTGAAAGATAGACCTGAATAATTTCTACAAGTTTCCAATACAATTTCGAGGAGGTGATTGAATCAAGAAAAAGAGCAGCATCTTTTAAATAAAGAGTGTTAATGAGCTTGATATTCCGAGAGTAAGCTGAAGTGTTAGCTGAAGTGTCATCTTTGGATTTGATGAGCTTTTTCCATGAGAGAGGAAGGGAATTGAAAGGACCAAACAGCAACCAATGATCATTAACATTTAGCCCTTCTGCCTTGAAAAAAGGTCCAAGGTTTAAGAGTACCAGTATTTGTTAAGATATTAGCAAGAGATATGAGACCTTTTGAGAAGAGCGTCTTGTTGAAAATAGGTTCACCACCAATGCGGAGGAATAGGTTATTCCATAATAGTCGATTTAAGGTTTGTTCGCGGGACAGAATGTTTTGATAATGGCGGTATTTCCTGACTTTTCTCTCCACCTTTTTGACGTCTAAACTTTCAAATGGAGTCTTCAGCTAGGTTTCCAGAGATAGATGCTACTGATTTTCTCGAGATGAGGGAGAATAATCAGAACAAGAACACTCAAAGAAGTAAAAAACCTGGGTTAAAGTGTTTGACCTGTCACGTGCTGAGCGAAGCGTAGTGAGAAATACTGTACTTTAGAGGATAAAATATTTGCCTTGTCCCAAATTGGACTCGGCCTACGGCCTCGTCCAATTTGGCAGTCCTCGGTATTTTTCTCATCCAATTATTTCCAAATTGAACAGCATGTAGTCTTATTACATATACAAATTGGACAAGACTTCGAAACATTCTTTATAGAAATTTGGAAGACAGCTAGGCAAGTCAGCAACACTGAAATTGCATTGCAAGAGAAACGTACCACCGTAATCTTTCAGAAAAAAGGGAGTATTTGCTTCCAAAGGCTAACATAATCTTCAGTATATTTCGTAAGACACATAATACGTTGCCTATCGATCATTGTCGAAATGTGAAGCATTCTCAATCCGCCGTTTTTTTGTTTGTTTGTTTTTTCTTTCTTTCTTTCTTTCTTTCTTTCTTTCTTTCTTTCTTTCTTTCTTTCTTTCTTTCTTTCTTTCTTTCCAGTTTCTCCTGTTAAGAAAAATCAAGAGAAGATCAAGGTACTTGCCTTGCCAAGGTAGTAGCCAACAGTGATATTCAAACGTTACTTACATAGACAAAGAAATAATAAAATTGCAACATTTAGAGAGGAAGCTACATCAGTCTTAACTGGTTTCCAGGTGCGTCCTCTATTCTGCTTAAATTGTAATTTAGAGATTTGGGAAACTCAGCACATGTATGGCACCGAGCCAGAATCGATACCGGGCCACATTGATGGGAGCTAGGCGTGCGTTCTGACCACTGCGCCATCTCGCCTTGCCAAATTATTAAAAGTATGGTTGCAGTGAGGAGTATATGTACAACCATATACGACAATGTGGAAAGTCACACTCGAGATATACATAAAAGACAACAGGAGAAGAAACTTTTGACCTTTTTGCGGTATCGGCATTGTGTTCTAAATGCCTAATTTTATTGAAGGAAGAAACTCAGGCTTGAGGGAAAAAAATCCGCCAAAAAAGGGAAACTTGAGGGAAAAAAAACATTATTGAATCTCAGAGGATAATAGCCGATCAAATGCATATGTATGTATCAAAATCTGACAGAAATTTGTCATACAGCTGTCAAGAAAAAGTCAACAACTAGCGCGTTTTTCGCTTCATTAAAAAAGGTTAGAAATCTTCGTCCAAAGACTGTTCGCCGTCTAACTTTGGTTATTGTCGAGTTTTTTTTTTTTTTTTTTTTTTTTTTTTTTTTTTTGAACTGGTAAGAATCAGCTTTTGGATGTTTTGGCTGCTTTTGGTACATTTATAGTGTACGGGTCTACCGATAAAAAAAATGTTTTTAAAGCTTTAATTTTATTGAAAGCAGAAACTCGAGCTCTAGGGAAAATGAAGCCGATCAAGTGAATGTGCGTGTCTAAAAATCTGACAGAAAGTTGTCAAAAAGCTGTCAGGAAAAAAAAAACAAAAAAACAAAAAACAGCACGCTTGACGCTTCATTTGAAAGAGTTAGAAATCTTTTCGTCAAAAGACTGTAAACAACGAAGTTTCGCCGTCTAACTAGCATGTTTTCTCGAGTGTTTTTGTTTGAACCGGTAAGAATCAGCGTACTGGTCTGCGAAGGAAAAGCTCGTGTGGTTTCGCAAGCGCAGTCTTCGTTAACTTGATGGTGTTCTTCCGCTGAGAATCATTAATTGAGGAAGCTTCCTCTGTGGACATGGGAAGTAACAGTGAAACTATCATCTTGAAGGCACTTGAGGACTTTTTGTCCGCTTAGCTAGCTAAGCAACGATTTTAGGTGAACTAGCGCTGTTTTGCAGCTCTTTGTTCCGAGGCCGAGTGATTGCTGACGGACTAAACTACCAGGTTCGTACTCTTTTTGTCTTTTCTACGAAAGTGTATGTCAAAATTGCTTAGATATTTTTCTAGCTTACTACGGGATATGTTTGTTAATTCCTGTTGACTGCTCTAAACTATGAGTTTCGTGCTCCCTTTTGTCTTCAATTTCTTTGGACATTTATGTCAAAATTGCTTAAGGCTTGTCCAAACGGGAAATGTTTGGCGACCAAACACCATCAAACATTGTTTGGTGACCAAACATTTTACCGTCTGGCCACCTTGTTTGGTGATGTTTGATCGTGTTTGATCGTGTTTGGTCGTGTTTGAAAAAAATTTGAAGGCCATCAAACATTCGATCAAACAACTTAACATTTCTTTTGTTCTCGTGTTTGATGGGCGATGTTTTGTTCGTTTGGACAGCCATATCAAACAAGTATGGCGCGCGCATGCGTCCCACGCTTGTTCAGCGGCTTGTATTCATAGTTTAATCTGTGTTTGATCAAGCATCTTTTTACCGTTTGGCCACTCACTTCAACATCAGCATCACGGTTTGGTCACCAAATAATGTTTGATGATGTTTGGTCGCCAAACATTTACCGTCTGGACAGGCCCTTAGTAATTTTTGTAGCGCAACTTCAGAATATGTTTGTTACTTGTCTAATATCTGTACCTTCTCCAAAAATCTTCCAAAAAACTTACGCAACGTACTTTGTTTTCTTGCAATGTTTTGTTGATTTGTGGTTTTTAAACCGCGGCCAATTCCTGTTGACTGCTCTAAACCATCAGGTTCGTCTTCCAGTTTGTCTTTTCTACGAACATTTATGTCAAGATTGCTTAGCAATTTTTCTAGTTTACTACAAGATACGTTACTTGTCTAATTTCTCCACATTCTCCAAGAATCGTCGAAGAAACATACAACTGTACGGATCGCGCTTTGTTTTCTTGCCTTGTTTTGTCTTTTATCCGCGGTGAATTCCTTTACGCTTTCATCTGAAAATAGTTCGGACTCAAGAATGTTTGTTTGTTTTTTTCCAAACTGTTGCAAATCGAAATGCATCTCATTAAAGAAGGACCCTGGTCTATTCGTACGAATCGTACTACTGGCTTCATAGGTGAAACTTTATCTCATCGAGTAAGGGTTAAAGTCAAATAATATATACTTCGTTCAAAAAATCACGGCAGACCAATTATATTAACATACAGAAAGGGGAAAAAAACATTTGAGGAAAAGGGCAAATGATACATGCGTGTATGAATGTATGGAGCGTTCTAAAGAACACACCAGACGAAGAGTAACAAACACAAATGAAAACGCCATTGCTATGGGGTAGGGAATTGAAAGAAATGACAAGAGAAAACAAGCCAACAATACATGCATGCATAGCTCGTTCTTAAGCCACGCCAACCGAAGTAGCAAACCTAAATAAACAGGTCACTGTTTAAGTAAGAGAAAAAATAATAGCATGAGAAAACAAGGCAGCAAAATATGGAGACTAGAAATGATGTATACATGTATGGCTCGTTCTAAGAACGCGTCAGGCGAAGTAAGAAACGCAACTAAACAACGCCGTTGTTGGGAATAGAGCGGCGCTATTTTGACTTCCATTTGCTCATATGCCATTTATTTTACTCTTTTAGCCTACGGGGCCCTCACCTCACCCGTCCTTGCCTGCTGCAACTTCGAGCCTGGCAAATAGGAAATCATGATGTCTAATTCTTCTTTGATCAGCTGCAAAGTAAAATTTCAGATGCACATATACATTTAAGCCTTTTTACAAAACATAACTTTTTATTCGCCATAATTGATTACTTTTGCTTTGCACTCGATTCCGCGAAGGAATTTTCTAGTCTATCTATACTGGTGGGAACACAAGCTGAAAAACGGATTCTTCTTGTCGAGACGTTAATGATGACCGTGACTTTTCTTTTTTATCTTGTCGTTACTTGGATGACTGCCTGCCACACACGGAGACTGTTTGATCTGCAAAAAGAAAAAGAATCAATGCAGTGTAAGACAATGATACACAATGCAGTGCAGTGCAATGCAATATTTTATTGTAAACGACACTTGGCTTGACGCTCGCTTCTAAGGGTTCCACAAAATTGTGTGTAAAATAGACACAAAAGTTAATGACTAACCAAGAAAGGAATGAAAATAAAAAATGCTTATTCTTAACGAGCAATTATGGCTTTTTACAGCTATTTTGAAGAGTGTATGAGAAGCCAACACAAGGTGCTTGTCCGGGGCATTATTTGAAATCTCGTTCACGTGTCCTAAGAGCAGGATCGGTAAATTCTCGGACATAACATTCCACATTTTGAAACCTGTTGTTTGCTCGATTTCCTCAATAGAAGAATCGCTGGAAACATTTCCGACCTTTCTCCTCGTTTAAACCCCTTTATTGTTGGCTGATCTAATATCTACATCTACATCTACGCTTAGTTAAGTCGGTAAAAATCGTGAGATATTACACGAACTATAAAAATCTCAATAAAAATAATACAAAGGGATATGAAAAAATTAAAAAAAAGTAAAATAAGAAAAACTAAAAAAACTAAATAAAACTAATACAATGGAATATTAATAACTATTAACTAACTTTGATTTAAAACTATCTACGGACGTTGTATTCACAATATCCTCAGGAAGAGAGTTCCATTCATTAAATGTTCGTGGGAAGAAAGAAAACTGAAAAATATCTTTCTTTGCTTTAGGAACTACAAACTTAAAAGCGTGGCTCCCACGGGTTCTTCTTTCATTATTTATATGGCTCTCTCCCGTGTTTTTCGTTATGTTTGCTCACCTTAAGGTCGATGACTGGTGAAACAACGCAGCAAACCAAGTTTTTAAAAGCAGGCTCTCGAGTATGCCCCCCGCCTCGCCCACAATACACATTTTCAATTTTAGGAAAGCCATGAGGACAATTTCCATCTTCCTCGTTATTCTCAGCCACCAGACAAGCTGCCCAGTTGGTAGTGACCTCATTAGCAAAATCACCAACACAACGTCCCGTCACTTGGCAATCTGAAACGTGAATGGGTTATTTTGCTGTCAAAGCGAACAAACGAACGGGAATTAACTGAGTTGATAAATAAGACCACATTTTCATTTACATGAAGTAGGGAAACTACCGTCGACCATTTCTCTTCAAGGCATATTTGATATTTAATTCGTTAGGCAATCGAAATATCATTCCAGAATAGTTTTGGGTAAATGCAGTGAAAGAAGACGTAATGCATGGTTTTTGTATAACGTTTACAAAACGTGTACTTATCATCTTCATTTAATCCTTTGTTGTATAATTTAATGTTAGTGTATAATGCTGAAGTTATAAACGTTTTATTAAAAACTGAACAACGGATGTCAGATTTCCAGCAGTTTCATTGGCTCGCCGAACACAGGCTATCAGCTCATATAAATGCAATAACAAATATGGTCAATGAACGGATCAGCGAATAAAGAAAGCTGGATGAAATCCGGAAGCCAATAAAACGTGGATCGTCTCACAGCGGAATTAACGAATAGAAATGCTGACACTGGAAACGAAATACAAATCGAATTTAGCTTTTCATTGCTAGGTACTCGAATGACAAAGGGCAGTGCTGGCATCGTGGTCAAAATATTTTTCTTGTAGCCCTGAGAAAATTTTCCAAGCTGTCGATGTTCAGTTTATCGCAAAACGCACTTTTATTTAAGCTTGCTGAAATGCCGCAAGAGTTTATGAACTTAACTAAACGAAATGGAAAAAATGTATTCAACAACAAGTGTCACAAGTCTATAAATATGCTCATCGGCTAGTGAACCTACTCAAAACAAATTGGACAAACAACAACTTCAGCTTAAGTTTACAGCAGCAATCTTCTGAGGAATCGGCATTTTTGAAAACTTGAAATTAACTCACATTAAAGATTTTCTTTTACCTGCACTCCATGCAACGTATCAATCCTCAGCTTCAAATTTTCAATTCTTACAAATAGGATGTCTTGTAAAAATGAGAAGAATCGCTGTTGTCATTGTTTTTGTTATACTCTTCTACCACGGGTCCAGTTTTTGTGCTACGCATCAGACAAATTTCAAGAAGCCATTTCGTGAGGCATAACCAGATATTTCCCTTGCTTATCCCTCCAATATCTTGTTTCTGACAGGTTTTAGTGTGGCAATGTTCCAGTTCATCACGAAATTTTGGCATGATGACAAAATTGATAACTTTGAACGAGCGATTGATAACTTGGAACGATTGATTGTTCGAGACACTTTAGAACTCTGTATAGTGTTCTTTTCGAGGAGCACATTGTTTTACACGAAGTGTAATATAACGATTTAGCGAGGCCTAAAAGAGGAGCTCCCGGGTTATTTGGTCTAACTGGGTTAAAAACAACAACACTCTTTTAGTCGACGATAGTTAGAATTCCTAATTTTCAAATAAAATAGGTCTTAAACTTCTTGCCAATCAAACATTTTCCAAAAAATCAAACTTAGAAGTAAAATTTTATTATAATTAACGGTGAAATTGATCCTGTTGTCAGATGGGCAAATTTGAAATGCGAGGATTTCGGCTTGTTTACGTAGATCGACTGATTACGAAATTCCGTGAATTAACACACTCAGAAAAACAGACGATAAAATTCCCTAAATAAAAAGGTTATATAGGTAAGCCTGTACTGTTTATGCTTGAAAAGCAAACACGTTCAATTTTCGTCTCGAGTAAATCTATGCCAAGGCGAAGAAAGCGAATTGCGCGTCACTTTGATGTACAACTCGACCTGACCCAACTGAGCACGTTTATCACAAATTTCGCTAAAGTTGTTCGGAATACAATCGGTTAATTAAAGATAAAGCACGGTAAAAATTCACATTCAAAACTATAATATTTTGCAAGGTGTTTTCCCAGAAGCGCTCATACATTTCGTGGAAAGTCTACAATTCTTGTGATGATTCGCAATAATCAGTGAAGGCACTTGTCTTTTTGTTTCTGGTCTTCTGTCATAGCTCTTCCAGAAATCATACAAGTTCATTACTCAAAATTAAAAACCTTCTAAAGATATGCCAAAAATTGCAATACAGAGCAAAAAGTAGGTCTAAACAAATAAACACTCAGCTTTAAGTTTATATCCCTCCAAAGGTGCATGACTTAATAACTGCGTGGCCACCAGTGTGGTCCTGACCACAGCTATATATGTCAAACCTGTTCTGGATTAGAACCGGCGAAAAATGCAGGAAAAAAAAATTCCTAACCGTTTTCCACCTAAACACGACAAGCGTCGACTGTGAAGAGCTTTAGTTCACGAAGCATAGCCGTGTAGCCGCGTCGAGTCGCAGAAAGCGATCGAAAAATTAAGCCTCGTCTTAGTTTAGGTGTCCTGATCACAATAAGTTAACCTAACTTGAGCCTGCGATCCACTCGAAAACCAGTATTTATTAATGTGCAAAACATGTTTCGATGCTACGAACATCCTCGTCAATTACAAAATGTTTGAAAAACCGTAAGGACTATACAACAACTGAGCGAAACATGCATAATTAATTACGATGAAGTGACATTTCATCAGACAGTGTCACTGCTTCGTAATTAATTACGCATGTTCCGCTTAGTTGTCATTTAGTGCTAACGGTTTTTCGAACATTTTGCAACTGACGATGATGTTCGTAACATCGAAACATGTTTTTACAATAACCGTCTAATTTCTCGCGCGCTGATTGGCTCATTTCTATCATCAATAAGAGTACAGACGGATAGAATTTTAATTTATGCAAATTTTCAACTTCAACTTTCAGCTGTCAAACTGTCAACTTTTTAACCAAAGAGATTTCATGGCCTTTTTGAAGTAGCCAATCAAAAAGCGAGAAAAGCTATTGACAATGTTCGCGTCATTTATGAATAAAATTACCTTATCTTTGTTTACGGCAAGTTTACGGCGTCTTTTCCCCTCATTTATTTCCGCCATTTGACCATTTTGGGGTCTGGTTATTGTAAAAAAGCAAATTGACGTTAGTTTTTTATGCGTCTGTCCACTTATTGATGATAAATTTCGTCATAACATTGTCACTGAAGTTTACTGCGGAGCCACTCGCCTGCGGCTCATGGTTCAACAGCCGCTTAATTAATGTTTGTTAACTTTCATAATGCTAGCAGTAGCTAGCAGCTGAACGACAGTGGCAAAAGGCGAGTGTTCGGCGCCTTCAAATAACCGGACTCTGTGACTAAGGGAAGGAAAACCCCAACAGAAAAACCCTGGCCCTCCCGGTTGGGGGTTGGGCGTGAGGCCAATCACCTCACCCCATAAAACATTGTGATTACGGAAACTGGAATCTAGATGTATACAGGCTACAATGGGTGTAGTACAACGACATGCCAGACCCCAGACGATGCCTTTATTAGCTGGGTCGACGGAAGTATGACGACTATGGGTGAAAGCCGAAAGGGGACCCATTCTCCGAACAGCTCGTTGGCAAACCCCAAAACTAAAGTAAAGGTGGGATGTTGGAATGTGAGAACTATGTTCTCGGTAGGAAAAACAGCCCAGATCACAGCTGAGATGGCTCGCTATGGCATTGGTATATTAGGGATAAGTGAATGCAGATGGTCTGGATTTGGACGTTTGAAAGCACGAACAGGCGAAACCATCATATACTCAGGCAGGGACGACGATGTACATCAGAGTGGGGTCGCAATAATCATGTCAAAGAAAGTCGCCCAATGCTTAGACAGCTGGAGACCGATAAGTGACCGCATCGTAGAAGCTCGCTTCTTCTCACGCTTCATCAAGACAACAGTCATCGAGGTCTATGCCCCAACCAACGAGGCAGATGATGATGTGAAGGACGACTTCTATGAACAGTTACAAAAGATCGTGGATGAAGTGCCGAGGCACGACATGCTCTTGGTCATGGGCGACTGGAATGCAAAAGTGGGTGACCAACAACTTGGAGAGGAAGGCATTGTAGGAAAATTTGGTATGACAGGGGAGAGGAGCGACAACGGGGAGCGTTTTGTGTCTTTCTGTGCACTGAACAATCTTGCTATTACATCGACTATGTTCCCACACAAAGAAATACACAGATAAACGTGGACTTCACCAAATGGCCAATATCACAACCAGATCGATCACGTGGCCGTTAGATCCAATTTTAAACGATCGGTACAGGATGTAAGGGCGTATAGGGGTGCAGACTGTGCAAGTGACCACAACCTTGTGATTGCTAAGACACTGCTTAAGCTAAACAGAACAGGCAGGAGAGCAGTACAAGTCAGAAGATAGGAGACCGGTAAGCTGAATGTTCCTGAAATTAGGAAGCAATTTCAGTTGGAACTAAAGAACAGGTTCATCTGTTTACTGCTAGAAGATGATTGTGACGCAAATGCTGGACAGGAAGAGGAGGGTGAGGTAGCACGTGATAACGAAGTAGAGAAAAAGTGGAAAAAGATCAAAGACACTTACTGTGAGACGGCCAAGGATGTGCTAGGCTACAGAACAAGGAAAAATAAGAGCTGGATCAGGGCAGAAAGCTGGAAGGGAATTGAAGAAAGGAAACAGCTAAAGCAAAAGTTAGCTGGCACAAGGTCGGACCGTCTTAGGGCAAGGCTGCAGCAGGAATACAGGAAGAAAGATCTTGAAGTGAAGAAAAGTTTGAGAAAGGATAAGAGAGAGTGGGCTAACAATATAGCACAAGAGGCAGAGGATGTTGCTAAGTGTGGGCAGATGAAAGATGTGTACCATGCTGCAAGAAGGCTGTGCTGCGAGCCACCAAAGAAAATTGACATGGTAAGGAACAAGGAAGGCAATTTGTTGACAAAAGAAGAGGAGGTGCAACAAAGATGGAAAGAGCGCTTTGCTGAAATACCGAATAGGCCCAAACCAGAACGTGAGGCCGAAGTGATTAGCGACATGGAAGTTATAGAAGAGATACCATCAGGCCCCATAAATAAAGCCGACATCAGGAGTGCCATCATTAGCATGAAAGCAGGCAAAGCATCTGGCATAGACTGCGTGACAGTTGAACTGCTCAAGGCTGACATTACAACGACAGTCGACGTACTTCACGACCTTTTCCGTGAGATATGGGTCAGTGAGATTGTCCCCGCAGATTGGAGGAAGGGTCTCATTGTCAAGATTGCCAAAAAAGGGGATCTCACCAAGTGTGGAAACTGGCGGGGGATTACTCTGATGTCTGTTGCTGCAAAAGTGATGGGCAAGGTATTGATCAGAAGAATATCAGGTGGTGTTGATGCAAAGCTACGGAAGGAGCAAGCTGGTTTCAGGAAAGGAAGGAGTACGATAGAGCAGATATTCGTTCTCAGGAACATCGTAGAGCAAGCAATGGAATGGAACTCCAGCTTATATGTATGCTTTGTCGACTACGAAAAGGCTTTTGACAGCGTTCACAGGAAAACCTTGTGGAAGATCATGGAGAGTTATGGGATACCGTCGAAGTTTGTCAGAATGGTCAACGTAATGTATGATGATAGCCAATGTGCGGTTGTTGACGGTACAGGTCAAACGGACTGGTTTGATGTATAGTCCGGCTTAAGCAGGGGTGTAACATGTCAGGGTTTCTGTTCTTACTCGTTATCGACTGGATCATGAGAGGAACAGTAACGGGCGCTAACACTGGCATTAGATGGAAATTGTGGTCCAAGTTAGACGACTTGGACTTTGCTGATGACATTGCTCTTACATCCAGTACGAAATGTCAAATCCAACAGAAAGTGAAAAATCTCAGCACTAACAGCAAGAAAACTGGTTTGAAGATCAACTCTGAAAAGACAAAACTCCTCAGACTGAACACGACCAGCAATGAGAATGTTCAGGTTGACGAACACGATATTGAAGATGTAGAGAGTTTTATGTACTTGGGTGCATACATCAGCAAGTCAGGTGGCACAGAAGAAGACATTAAAGCAAGGTTAGGGAAAGCAAGGGCTGCATATAGTAAGTTAGATAAGATCTGGAAGAACAGTCAATTTACCTACAAGACTAAGATCAAAATTTTCAAAGCTAATGTCATCTCGGTGTTGCTGTATGGTTGTGAATGCTGGCGAATGACCAAAACAGATGAGAAAAAACTGGATGCGTTCTTACATAAGAGCCTTCGTCGGATATTAAAGATCTACTGGCCAATGCGGATAACAAACGAGGAGATTAGAGCAAGAGCAGGAATGGAGACAATAAGCAAGCAAGTGGCAAGGAGGAGATGGACGTGGCTGGGTCACGTCCTCAGAATGGATCACCACTCACATCCACGAATTGCTCTCACATGGGTACCTGAAGGCAAACGGAAACGGGGTCGACCGCGCGAGACTTGGAGAAGGACTGTCGAAAGGGAGCTGGAAAAGGAAGGTTTAAGAACATGGGCAGCAGCAGCATCGGCTGCGGAGGACAGAACAGCCTGGAGGCAGAGAGCTTACTGCCCAATTCTCCACTTGGAGAACGGATAAATGATGATGATGATGAACTTTCAAATTAAAAAATATCGTTACCATTTTAAAAATTACAATTTACTTTCCGCTCTTTCGAGCATTTGAAAGCCAGTATCTGGTCAGCGGTCAACTAAAAGACAACACTGACCTGGATAACCTCTAGATTTGAGCCCGCGAAAGGGTCACGTGATACTGATCAGTGGATACCTATTTTTGACAGGTGTCAATTAACCATAACATTAATGTTCAATATCAACGATGTATGCTGGGAACGAGCTGGAGTATGGCCGCCATGTTGGGCACAAACATGCAGGTGTCGATTATTATTATTATTATTATTGTTATGTTATTATTATTATCATTATCATTAGGATATTATTAATTATTGGGAGACGTTGTGGTCGTCGAGTATACGAGCCCACGAGCAATACCGCTAGCCCTGATTACCATGAGAAAAGCAACTCATGGGCTCCTATGAGTATGGTGCTCCGCTTGGCGGCCCTTCGGGCCGCCGAAGCTCCGCTCCAACTAATTCCTCAGAGGAACGCTTTACCGCAGTTGTTTGTTTCGTGAAACTGTTTAAAGTGCACCTAACCCCCAAATTTTTTTTTCGCTAAAACGAATCTAGACTTTATTTGAAGCATTTGGGCGAAGAAACTTTTGAATTTGGTCGAATCCTCGATTTTCTATGCCCTTTCAAAGTCGCGCTTGAAGTGTTTCACGACCGCGTTTTCGGGAGTCTGGGGGGGCGGTACCTGATGACGTCTACCCAGGAACCAAACACAGTGGCGCCTCAGTCAACTCTCTGTATTTGCTCGAGAAAATGGAACACAAAACTAATCGTTCCGATGTATTTTGGGACTAAAACGTCCAAGTTTTGTCTCAGAATCATTTCTTTTTCGTCACTGGAGTCAGAGTTAAGTTTCGATTCGGAAGACTCCGAAATAAACTTCGATCGAGCACGTTCGACAACTGTGAACTCACTGCTTAGAGCTTTGAGAGCAATTTACAATATTTCAAGCGACGAAGGGGAAGACTTCTTTGCGGACGAGCTGCTTGTATATTAGGAATGGAAAGCTAGATACGAAGTGGAGGAGCAGGCAAACGAAAAGCAGGAAAGAAAACTCAAGGACTGCTTTGGATGGTAATTTCGTCAACTAAACATAAGATTCCCACGCGTGTTTATAGCCCGTTTACATTTGTCCTTAGCGAGAATGTATTTTATCAAGGTGTGATTGTTCTGTTAAATCCAGCTTGTGTTTTACTTTCAGTTGAATGCTTCATGTTTATAAGAGCGACGTACGTGTCGCAGTTTTCGAGACTTGATGACCTCCAAAACATTGGCTTCGATCGATTGAAAATCGTATTGTTTGGACCTGTATTTTTGAAGCTGCGGGAAGCAAGGCGGAAGGAAACATTTCATACAATTACCGATTTCACATTGTCACACGTTTTAAGTCGTAACTCCAAATAACCAATGTAACTTGTTCTCAAAGTTTGCAGCGAAATTCGTCGGATGAGCGAAAAGGATGTGTTCCCTAAGCGGTCCGCACATAATGTTACGCGGTCATATTTTCGACGCTATTGCACAGAATCTTTGTCGCACTGCTGTTTTCCAAACCTTCGAAAAACTCTGTGAGTCTAACAATTTTGTTATCATGTAATTCTAAAGGATTAATCTTCGACTTTCATCTAAATCGAAAGAGAAATAAGTGTTGGTTAGCCGCGTACAGTTGCGATCTATTTACATATCAGTATAACGCTTCTTGATCATGATCGGATCACACAACTTTGTATGTTATAAATACTGCGGGATTGGAAGATATAGGCTGTAGGTAGTATTTCTACAAATTGCTGGTTAGCTTTAAGCAGAAAATTTATGAAAATAGCGTTCGAAAGTCTGCGGAACAAATTCCAGTGAGAGTTCTTCAATGGTTCTCACAGATTCAGTTCGCTTGTTTCGGTTCGACAAAATCAACCATCGTTTACGTCTTTGTTGCACCATTAGCCGATCATCGTCAGTTAATTGTACAGTATATCTTTCTTTAAATCTGGAATATTGCTGCAACAGCCGATAGCACCTCTGGAAGGCGTTTCTGCGCACTTTTCGAATGTGTATTGCACCATCCTGAAGGAAATGAGAGGACGTGAGATATCCAACCTTCCTGGGTAGACTTCACAAGAGCCGCTAGACCCATTCTCCTCAACCTCGGTTGTGAAACAAAATGGCGGTGTTTTGGAGCTATTTTCGAGATTTCGTCGGGGCACAGAAAATCGAGGATTTAACGGAATCCAAAAATTTTTTCGCAGAACTATTTCAAATAACAAGTAGATTCGTTTTAGCGAAAAAAAAAGGGGGTTAGGTGCACTTTAATATTCATTCACTTTAGATATGTTTCCTAAGAGTGCCGCTTGTTTTTAGGCCTTGTCGCATCACGGTTGTTCACTTTTGAGTCTTCGGTTTGGACGGTAACGCATAGTGCCTCTGGGTGGCCTGTGAGTGCCATGTGATACCATCTTCAATTCTTGAATAGAATTTCTCGAAAACGTCTGTACAAACCCAACCTTTTCTTCAACTTTTTCTAGAAACTATCTATGACTCGAGAGTTCATGAATAGATATGATGTTTTTCAATTCGATATTAAGTGTAAATTCTGGGAAAAACGTATACTCGGAAAAAATCCGAGTCTAAGATGTGATTTAAACCCGCGACCCTCCGTGATCTAGTCGGATGCTCTAACCACTGAGCTACTGGAGACTCTGGTGAGTAAGGGTCAAATTGTGGGTTTCGACTGGAACCGCATCGCGCGGCTACACAGCCACGTACTGAGTCGTATATATAAACTCACTAACATCATCGCGCTGTCACATTGAGACATCTAGCACATATGAACTCACTAACAGCATCACGCTGTCACATTAAGGCATATCGAGATGCGTCCAACCAACCTTCTATGTGAGTATAGTATACTCACTCACCTGGTTAGAGCATCCGACTAGATCAGGGAGGGCCGTGGGTTTAAATCCCATCTAGGACTCGGATTTTTCCCGAGTATACGTTTCTCCCAGAATTTACACTTAATATCATGTTGTTGTTGTTTCTCCGTTAGTTTTTCAAATCATTGCCACAAATATCGGACAGCCTTGGAACCTAATCATGGGGACAGGCTCATCCGCTTCCAGATATTTCGATTTTGAATTGAAGTTTGACTTTGTTTAATACATGAGTACTTTAAACAGTTTTCTTTTTTTAAGTATCATGTTATTATTGATTGCAGGTTTGGGTGCCATTGTTGCGGCTCGAATCTTGATTATCAAAGAAGCAGTCTCCTTTCACGCCAAAAATTTGATGTGAATTAAAGTGATCGAGTGAAGACAATGGATTGTTTGGTAGTTTCTTGGATCATTCAATCTAAAATGACAAGTGTTTTCGTTGCTGACAGGTTTCCATATGCCGCGGAATATGAACTCGGTGGGAGGTTAAGCATTTTAAATTTTTCCTTTTGAGAATATCCAAACTGCTAATTTATTTTTCTATTTTTTACGTCTAGGCACGAAAGACTTGTTACATTTGTTTCCTGTTATCGCTTATTACTTACCATCTAAAAAAACGAAGACCAGGAGAAGAATAAATCTCAAAGCTGGTTTCATTGCCTTTATTTTCGACCTTCAGGTTCCTGTGAAAACATGGTAACAGTGGGATCTTTTCACTTACTCGCATTTTTAACACTTGTCTCAAATATTCCAACAAAGAAATTTCAGTTTTTTGACAGAAAAAAGCAGATTAATCGCACATTGTTTAATTTTTTTCTTCTTTTGGACGCAGGTTGGGCGCGTCATAGGGACTCAAGCAATTTGAAAAGACATGGTCAATTTTATGTTTAAGAACATATTGAAATAATCTCTTATCTAAGGCATGGCAATAACAATTTATCTAAGGCCGATTCAAGCAATTCTTGTCTTGGATCTTAGTTTTATGACTTGTTATGGAATGGAATGGAATGGAATGAAGAGTAACCGGACTGTCCAACATGGTGTAAAAGGGCAATGAATCTAATTGCTTTTTAGCACCTCTTATCTTGCCGTTCTCACCTCAGCTATTTTTGTTCAGGGGAAATTACACGATGCATCCTGTTACACAAGATGGTTTCTTTAATTAGAGACGGAGTGCGGAGAACGTGTAAATTTGTCCAGCCATGGTATTCACGCAAAGATTTAGACAAATTAAACAAGGATTCAATTTTCTCCACCTACCCTCTTCTTTCAAACGTTATGTACTCACCTAACTGCAGCAAAAACTGATAACTCTGCCTTAGTATGCGCGTTATTGTCGTGAAAAGCAAATATTTTTTCCTAAATATCTTGAGGTAATTATGCTTCCAACCTGTATTATGAAACAAAGCTTTTGTTGACCTGTGACAGCGTAGTTTCCCGACAATAACTCAGCCGGTAACCAGTACATGGTCACCAGTTTCACCACTACCTACTAAACCGTTTCTTTCTGGTGACTTGACATGGGGGCACAAGTCATGCAAAGCAAAGGTCGAATGAGCTTTGTTTATCTTCTTATCAATTTTAGACTGTGTTTGTTTGTAAACGTACAAACGCTGAAGAAGGACTTTATTTTACCTATATATTAATGGGAAAAAAATGCGAGCCTCATTCTGTATATCTGTCGTTCTTGACACTTATTTGAAAGACTACTGCGTACAAAAAGAATTTCTGATAAAACCTTTGTAAAACAGAAATACAAACAGCAAAACAAACAAATAAAATCCCAACATACAGACAAACTAACAATTTTCGTTTTCGGTTTTATTACTTGTCGTTAAACAATACAGTTTCCACAGGAATGTTTGTTTAAACCACCCTGCTAATTCGTTTTTGGCCAATGAAGTCATGTCGCCTGCCACCCGAAGAACTGCTTACACAATTTTAATTCGCTCCAGTGAACCATTTGGCGAATGCCACAGCGTTAGACTGAGATGGCTAATTGTTGACTGGCTGCGAACCTCGTCCGATACTTTAATTTACACACGCTCTTCGACTGAAGGTAAACTTGTTGATAATTGCTCTTTTCAAAATTGTGACTCATCTCTTTGATGACTACTGTACTTCGTAGCTATTTGTAAATGCAAAAAAGAACCTGAAAAGAATTCTATCACGAAAATGCCAAAAGTAAGCCATGAAATTAAGAAAACCACTAACACACACCAGCCAAATGTTTGAACTTGCCTATTAGATGTCAGAAAAGTGTTATCTTCAATAGAAACGATTTTCCAGCCTGGCTTACAACAGCATTGAGTAGATTAGCATCACGTATCAGGAATCGCGTGTATAGTCGTAATCCTGTCAAAAGTTTCCGCTGCAACGACGACAAGGAAGCCTGAGTAAGACCTAAACTACATTCGCACAGACGTGTACTTTTCTCAAATTATTTAATTCGCTCTGTTTTTCCGTGTTAGGTTTTATATCGTTGCTATATCTCGAAATTCATAATGAATCAAAGTTCAATCTATCTATTGAAAACCAAAAGTGTACT